>NC_045804.1:45522650-45825681 GCF_009873245.2 Balaenoptera musculus | reverse complement strand
CCTGGCGGCCTGGGGAAGTCAGGTTGAAGAGTTCTGGCTTCATGCTGTCCATGGGACTGGACTGAGCACGCTTCCCGTCCCCCCTCCCCCCTTTTCTCTTTTCTGTCGTACGTTAGGCTGGTTTCTTCAGTGCAGGCTGTGTTGGCCACCGGGTCTGGGATCATCATCATCCGCTCCTGTAGCCACGTGATCACCGACAGGTAACATCCAATGCCAGGTGAAAGCTACACACATCACGGCGCTGAACTTTTTCGAAGCTTCCGCATTTGAGTGGCTCACAGGTCCTAGTTCTTTATCAGCATGTGCCGTCAGGCAGCTGATTAATGGGTGAAACTTGGGCACCATAACTAGTTCCCTCCTCCTCTCCTCACCTCCTTCAGCATCGCCAGCTTAGGACAAAGTAAGCTGAAGAAATGCTAGGGCATGACAGAGCCTGAGTCTGATTTAAGGTGGCGTGTTAGAGGACAGTGTGGTCCAACGATCCAAGTTCTTTATGCGATAGATAAATGTGAAAATCATTCAAAATGACTTTTGGTTCTTTTAAATGATCTCCCTGGGGTTCTGCTGTGGAGCATTCATTGGCCAAGATAGGATGTGTGGTTAGCAGAGCCCTGCTATGGAAAGGAACAAATCCACCACCCCTTTCCGTACAAATACTGCTCTTGTCTTTCCTCTGAAAGATGAAGGTGATGAAGAGTTTTCTGGAGCTTTCAGAAAACTGACTCGAATGGGTGTGAAAGTTCAGTCCACAGGCAGGACAGGAAATGTGCATTCAGTGAAACAAATCATAGCGACCAGGCTGGTCTACTTTGTATAGTATTTAGACCTGGGTAACAGTGGTGTGCCCCCCACCCCCTTTTAAAGCCATCCTTTTCACCTGTCTTCCTAGAATCACCCTTTCCTCCTCACAGTTAAGTTGAAGAGCAATTGTCATATGTGCAGGGAAAGTTAATAGCCTTTCCTGATCCCTCTCTCATGTTGACTCTGTTAAGTGTCCTGGTTTTCACCTGTTGGGAATGGAATGGGAGGGGAGCCTGAGAGGGGCATCTATCTCACTGTGGCCTGCAAATTTAGTGCCTGGCTCTTATTTGGGATTAACCCTGTCATCACGATTTTCGTGCTTTTCTTTTGCCTTTTTTTTTTTTTTTTTTTAGAGAAAACCAGTTATTGGCGATGAATTGTAGATGCTGAGAGAAGATAGGTCAAGTGACTTTGATTGCATACACCAAAGACTAACAGCATTTTCTCAGCTGGGTTCAATTTTTATTTTAATTGAGCATTTTCTGATGGTGCAGCAAGCTCCCTCACTGACCCCAGTTTGTCAGGTCAAACTTGAAACCTGCCTCCTTTGCAGAGATTAAGCTAAGACAAATGCAGCCCCACGGCACTTGAGGGCAAACAGCAGGCAGCTGCTACACATTTCAGGAAGAGATGTGCACACAATTAACTTTCAATTCTGTAGCATGGTTGTGTTCTCCCCTCAGAAGCCATGTGTCTTAGTGGCTTGAGCATGGTAGCAAATCTAAGTTTGGCTTTTAGGGTCCTCCTTTTGTATATCTTTATGCCTTAGATTCATCCTCTGCTTGCAAAATAGAGACAGACACCACCTTCTGTGCCCTCAACTTACATGGATGCACAAGGATGCTCTAAAGGCACCTAATCATCTGAAAAAAAAAAAAAAAAAAAGCTTTTTGGGGTTTATAGTCTGTACATCCAAATATTTTTCTATTCTATGTCTTTTAATTTTAGGCCTTCATATAGAATGTCTGTAGGTAGGAGGGGGTGTCTATGAATCTTCCCAAATTATCTGCAGGGTGTGGTGCGGGGCCAGGGGTATCATCAGCTCCTTAAAGAGACCCAGATCTGTACAAGGGCTGAGAGTCACACAGCTCTAGGCAATTTCTCAATGTAAGCGCTTCCTTTTTTTTTTTTTTTGGCCACACCGCTGTCTTGCGGGATCTTAGCACTTAGATTTAAGTAAGTGCTGATACTTTTTACATTTAAAAGGACTCTCAGTGGGAACTGAGAGGAACCTGGCGGTCCAGTGGTTAGGACTCCGCTCTGACTGCTGAGGACCTGGGTTCAATCCCTGGTCTGGGAACTAAGATCCCACAAGCTGCGTGGTGTGGCCAAAAATAATAATAAAAGTACTCTCATACTTTTAACTTTCTAATCTTCACAATAACTTTGTCAGGAAAGTAAGACAAGGATTATTATCTTTTTTTTTTTTAATTATCTTCATTTTATAAAAAAAGTTAAGGTCCAGGCTAGTGCTAGGTAAGATTATAATCCAGATCGCTTGCTGGTAAGTCTTCAGGGAATTCAACTAACAGCCACAATTTCGCATCTTATTGAATTGGTACTGTGTGCAAAATTTTAAAACCCTAGGCTCCACTCAAGGGGAGAGGTCAGTTATATTTCAGATGAGTTTTTATAAATTTATTTATTTATTCATTTATTTAATTTTCGGCTGCATTGGGTCTTCGCTGCTGCACGCGGGCTTTCTCTAGTTGCAGTGAGGGGGGGCTACTCTTTGTTGCGGGGCGCAGGCTTCTCATTGTGGTGGCTTCTCTCGTTGCAGAGCACAGGCTCTAGGCACGCGGGCTTCAGCAGTTGTGGCACACGGGCTTCAGTAGTTGTGGCACGTGGGCTCTAGAGCACAGGCTCAGCAGTTGTGGCGCACAGGCCTAGTTGCTCCGCGGCATGTGGGATCTTCCCGGACCAGGGCTCGAACCCGTGTCCCCTGCATTGGCAGGCGGATTCTTAACCACTGCGCCACCAGGGAAGCCCCAGATGAGGTTTTAATAGCTCTTCATAGTTGTTTTACTTTGGAATTGCTTCAAGAAAGCGATGGAGACCACAGATGGGCAGTAGAATAAATATTGCATCTTTTTGCCTCATTGGAACTTGGCTAATTAATTTACCTGAATGTATATTAAGTTTGCCATTACTTGTTTGCCTATTTCACTGCTTACTCATTATTTAGTTTTGCTGTGGTAAGTGTGGAATCATTCAGGAACAGAAATGTGAATGGCACTCTATATTCCCAATGTTGCAGTTCAGTGGACTGGCTCCTTAGGTTAAATGAAGAAAAGGTTAAAAATACAGATTTGAGGTCCTGGGCACACCATGTGTAGTCTCTGAGGCTTGGAGCCCTTTATAAGCACTGCAGGCGATTCTGATGTTCAGGTAGTTTGAGAACCATAAAACTAAATGGTTTCTTCTACCTAACACATGGGCGCTTGATAAAACTTTGCTGACTTAGTCTAATCCTTCCCAGGATAGTACATAATTTCAATTTAGAATTTTTTTTTTCATGTATATTTTCTGTAGAGTGACTATTTGGGGAACAAAATTTTGGAAATTGTAGAGACTTCCTTTCTAATCTGCTCTGGGACAGTGATAAACTATCATTTTGACTCAGCAAATATTGATTCAACCCCTTTGGACAAGTAAATGGGAACATTGTCTTTTGTCTTAGCTTCTCTTTTGGTATCTATTTACTGTAAGGTAGTCCTTGAGCTCTGGGCTCGTTTCCAGAGATATTTTTCTTAATGAGTGAAACTGGGTTTAGCCATAGTATTGTAGAGAAAGTGGCCAGGGTTACTTCCTGGAAACTCCCTAGAGTGAGGTTGCAAACAGATGCAAGAGTAGTGTCCCAACTATTGAGCAACTGAGTAGGTTAAACTGGAAATACTGGGTTTGGGATTTGGGTCACTTTCCAAACCTGTTTCTTGGTGGGTCTGTTGAATCACTGGTAGAGATATCTGTATCAAAGTCAGCTTATATCACAAAGTACCAGAAAATCCATTACAAATGAGTAGCTAAACCAGGCAAATAGTGACGGCAAGTCACTGAAACACATGGTGCTGAGTGCATCCTTGCTTTCTACCTTTGACACTTATGAGTTTGCCCTGTAATTTAGAGAAAGTTGTTCACTCTCCTTGTCAGCTTCAGCATGTTCATTGTAAAGTATCTGGAGTAAAAACAGCTGATGAAGTACAAAGCTGATGCAGATGTGTTTAAGAAGAGGCTGGCTATGAGCCTTCATAACTGATATCCATAATTACTTCTTGGACCACCCATATGCTTTCTTTCAGGCACTGGCTTGCCCGAGAGTATGTCTGGTTTTTGATTCCATACATGATCTATGACTCCTACGCCATGTACCTCTGTGAATGGTACCGAACCGGGGACCGGAGCAGCAAACATACCCTCACCATTTTTCGAAACTTCCTCAGTAAAAACCGCCTCATGATCACGCACCACGCAGTTATTCTGTTTGTCCTTGTGCCGGTCGCACAGGTAATGGCCCCCCAGGACAGGCACCAGTAGGTTCAGCCACTCGTTTCTCCTGTTGAACTGGGTGTCTCAACCGTCTGACTGCCCCCTTTTCTTCCCCTTTCCTGCTGCCCCCACTGCCCTCCTGCCAGCTGCTGCCACAGTATAGAAAGGAATTAAATCTGAAATGTCTGCGATCCTCTTTACTGGCAATCCCCCAGCCCTCTGTGATACCCGAGCGTTTGGCAAAGGTTCTGCCTTTAGTTCATACAATATAAAACCAATATATAATACAAAACAACATAAAAATTGTTTTAAAGAAATGAGAGTAGCTCTATCAACTGGTTATTTGCTCTGATAGTGCCCAGAGAGGGCTGTTTGCATTATTCTGATGTCACAAAAGCATAGACTCTCAAAGCAAACAGCCTTATAATTTCTCCCCAGATCCATTTTTCCCCATTAAAAAAACTCACCCAACAAGGAAGAGAAATGGGAATGCAGAGGGGAGACTAGTAATTCCCAAGTGCCTACCAGGTGACAGGTGCTTGATTTAAAAACTTGTAGCTTGGGGACTTCCCTGGGGGTCCAGTGGTTAGGACTTCGCCTTCCAACGCAGGGGGTGCGGGTTCGATCCCTGGTCGGGGAGCTAAGATCCCACATGCTTCACGGCCAAAAAACCAAAACATAAAACAGAAGCAATATTGTGACAAATTCAATAAAAACTTTAAAAATGGTCTACATCAAAAAAAAAAATCTTAAAAAAAAATTTGTTGCTTTCTAATAATGATTAGAAATTATTAGAAATAATTAGAAATGATAATTAGAAATTATTAGCCCTATACCATAGATGAAGAAACTGGGGCTCTATGAGTTTACGTACCTCACTCGGTGGTACTAAGAGACAGAACTGCTATCCCAATACTGCTTGCTTGCTTTCTTTTTTTGGCCGCGCCTCGTGGCTTGTGGGATCTTAGTTCCCCAGCCAGGGATCGAAGCTGGGCCACAGCAGCGAAAGTGCCGAGTCCCAAGCACTCGGCCGCCGGGGAATTCCCTGTACTGCTTTCTTGAAAGGATAAAAGGCGAGGTAGAGTGCATGACATTCTTTAATAAGTCTCTCTTGATTGTGTTGGGACCCTAACATCAGGCATGGGGCCTGGTGCATATTTCGTGGAACTGAACTGGCTTAAGTGCCCTTGGCATGACTAAGTTGGATACCCAAAAGTGGGCTGCAGAGTTCCTTCTGGCTGACACTGAAATTCTAGAGAAAGCTCAGTGTGTGATGCAGTTGCCTCTGGACCATGAGGATTCCAACCGCCACTGCTATGGAGGCCGCACAGTGTGAACTGGTCTGCACTGGCCCGTTTAGCACTTCCATTTCCCTGCATGTTGCTCAGGGTTACCCTTTTCAATAGCCCTAGTTAGAACTTTCCTTCCGGTGGTTCCTTAACCTCCATTGCTTATTTCCCTTTTTCCTCTTTTCCTCTGCAGAGGCTTAGGGGAGAGCTTGGGGACTTCTTTGTTGGCTGCATCTTCACGGCAGAACTGAGTACTCCGTTTGTGTCGCTGGGCAGAGTTCTGATTCAGGCACGTATGAAAGGAGTGGCAGAAAGAGTGCCGAGGGAACAGACTCTGCTTCTCCTTGGCAGATTAGGAGGGTTTGGAGAAACTCCTTTAGTGCTACCAATAGTGGGGTAGGAGACCCTTGAACAGACTTAAAGGTCAGTTGGTCTTTCGAGCCAGTGGGATTGAAAAATTGTACATTTGATTCAAATTTGATCCAGTTCTTCGTATATATTTTTCCTGGCCACAGAGTTTCTCTAACCCACCATTCCTGTGCTCCTGTCAGCTGGGTGGCTTAGATCAAATTTCACATCACTGTTGGAAACAACGTGAGGCTCTATGCATCTACAAATACGGCAGTGCTCAATCATCTTTTCTACAAGTGTCGGAAGAGGAGACGCTTGGCCTGTCCGTTGTGGGACTCAGGCTAGTCATTCCCTGAAAGTGACCCTGTGTTCTCCTTCCCTCTTTTGCAGCTAAAGCAGCAGCACACCCTGCTGTACAAGGTGAACGGAATCCTCACGCTGACCACCTTCTTCTTATGTCGGATCCTCCTTTTCCCCTTCATGTACTGGTCCTATGGCCAGCAGCAGGGACTGAGCCTGCTCCAAGTGCCGTTCCACATTCCTTTCTACTGCAATGTGGCCAACGCCTTCCTCATCGCTCCCCAGATCTACTGGTTCTCTCTGCTGTGCAAGAAGGCAGCCCGGCTCTTTGATGCTCCCCCAGCCAAAAAGGATGGTTAATTGCTCCATGAGTCAGGCAGTGAGGGCGCCTCCTCCACTCAGTATTCCCGTGGACCAAACTGCAGATTGTGCCCTGGGTGGCCTCAGCCTTTTGGGTATTGATAAGCAGAGGGATTTGAGTTTTTCTAAAGAATATTCCTATCAATCACCTCCCGCTTCTAACCTGCCCCTTTTGCAAAAGCACTTTTTTCTTAGTAACAACTATTGGATCCCCTCAGACCTCCACTGGCAGCAAGGTGGTTTTAATGCGAAGCCCAAGGATCCTTCCCTGGGTCTTATCTCAAGGGCTCTGGAGGTAGAAGCACGGGGTGTGGAGATAGGTGGACCAAGGAGATAAGGAGCTGGGCACCTGCCTGCTCTTCGTATTGGCGGCTCCCCACCTTTCCAGCCACTCAGGGAGTGTCCACACATACTGGGCCAGCAGAAGCAAGTGATGACTTGGTTCTTTTCTTGTGATGTTGGCCTGGGAAAATCGTTTTGGGTAGGTAGTTTTTTTATTGTTTACTAGATAACCTGTTGGTCCTTTGCCTCATCCTTTCATCCATGTGCCAACATTGAATTCTCCTGTCTACCGACGTCTGGTCAGAAGTCTCACTGGCGGGGTGGGGTAGGTGGCAGGGATGGGAACCTGAAGCACCTGAGTAGGTAGGAAGGCCAACAGGTCAGCACCTCTGCAGGCTGACTTGGTTAGACCAGTGTCAAACTTGTGAGCTTGCTGTCAACAGTCACAGATACTATTCCCTTTTTAGCATGTCCCTCAAGCCCAGCTTTCCCCATATCCACACACACAGGATGCTCTTATTAAAAACTATAGGGGTAAAGTGAAATGATGGCTACCGAGCTATTCTCTGGGTAACCCCACTCCTTGACACTGTCCTTTTCCCATGAAGCAGAACGGACTGCTGTATTTGAAACCATGAGATGTCTCATCTAGACTGCCTCCTGATAAGCCAGAGCTTGTGGTCCAAAGTCTGTTCCTATCTGACTTAACTGCCATTTAGCCACAGAAAGCTGGAGAGCAAGAGTGCAAGTCAGCCCTGGCCAAATTATGTTCTGTGGACTGACTCCTTCACCCACCATTTACAGATAGGATCCTCTGGTGCCAACACTAATTGTTCCTGAACGACAAGGATGGGTTTTAGAAACTGCTACCGTGAAGTTTTTTCCCAAGCAGTAGTGAAAAACTAGATTTTTTAAAGTGCCTTTTAATTCACTGTTGTCTGTGAACTTTTAAAGTACTGAGTGTGTAACAGTGTCTCAAATTTTGACTATTTCAGTCTTTAATGGGTGCCATTTAAAAAACAAAATGCTGTTAATTTTTTTTTTTACCGTTTTGTTTACTATCAGTATATCTTTATAAATCACCCCTGTGGTGACTAAATTGCACTAATATTTTCGAACTTATTCTCATTTGTGAAATATACCCATGCCGACTTCTGGTAAGACCTGTCCTGTGACCAACTTGAATGGCTGCTGTGTGCTATTGTTTCTGTCCTGTGTTCTTCTCCGTGTAACTGGCAGAGGTGGGCTGTTGCAGGGGAAGGGGGTGTGTGAACGCGTTCAGCCTCCAGCAGAGCCTAGCTCATACCTCACTCTAACATGTTTCCGTAATTCACGGTGCCAGGAGTACACTGCAGAGTTCTAGAGTTCTAGCCAAGCGGTCACGTAACTTTAGGCCCTTTCTTCTCTTCCCAGGTGAATCCCAATTAGGAGTCAGGAGGCTGGAAACCCAATTGTAGGCCGCAGACAGAGCCAGCCCACTTTAGGTGGCGGGGAAGGAACTTGAATACTGCCTTACTGTGATGGGGGGTATGGAGCTGTCCTTCCTTGCCTCCCAATTAAACACTTCACTAACGAGTCCTCATGGTTCTGGAATATATCCTGGGCACGCATTTGCACACACCATTCCCTGCTCCCACATGTTCTTCAAAACGGTGACAACCGGGACTTCCCTGGTGGTGCGGTGGTTAAGACGCCATGCTCCCAGTGCAGGGGGCCCGGGTTCGATCCCTGGCCGGGGATCTAGATCCCACATGCATGTCACAACTGAGTTCGCATGCCGCAACTAAAACAGCCGGCAAGTCACGACTAAGGAGCCCACTTGCCACACTAAGACCCGATAGATAAATAAAGCAAACAGAAAAACCAACCAACCAACCCACGACAACCCACCCAGGCAGAAGATAATTACACCCATCCTTTAAACACGTCTCTGCTGTGGTTACCAGACAGTATCAGCACAGCCCCTTTGAGATCCACTGAATGGACAGAGTTAACACTGTGGGGCAGATGTCCTCGATTCAGAAGAGACCCATTTTCCTGAGGTCACTGACCTCCCTCCCACCCACCCAACATTTAATGTTCTTGGTCCAACCCTCTCCTTTTACACTGGTTGCAGGCCTTGTGGGCACACAAATCACATGGCCAATTGGTAGCAGAAAAGAGTCCTTTTCCTAGTTCCTGCCCTTTCCAAGATACTGCGAAATGACTCTTAAAGAGAGTTTCAGTGCAACAGAACACACGTACCTTGTCATCTGTCCACTTGGGTGGTTTCACCTTTAGACTTATTTGCCAAATTCTAGGGTGGAGAAGTCCAGTGATGAACGTGTTCCTCCCGGCTTGACTTGATCTTCAAGACCGGCTGAGCCCAATTTCAGAGTGTACTGATGAGCCTAGACTATTGATAAGAAAGTCTCAAAAGAGGCAAGATAAAACTCAAAAGAGAATTTTATTACAATTTGTATGTTACAAATACCTAAGAAACTATTTTCTTTACAGTGTTGTCAGATTTTTGGGCTTGTGTACAATTTCACATAACCGAAACATTTGTGTTTTTCAGCTGTAGCCCCCGTAGACCCGGCCAAGTTGAGGCCCAGCTGTTTTCTGACCCACGAAGGTCAGAAGTTGCTGATCTTCTGCAGGAGGGTCTGGCGCCGCTCCTCGGGGCTAACGTTCTCGGCGATGGACTTTAAGAAGTGCTGCTCATTTACTTTCTGGAGCAAGGAGCTGACCGAAGGGTTGGTCTTGCTCAGGGTTTCGTAGCAGGTGAGGATCTCCAAGGCCAAAACATACAGTGGTTCACACACCTCCTGGTGGAGCATGGCCATGATGTGCAGAACGTGACAGAACACCTGGGTGTAAAAAAACAGGGTTTCCTGGGTCAGGTCCTGCTCTTGTCCTTGGGCCCCAGGGCCAACTGACTGTGTCAACCGAACGGAGTCCAGGAGGTTGGTCAGGCTGTTGCAGAGGAGCTTGACCACATGGCTCCAGCCTTCCACAGGGAGCCAGTTATGGCAACTCTGGCTGCAGAGAAACTGGAAAGCTCTCAGCAAGAGTACGGAGAGTTGGAGCTCCTGGGCAAAGGGCTTCAGGTTGAGCAGAGGGACAAACTGAATATACTCCAGGCTGTAGGGGACATGCAGGAGCTGCATCTCCAACAGTCTCCTGGTCAGCTGGTGAAGGCACTGCCACTCCTGGGGGCTGCACCACGGCATGAGCTGCACCAGGGCCACCAGGAAGCCCTTGCTGAACAACCTGACCTCCTCAGGGTTGCCCACATCCACCACCAGCAGGGCGAGCATCTGCTCAGAGATGCCGCTGGAGATGGAGGAGCACTCCATCCAGGCCAGGAGGCCCGTGCCGGGCCCATACCTGGGGTGGGCCTGGCAGGTCCACTTGTCCTCAGAAAGCTTACAGATCTCGAAGAGCGTGGCTGGCACCTCACACTTGAAGTGGCCCCCAAAGAAGCTCTGCAGCCTCAGGCCCACAGTCCAGTCCAGCAGCTCCAGCTTCCGGTGGAGCCAGGACAGGGACTTGACCCAGGTGTCCGGGGAGAAGGTCTCGGCGTTAGCCGACACCACCTCACAGAGGCGCTCCAGGATGTGGATCACCAGGTCCTTCCCGTCCAGGGGGAGGCAGCGCTTCTCCCTGGGGAGCTGCCAGTATCTGCTGAAGCCATCCAGGAGCTGGCACAGGCTGAAGATGAGTGGGAACGGAGAGCAGGTCTGCAGCCAGTATTCCTCTAGACATGTGTTTGCTTCCAGAGTCTGGATGAAGATCCTCAGACTGAGGTCCACCTCTTTGACATCGAGCATCAGGAAAGGCAGGACGAATTCCTTTAGCACCTCATCTGGCTCGAGAAGAGCAGCGACTGGAATCCCTTGGGGCTTCACAGGACTCACCAGGCATCTCAGGAGCTCCAGAAACTGCTTCTCTTCCCTGGGTGTAGAGAACTTCGTCCAGACTGTTTCTTTGAGGCAGGACGCCACGAACGTGGCGGAGGGATTTGGACCCTGCTCTTCCGTGAACCTGAGGGCGGGGAAGGCGGTGAGAATCTGAGCCAGGAACCTGTGGGTGCCAAGGTTGACCACGGCCATGCTGCACACTTTCTTCACCGTGCTCTCCGGGTGCAGAATGACTAGGCGGGCCACAGAAGCGATGGCCTTGGCCAAGCCCTGTTCAGAAGCGCTCTGCGCGAGCTGGTTAAAAGTCGTGTTGAGGTCTTCCTGAAACCCCTCCAAGTGACCCAACAACTTCTCAGAGAGGCCCTTGCGCCCCCAGGAGAGCAGGACGCCCAAGAGGACTTTATTTTTATCTGGCAGCGAGAGGTGTGCATGACACTCCAGGATCAAGTCGATGACCTGTTTGATCTGGGGTCTGGGGACAGCCCTGTCTCTCGCGCTGACGTCCATCACTGCTTCCAGCAGCTTTAACACCAGGCCAGGCTCTCGGAAGAGAGCCCGGCTGTTGGCCAGGCAGGCCAGCCACTCATCCGAGAAGGCCCACTTCCTCTCAGAAGCGAAAATGTAGCACATTTCCATGTGCCGGTCCATCTTCTGCTCGATGATGGCCATGGCGATGGAGGCAGTGATGTCCTTCTCGAAGCCCTTGTTCTTCAGCACCCTGTTCGTGTCCCTCAGGAAGTCCCCCACGCACTCCGCCAGCTCAGAGGCCACCTGCCTCTCTTCCTTGGACAGGCTAGTGGTGTCCAGGTAGAGCTTCAGGTGCTGGCTGAAGGAGGTCAGGCTGTCGCACAGCCGGTAGCTGTCGTAGCTCGTCCCCTGGCTGCCGCTGAGCGTGGCCTGCAGCTCCTCCCGCCACTCCCGCAGCAGGCTGCGCAGGGACTCGAACCCCACGAGGATCGTCTCGCTCGGCAGCCTGGCCAGTGAGGTCAGGCTGATGTCCCGCTCTGCCTCCTTCACCTTCTCTGCCAGTGCCTGCTGGTGATATGGGTTCTGGGTGTCCGAGTTCCACACGGAGATCACCGTGGCCAGTTTGTCTAGATACACAGTGGCGGACACTTCCTGGGGGTCGTCCTCCATCAGTGCAAACACGGTCAGCATGTCAGCCAAGTTGGCCAAGGCGCAGCACCTCATCCCAGGGCACCGGATCCTATCCTGGATTTGCTTCAGCCCAGTGAGCAGCATGGCCAGCAGCGGCATGGTAGGACACACATCCGGGTCGGACTTAAACCTCTTTGGAGGGTGGGAGAACTCATCTGAAGAGGACAGGTACTTATGGGCCAGTGTCCGGAACTGGGAGAGCAGGGGGTCCTGCTGATTGCCCTTGTGCTTCATCATTTCCCACCAGACGTCGAGGAAGAAGGCCACATCCTTTGAAGAAGTGTCGATAGTCATGTGCTCCAGAAAGCGCTCTAGTTCTGCACGGCAGACAGTGGTGGGCAAGGCCATCAGGAGCTGGATAAAGAGTCCGGAAGCTTCCAGGGACTTGAGCAGCTCAAAGAGCACCGTGTGATTGATGGTGGGAATCATGTTGCCCACGGAGAAGAACACATCTTCCTGCCACAGGGTTTCAGTGTCAGAAGGCGTGATAGGGTAGGGCTGCAGAGCCTTGGCCCAGATGATGATCAGAGCTTTCTTCTTCCAGGCGAAGGGCTGGGAGCAGGCCGCGGCAGAGGAGATCTCCCTCAGAGCCTCCACAATCGGCCGCCCGACATGCTCCCAGTCAGACTTGGTCAATTCTGCCAGTGTTTTGGGGCGGAACAGCTGCTCGGCCAGCAAGAAGCCCCCATGCAGAACAGTCATTTCTTCACAGATATTCAAAGGTCCTGCACAGACAGAAGTCCAATAGGATAGAATGTGGTGAAAAATTTTCAGAACAGCAAGCAGAGGTTAGAGGGAGAGGCAGCAGTTGGTCAGCGGGCTGTCATTATTAGGGTTAGAGATGAAAAGGGTTCTGAATGAAATCAGTGGGAGAGGGGGAAGAAGGGATGGTTCTAGGACCTGCTGCAGAGCTGAAGTCAAAGGATTAACCTGAGGAATAAAAAAGGACTCCCAAGCTCTCTAGCCTGGAACTGGGAAGACAATGGGCACTACTGCAAACAGGGAAGACGAGAGATGTGCTTGGAAGGAACACTGATACGTTTTGGTCATTTGGAGTTTGAGGTAGAACATTAAGGTAGAAACGTCCTCCAGCAATGGAAACACGGGGGCTGAAGCTCAGGAGGAAAGTCAACCTTGAAATGTGACTCAGGGAGGAGCCTGCCCAGAGGCAAGGCCCTCCAGCAAAGGACGGGCCTGCAGAAGATTTGGGGAAGAAGGGCTTCTAAGTAACGATACAGACTAGGAAGGGCATGGACCAGGACTGCCTGCACAGCAGCACTCAGACAAGCCCTGCTTCTCTTTTTTCTCTTAAAGCCTTGTCTTGGAAACAGATTTCAAACGTTCTGCCTTTTGGGGAAACAGGTCAATTCCCACAGCTCTTTCCATCAAAGAGAATAAGCTACTAATGGTCCTGGTTCTCTGGTAGAAGCCAAGAAGTAGATAGAAAAAAATACTGTACTAGATTCAGAAAAGTCCTTCTTCAGTGAGCCCTGAGTTGACATAGACTTAGCAAGGAGGGCATCTTGGGATGTTTAATTAGACATGGGTTTAAATCCTAGCTCAGCCATTTAAAAGTGGTGGGATCTTGGACAGATTACTTCTCTGAACTTCCGTTCTGCATATGTGGGGATAATACAGACTTCACATTATGACCGTCAGGATCAACTAATACATATAGTCAAGCTCTTGGCATTGGGTCCACACCCACTGTTGGCTTCCAATCCCATCTCCCAGGGCTGTTGAGGGTTAAGTAAGATATAACAATTAAGAATCAGGCTACAAAGAGCCTAAGTGCTCGATAAACGCTGGTTCTCCCAAACCTTTCCACTGTTGCCAGGACCAGAATCTTGTCCCTATTCTTTGCCTCCTCCAGCTCAGAAACAGGACATAGGTCTTTCTTAGGTATATTTCCTTTGGCCCAGAAACTAAATCATCGTACAAACATTGCTCACTCTTCAATGTTCCTGACTCCTCTCCCCTTTCCCAGGGCCCCTTCCTCAGTCCCTCAGGCCCCCAAGAACACAACTTCCCCATTTTCATGGGCCAGGAGACTCTCCTGCCCCTTCCATCGGGAACAGCACTCCTGTGCAACCCACTGGTGAAGGCGATCCATGTTGGTGCCCAGTGGCTGAGGCAGACTCCCAGGAAGAGCCAGGTTGCTGAGAGGTCTCCCTGGGGGTTCTGGCCCTTCTTTCTGGTTCAGGCTGCTCTCCCAGGGCCCCCCAAAAGGCTCCCTTCTGACTCTGTAAATTTAATTTTATTGCTCTACCTGCTCAGCTGAGATGTTTGGCCCCCGAGACCCACCTTCCAGAGACAGTAAGTATATACTCATGACACCTGAAGGAGTAAGTCCCAGAAGCAGTTAATGGCTGGGCGAATCCCAAGTGTTTTATCACGAATGGTTAACTGGCGCTTGTGAGTGCCCGCTCCTTATGTTTAAGCGCTTACTCTGTACCAGGCACTGTGCTAGTTGGTATGCGTATCTTTTCATCGTCAGATCAACCTTTTGAGGACCATTCCTGTTTTAGAGATGGAAACATTAAGACTCAAAACAATTTGCTCAGGTTGTAAGAACTACAAAGCGGTGAGCTGGGACAGAGATCACCACAGCTGCAGGGCTCCAAACTCTTCCAACTCTACCCTTCCACCACGGACGAGCTGGCTGGGGACAGGGACCAGAACATTTCTCAACAGCCTACTAATACTGGCACATCTTGGGGAGCCTCACCCCAGCTGTCCCAGAACAGCCTCTTGGTCTTATGCCCTTAAGAGCACATCCAGCAGCGGGGGAGGCTGGGCAAGGAGAAGCCGATTTATACCAGCTCTCCCCTCCCTTCTCCCAGACCTGGCATCTGGAGAATCAAGACGCACGTGCCACCTCGGCTGCTGCAACCCGTGCCCACAACTGCTGGTCTGAAGAACGCTAGCCCTGCCCAAGGAACCGGACTCGACACTGTACACACGTGATCTCAGTGAAAACTCCCCCAAACTCTGTGAGGCTGATACGGTATCATCATCCCCGTTTATCCACGAGGACCTCAAGAGCGTCAGACGCTTGCTCAAGAACTTAGTAGACGTTCAATAAATGAGATGGTTGGGGATACGGGATTCCCCGGGGCGCCGCCGGAGCCCGGCCTTTTCCAAAGCACGTGCCCGAAACTGTCCACTCTCGCGAACGCTAACTTCACATCCGTTGGCCCCTTCACGTGGAAAGGGGCCTGGAGCCGACAAGAGGCGAGCGAAAGGGCGGCGGGCTGGAGCCTGGCCCCCCGACCCCCGGTCTCCAGGACACCCCCGCCCTCCCAACCCCCTCCCCGTCCCGGAGGTCTCCCTCAGCCCGGGCCCGCTCAGCACTGCCTGGTCGCCGGTTGCGGAACGCGGCCCACGCGGGCCGAGGGGAGCCGAACACCCACCTAGATCCATGGCGGCGACGCTGGCTGCGGCGCGGGTCGCCCCTCCCCCGCCAGGCCGCGAGGGCGGTGCAAGCGTCACGGCACAATGGGCGGCCCCGGGGGGCGGGACAATGGGCGGCGCCTCGGCCCCCGTCCTCAGTCTCAGCTCGGGCTCTGCGCGGACCCCAGCATACCTCCGCCGCTCCGCGCGCACGCGCGGTCCCACCTAAGCGCCCGCGGCGTCGGGACCGCCAGGCCCACAGCTCCCCCTATCAGCTCGAGGCCTCCAACTAGGCAACAGGCAGGTAGCCGCGCCTCCATCCCACAGCGTGCCCCGCCCCTCCCTCTCCCCGGGGCCCGGCCCCCAAACGACCGCCCCCTCCCAGCCCAGGCTCCGCTCGGCCGCGCGTCTCGGCAGTTCCCTGCTTCCTGGGCCCCAGTCTGTCCTACCTATTAGCTCCGTCCCTGGCCCCGCATTCTCCCGCACCCAGTAATCCCCGGATTCCTCACACCCCCGCCACAGTTCACCCTCACTGAATGCCCCTACCCAGGCTGCCCACTAACCCGCATGGACTCACCGCTCCCTGAGAGGCTTCCTCCCCCGCAGCGGGTCTCTTCCCATCAACTCTTACCATAAATTTCAGTGGCCGACGGGGAGTCCTGGAAACTCTCCGAATCACAAGGACATTGTGGGACAGGTGAGATGGGCAGAAAGTCACATCTAGGAGCACTAAATGTCCCTGGCTTTAATAATTCCACTCAGATGTCAGACAAACATGGATTTCATACTAACTTTCCAGGCTAACCTAGAACTCCACAACACAGCCATTCTAAATCTCTCTGGATTTAAACCCAAGAGATATTTGAACTTCAACTTAATATGCTAGGACCACAACCCCTCAAGTCGAAAAACAAACTGACTACTCTGAAAACACAACTCTGGAGAAACTGAGGAACTTCTCAACTTCATCTGTTTAAAAACACCAGCTTGGGCAAAACTATCTTGAAACCTTGTTTTGTAGCTGATTATACCATTCCCAGAGATGGGAAAGTAGTAACTTTTGGTTTAAAATTACTAGCTGCCCTGTGCAGAGGTAAACTTTTGGATTGCTTGATAAAAGGCCAAAGTGGTACAGTAAATGGTTTTAGGATGAATAAAATATTAAAGACTGCAACAAAGGAAAAATGACAGGCAATGAGAGAAATAAAAGGGGGCTGATATCATGAAGCTAAAATGTCCCAGGTAGATAAACAGCATTCAGTTCTCTCATGCATAGCTGTACATTTAAGAGAAAAATTGGGGGTATGTTGCAACATAAGATAAACAGATAAAGAGGAATCTGGCATGTGTTTAGTACTTACATAAACCACTTATTTTACTGTAACAAACTTAGAAGGCCACATCAGGGACTTCCCTGGCGGTCTAGTGGTTAAGACTCCGCCCTGCAATGCAGGGGGCGAGTGTTCAATCCCCGGTCAGGGAACTAAGATCCCACATGCTGTGCAGCACGGCCAAAAAAAACCAAAGGCCACATCACAACAGCCTAATACAGTGGGAGAAGTACAGTTTCTTTTCAGGAGAAAAGTACAGTTTCTTTTCAGTATTACCAGAGATAAACATCAAGAATTAATAATCTAATTATTAATTAATTAGAAAATCTGAGAATTAACAAATCATAGTCTAAAGAGGACAGAGGCATTTACTTGATTATTCAAAATTCATATAATAATTTCCCCATGCATAGAAAAAAAAAAGTGAACCAACTGTCTAGAGGAGGAACATAGCTTGATTTGCTTTGAAACTCACAATTGCTTCCCTAAGATAACTTAAGTGGAATGAAAAGTGCTGTGGAGCTGGGAAAGAATTTTTTCCTCTCAGTGAAGGTAAGATAGCCCTATCAGAAGGTGAGCTGAAACTCACTCTGAAATTTCCATACCCTACCCTGCCAGCAAGGGAGAACAGCAGAGGCTATGATTTACAAGTAATTTCATGTATATTGGACAGGAACTGGTATCTTCTGAGTCAATCCTTTCCAATTTCATCAGTTTCTTCCCTATAGTTTGAACCTGGCCACCACTTTAAATAATGAGTTTTACAGGTTGGTTCTAACAGCTTGATTTCAGAAGCATAATTTCAAAAAACATTTCATAATAACTATGCCCAACTTAATTCTATTTCCAGTGATTAAAATTGATTTGTTCTGCAGAATCAAATAGAAAACAAGAAAATATTAAAAAAAAGATTTTCATGCTGAAGGAATCATCTAATCCATCACTAAAAATCTAACATGGTCTCTTCTTACGAGGATTAAAAGAAAAAGAAAAAAAAAAAATATATATAGAGAGAGAGAGAGAGAAACTAGCACAGAGCCAGGTGTGTAGCAACATAACACATTAGATCCTTTTGTCTGTTCTCTCTGGCTACTCAAAAATTTAAAGCAAAGAATGTGGGAACGTTAACCAAGTCTTTTGGTTCAAGGCACAAAATTTCTTTAAAAGTTTTCATTGGTCAAGGCCTGCCAGAGTAAGACATTAGAACAGCATACTGTCACCAGGTACTGGAAGTACTCCTGCTGTAAGCAATTGATTTGGGTTTATTTGTTCTCATTAAATCTACATACTTATCAAAATTCCCTCGATCCCCAACCAAAGGTCCTGTTCAATACAGCTGTTCCAGGCTTCAGAAGAATGTATTACTAATCTAATACAGTTACACACAAAATGTACCGTTCCAGGGATGGCATAGATGACAGCACGAGTTCTCCTCTAAATGGACTGATAATGAAAGGATTTTCTTTCTAAAATATATCAGAGCTCTCAAAGATTAAAATACACAAATCTTCACCACCCAGCCTCTCTGCCTATACAGGAAACCACCAAGTTGTGAGAACATTTGTCACATAATGCACACATCAGGCCTCACAGGTGTTCGACAGGAATCACTAATGCTTGTTCCACATGATGTCTTCGGTTAACCTGAAGCCTTTGGTTTATTTTGTGCAGCAAACCAGTCATCACTTTTATCTTCTGCCATTGCCTGTAGAAACAGAATTGGAATATTTATTTATTCTCAGTCCATAAAATAAAACATATAGTCTACTTCGTACCTCACTGCACTGCCCACAATCAAGAAATTAACAATTAAAAGATGTTCAGGGACTTCTCTGGTGGCACAGTGGTTAAGAATCCACCTGCTAACGCAGGGAACATGGGCTCGAGCCCTGGCCCAGGAAGATCCCACATGCCGCGGAGCAACTAAGCCCGTGCGCCACAACTACTGAGCCTGCCCTCTAGAGCCTACGTGCCACAACTACTGAAGCCTGCGTGCCTAGAGTCTGTGCTCTGCAACGAGAAGCCACTGCAATGAGAAGCCCGCGCACCGCAACGAAGAGCAGCCCCTGCTCGCCGCAACTAGACAAAGCCCGTGCGCAGCAACGAAGACCCAACGCAGCCAAAAATAAATTAATTAATTAACTAAAAAAAGAAGAAAAAATGTTCATTCAGTATAGAGTCTTGTGTTTACTTTGACAGAGGATGCTGATGGGTATCAAGCAATCGCTTGTTAGTTCTCATTTTGCAGAGTAAAGGGCAGAGCCTGCGGCCGTAAAGTGTGGCTGATGCTGGCTGGAGAGCAGGCCAAGCACACCTGGCTGTGGGCTCTTCGGAACAGGAAGTGCGGTCACTCTGATGAGAGTCTGGGTGGGCTCTCAAGAATCTTTAGTGCTCAGGAGACTCAGTCTAATGATGAGACCAAATGTGAAAAGCTATTTTGATGTCTTGGCAATGAGCCTGGAATGATTTCCTTTTTCCACGCCTCCTCCCACACCATTCCGCTGATGCTGGTACTGTTTGGTTTGGAACCTCTTAATTAAAAAAGAAGGCTTGTTAATAACAATAAGTTTTGGTTCCACCAGAGTCCTTTTATCCTATCATTCCATGAGGTTGAGGTCATAGAAAGGGGCTTGTGGGCGGGGAAGCCCAGCTTAAAACTGAAGTCTCTTTTTAAAAAATTTTATTTATTTATTTATTTATTTATTTAGGCTGCATTGGGTCTTCGTTGCTGCGCACAGGCTTTCTCTAGTTGTGGCGAGCAGGGGCTACTCTTCGTTGCAGTGCGCGGGCTTCTCATTGCAGTGGCTTCCCTTGTTGAGGAGCACGGGCTCTAGGTGTGCGGGCTTCAGTATTTGTGGCTCACGGGCTCTAGACTGCAGGCTCAGTAGTTGTGGTGCACGGGCTTAGTTGCTCCGTGGCATGTGGGATCTTCCCGGACCCAGGGCTCGAACCCGTGTCCCCTGCATTGGCAGGCGGATTCTTAACCACTGAGCCACCAGGGAAGCCCCTAAACCGTTTTTTTTTTTTTTTTTTAATTAATTAATTAATTTATTTTTGGCTGTGTTGGGTCTTCGTTTCTGTGCGAGGGCTTTCTCTAGTTGCGGCAAGCGGGGGCCACTCTTCATCGCGGTGTGCGGGCCTCTCACTATCGCGGCCTCTCTTGTTGCGGAGCACAGGCTCCAGATGCGCAGGCTCAGTAATTGTGGCTCACGGGCCTAATTGCTCCGTGGCATGTGGGATCTTCCCAGACCAGGGCTCGAACCCGTGTCCCCTGCATTGGCAGGCAGACTCTCAACCACTGCGCCACCAGGGAAGCCCTAAACCGTTTTTTAAATTACTGGATTGATGCTTTAGAGAGCTAGTGCTGGCATCAGGGATTGACTGGAGGGTGGGAGGAGGCTTTTGCAGTATTGCAGGTGAAAATGAGAGCCTTTTCAAAAGGGAAGTAGATAGACAAAGGATTTCAGAGGTAGAACTCACAGTTCCTGGTGACTAATTGCTAATAGAATGTAGGGGTGAGGAGAAACAGTATTCAAAAATGGCTCTGTTTGTAAATCTAAAACTATTCTAAAATAAAAAGCATATTAAATGTTAAAAGAAAAACTGGCTCTGAGGATTCTAGCTTAAACAATTGTGATAACAGATATACAGTGCTATTCAGGGGCGGGAGCAGAGTATAGAAGAGGAAAAAAGAACTGGCTTTGAAACCTGAAAGACCTCTGTTTGAGCCCGTGCCTGCCACTTACTGAATGTATAATATTGGGTGACTTAATCTTTTGAGCCTCAGTTTCTTCATCTGAAAAGGGAATGCTATCCACCTTGTAGATTATGGTAAGAGTTGCAGAATATACATAAGGCACTTAAGAACATGTCAATATAGGAGATGCTTAATAAATAGTAATTTTTATTTTTCTATTATATTAATGAAGAATGGATTTGAAGTAAGATAAATTAAGTTATAGGCATGTAGAGTTGAAATGTCCATGGTCTATCCAGGTAAAAAGTTTCTTTGGCTATAACACTAATCTGACAAAAAAAGCATTAAGCATAAAAGAAAAAGTTGATAAATTGGACTTAGAGAAATGTCTGCTCTTCAAAGGCCTGTATTAAGAAAATAAATAGTCAAGCCATTGAATGGGGAAAGTATTTGCATTTGCAGATTATCTAACAAATGACTCATATCCAGAACTCCAACACAACAACAAGAAAGAGAAAAACAGTCAAAAAATTTTAAAACAGGAATTTAAATGGGCCTTGAAAAATAAGCAAATACTCAAATGAGAGAAGGGACATTCTAGGAGAATAAAATAATGTGAGCAAAGACACAGAAGAGTGAAAATAAATTTATATTTAGAGGTTAGAGAATGGCTAAAATGTGAAATAGATCAGTGGTGTGTCTTCCAATTAGTTTGTCATGAAACTCAATGGATCAGATAAATTATTCTGGATTGATATAGTCCAATTATATTAAAGCTAAATAAAAAATACATAGGGCAGTAAAGAAACAAAAAAAAATACACAGGGCAAACCAACTGTATAAAACCATTTTTTAGGTGGTCAGGGAAATTTTAGTAAGAACTGGATTTTAGGTGGCATTAAGGATATACTGTTGGGAGTTCCCTGGTGGTGCAGTGGTTAAGAATCCGTCTGCTAACAAAAAGAATAAAATACCTAGGAACAGACCTACCTAAGGAGACAAAAGACCTGTATGCAGAAAACTATAAGACACTGATGAAAGAAATTAAAGATGATACAAACAGATGGAGACATATCATGTTCTTGGACTGGAAGAATCAACATTGTGAAAATAGACTATACTACTCAAAGCAATCTACAGATTCAATGCAATCCCTATCAAACTACCAATGGCATTTTTCACAGAGCTAGAACAAAAAATTTCACAATTTGTATGGAAACACAAAAGACCATGAATAGCCAAAGCAATCTTGAGAAAGAAAAACGGAGCTGGAGGAATCAGGCTCCCTGACTTCAGACTATACTACAAAGCTACAGTAATCAAGACAGTATGGTACTGGCACAAAACAGAAATACAGATCAATGGAACAGGACAGAAAGCCCAGAGATAAACCCACGCACATATGGTCACCTTATCTTTGATAAAGGAGGCAAGAATATACAATGGAGAAAAGACAACCTCTTCAATAAGTGGTGCTGGGAAAACTGGACAGCTACATGTAAAAGAAGGAAATTAGAACACTCCCTAACACCATACACAGAAATAAACTCAAAATGGATTAAAGACCTAAATGTAAGGCCAGACACTATAAAACTCTTAGAGGAAAACATAGGCAAAACACTCTATGACATAAATCACAGCAAGATCCTTTTTGACCCACCTCCTAGAGAAATGGAAATAAAAACCAAAATAAACAAACGGGACCTAATGAAACTTAAAAGCTTTTGCAAGGCAAAGGAAACCATAAACAAGACGAAAAGACAACCCTCAGAATGGGAGAAAATATTTGCAAACGAACCAATGGACAAAGGATTAATCTCTAAAATATACAAGCAGCTCATGCAGCTTAATATCAAAAAAACAAACAATCCAATCCAAAAATGAGCAGAAGACATAAATAGACATTTCTCCAAAGAAGATATACAGATTGCCAACAAACACATGAAAGGATGCTCAACATCACTAATCATTAGAGAAATGCAAATCAAAACTACAATGAGGTATCACCTCATACCGGTCAGAATGGCCATCATCAAAAAAATCTACAAACAATAAATGCTAGAGAGGGTGTGGAGAAAAGGGAACCCTCTTGCACTGTTGGTGGGAATGTAAATTGATACAGCCACTATGGAGAACAGTATGGAGGTTTCTCAAAAAACTAAAACTAGAACTACCATATGACCCAGTAATCCCACTACTGGGCATATACCCTGAGAAAACCATAATTCAAAAAGAGTCATGTACCACAATGTTCATTGCAGCTCTATTTACAATAGCCAGGACATGGAAGCAACCTAAGTGTCCATCGACAGATGAATGGATAAAGAAGATGTGGCACATATATACAATGGAATATTACTCAGCCATAAAGAGAAACGAAATTGAGTTATTTGTAGTGAGGTGGATGGACTTAGAGACTGTCATACAGAGTGAAGTAAGTCAGAAAGAGAAAAACAAATACTGTATGCTAACACATATATATGGATTCTAAAAAAAAAAAAAAGAGAAGGTTCTGAAGAACCTAGGGGCAGGACAGGAATAAAGATGCAGATATAGAGAATGGACTTGAGGACACGGTGAGGGGGAAGGGTAAGCTGGGACAAAGTGAGAGAGTGGCATGGGATATATACACTACCAAATGTAAAATAGGTAGCTAGTGGGAAGCAGCCACATAGTACAGGGAGATCAGCTCGGTGCTTTGTGTCCACCTAGAGGGGTGGGAGGGAGACGCAAGAGGGAGGAGATATGGGGATATATGTATATGTATAGCTGATTCACTTTGTTATAGCAAAAACTAACACACCATTGTAAAGCAATAATACTCCAATAAAGATGTTAAAAAAAAAAAAAAAATCCACCCGCCAATGCAGGGGACACGGGTTGGATCCCTGGTCCGGGAAGATCCCACATGCCGTGGATCAATTAAGCCCGTGCACCACAACTACTGAGCCTGCACTCTAGAGCCTGTGAGCCACAACTACTGAGCCCATGTGCCTAGAGCCCACGCTCCGCAGCAAGAGAAGCCACGGCAATAAGAAACCTGCGCAGAGCCCACGAGCCACAACTACTGAGCCCACGCGCCTAGAGCCCATGCTCCGCAACAAGAGAAGCCACTGTGATGAGAAGCCCGTGCACTGCAATGAAGACCCAACGCAGCCAAATAAATAAATAAATAAATAAATAAATAAATAAATAAATAAATAAATAAATAAGAGGTTGATATAAGGAGGCAATATAATGTTGTGTTAGCTGTAAAAAAAAAAAAGGATATATTGTTGATTTTTTAAGTGTGATTATGTCAATATTGTATATATGAAAATTCCTTAATTTTTGCTTTTTTTTTAAATTTATTTTTATTGGAGTATAGTTGCTTTACAATGTTGTAATTTTTACTTTTTAAATCATCTTAAAATGTGTAAAATACTTAGGTATTTAGGGTTGAAATGACATGGTGTCTGAAATTTGCCTTAAAATTCTCCAACAAATATCCCCACTGCCAAAAAAAAAAGTGGGGTGGAAAGGAATGATGAAAAATTATGGCAGAGTTGAGTGGTGACAGTCACATAGGGATTTTGTACTCTTTTGTGTATATATGGAATTTTTAATCATGAAATATTAAAAATAAAATCTGTTATGGAAAGAAACGGACAGAAGACAACACACAAATGTTGGTGAGGACGCAGAGCAGCTGGAACTCCTATATATACATGGCCAACAGTGTAAAACAGTTCAATCACTTTGGACAACTGTTCGGCAGTTTCTTAGAAAGTAAAAGCAATTCCCCTCCCAGGTTTACCCAAGAGAAATGAAACATACATCCACAAGAAGAGTTACATGAGAATGTTCAGAGCAGTCTTCCTTATAATAGATAAAAATCTGGAAAAAACTCCAATGTCCACCATTGGAAGAATGGATAAGCAAATTGTTATATTCATAAAATTGAATACCACTCAGCAAAGAAAAAAGAATTCTGGCATGTACAATTACACTGAGGAATCTCAAAAAGGTTACGTTGACTGAAAGAAGCCATTCCATTCATATGAAGTCCAAGGACAGACAAAATTCATATGACAGAATTCAGAACAGTAGTTGCTGCTGGGAGGAGGGGTTGGGAACTAGAAATGGGCACAACAGAATTTTCTATAACAATGAAAATACTCTATATTTTGAGTAGTGGTTATACGAGTATATGTAACTGTCAAAACTCATCAAAGTGGACACTAAAATTTCTGTACACTTAAATTCTACGTATATTTTACCTCAGTAACAACAATGAAAAATGCTCGTTTAGAGCTTAGTGGGGAGTGGGAACTAGAAGTTAGGAAGCTGAGAATGGATGATGGCTGAAGCTCTGCGTAGAGATGACCAGAGTTAACAGGTAACTTCTACTCAGAGAAGAGAAGAATGTATAATGAGAGAGTAAAAGACAGCCAAAGTGGGACCGTGGGCAAAATCATTTCAGGATCAGTCACAGAAAAAGGTGCCTGTGGCTGAGGGGAAGCTGTCAGAGAGAAAGGAAGATGGCAGGATCCCCAGCATCAAGGGAGAAGAGAGCTCAAAAGAGGAGGAAGTTGGGGACTTCCCTGGTGACGCAGTGGATAAGACTCCGTGCTCCCAATGCAGGGGGCCTGGGTTCGATTCCTGGTCAGGGAACTAGATCCCACACTCATGCCACAACTAAGGAGCCTGCGAGCCACAACTAAGGATACCGCCTGCTGCAACTAAGACCCGGCACAACCAAATAAATAAGTAAATAAATAAATAAATATTTTTTTTTAAAAAAGGGGAGGAAGTTGGTCAGCGATATGAAAGAGAAAGAAGAACAATCTAGCCAATTTGTCAACTAAGAGGTTGCCTGAGATTCTATTTTCCTTTATGGTAAAATTTGTAAACGCTATATTTTTTGTACATTTCCAGCTTTAATGAACAACAATTGAGTGTCCGTTATTTTGTCAGCAGTTTGCTAAGCTCTATAAACAACACAACAATCCTATGAGGTGGATAATCTTATTTCCTAAAATTTTTGGATAAAAAACTGCAGTTTAGAGACTTGAATTTCTTAAGGTCAGTCACATAGATACTAAGTGACAGAACCAGGACACATTGATTCATTCCTTTCAGCAGCAGCAGCAGAGTATTCACTGAGTGCCAGCTACATACGAGGTATGTGCTAGAAGCTGGGGTACAACACTGCATGCTGCTAAAAGATCGTGTTTGATGAGGATAGAAAAATAGTCACTGGATTTGGCAAGAGGAGGTCACCAATGACATCAACGCGTCTCACTGCGTGACAGGAGCCAATGCGGAACAGAGTGAAGTGTGAATGGGAGGTAAGAAGTAGAAACGGCGTGTAGGGAGATTTTTAAAAGAAATCTGGAGAAGGGATATGGGGTAAATAGAAGATTTTTAGAAGATACTAGAGTTAGTTTGTATGCTTATGAGAACAATTTGCTAGGAAGGAAGAGAACGATGCTGTAGAATGGAGAAGAGATGACCAAGGGGCTAAGGCAGTGAGACGGGGTGGCGTCGGGGCACTTCCGGTCACCGAGCAGAACAGTGATGTATTTAGCGCAGTGGTTCTCCAAGGCAGCCCGAGGTGGAGGGAAGGCACACACACTGCACCCAGATAAGAGTCACATAGGTGGCAATGAAGTTGACACAAGTCTCTGGCTCAAAAGTCACCTCAAAAGGACACGGTTCTGAAAGTAAGAACTGGCCCCTGATGCTTGGGTCCTTCTTCATACACACTTAACAGCACCCCCTTGAGCTGAAGGTGAGATAAATTTAGAAATGAGACTCACGTCATCCAATAATCTGCTTCCCTCTGGATCCATCTTAGAGAGTTCTCGAAATGCTTCATCCCCCACAAAGCAAATTTCATGTCCATCCTACACCAAAAGAGAGAAAAGAAATTTGGCAAAAAGACACCTCAGAAGAAAGCCCTTGTGCAGTCTGTCCTGTTTGTGGGTAATACTTACAGGGTCTGCCAAAATGATAACTTGCACTGTTGCTTTCCCTGGAGTGTCCAGGCTCACCAGGGGAGTCAGAATCTTCTGGTTCTCCCTTTTCATCAAATCCTCTAAGTCTGACAACTTGAGGAAAACAAAAAAGCAAAGTGAGCAAGGGGTCCCACGCCACTCTTGGGCTGTGGTCCTCGAAAGCCCCAGAGGAATCTCAGATCAACCAGAAAACTCTGGCGCCACTTGTTTGATTTTATTATCTCAGCTGCTCTTGAGACAACTGTTGAACTTGATACCAAAGCCACAATCAACATGAACCTAGAGAAGGGAGGGTCAAGTTTCCTAGCTGTTTGAACTAGCTAGTCACAGAGTTTAAACAAAAGACCTGGTACCAAACATTACCTCTTTCTGGGGGCAAGAAAAGGCAATTCGTCCAAAAGCTGTTGCATGATCAACTGCCCCTTGGATGCCCTGTAGCTCCAGCTTACACTGAAAAGACATGAGAAAGCGGGTTTATTTTTCGGAACAGGTTAGGTGGTAAAAAAAAAAAATTCAAACAGGGCTAAAGGAATAAAGTAAATTCTAAGTCTCCCTCTTACTCTCACCCCAGAGGCAACCAGTCAGCAGGCATCCATAGGCATATACCCTTTTCTCTTTTTTACACCAATAGTAGCATAATTTATGCATTATTCTGCCCCTTGTTTTTCTCCAATTCATGCTCCCATCTCAGCACATAGAGACTCGCCTCATTCTTTTTGATGGCTGCTTACTAATCCATTCTATGGCTGAACCATAAATGGTTGAACTATTGCTTGAATCCACAGGGCATTTAGGTTATTTCTTACATTTTGCTATTACAAACAATGCCGCAGCAGATAACCTTGTACATACTTCTTTGTGCACGTGTAGGATAAGTACGTTTGTAAAATAAATTCCTAGGAGTAGACCTTCTGGCTCAAAGTGAAAGGACTAAATCATGCTCAAATGCTAAATTATTAAGAGAAAAAAAAAAAAGATCATCATTACAGCATTAAATCTTGCCTACATCTCTTCTGACTCAGCAAATCCACTCCTGAAAGGACACATTCCCCAAATATACACAAAGGTAATATCTGGGTGGTGAGCTCACCGGCAATTTTAATTTTCTTCTTTCTGTTCTAAATATTGAATTACTATGAAGAAACTATGAGAATAACCTTCATGTTAACCTCATTTATAAGCCAAACTCATAGTAACAGATTATTTCTCTCCGAGATTGCTCACCTGGTTATCAGCATAGCCCAGCAAAGCCCTCTGCTTCTTTTCATCTTTTTCATAAACTTTCATTCCCAGTAGACTAGACCAGTAGTTCAAGGACTTCTGAAGATCAGACACTGCTAGAGTTACTTTTAATACAGGATCTGTAGGGTAACGAAACAGCAGGAATGAACAGGGCAGTGCAAAGGAATGGAATAGAAGGACCCAAACAGGCTCAAGTATATATAAGAATTTAGGGGCTTCCCTGGTGGCGCAGTGGTTGAGAATCTGCCTGCCAATGCAGGGGACACGGGTTCAAGCCCTGGTCTGGGAAGATCCCACATGCCGCGGAGCAACTGGGCCCGTGAGCCACAACCACTGAGCCTGCGCGTCTGGAGCCTGTGCTCCGCAACGAGAGAGGCTGCGATAGTGAGAGGCCCACGCACCGTGATGAAGAGTGGCCCCCGCTTGCCACAACTAGAGAAGGCCCTCGCACAGAAATGAAGACCCAACACAGCCAAAAATAAATAAATAAATAAATAAATTTTTAAAAATAATAAAATAAAATAAAAAAATAAAATTTAAAAGAATTTAGTTTATAAGAAAGGGATTTTAAGTCAGTGTGAAAGGGCAGATTATTCAATAAAGATAAATGGCATTAAGATAACTGGCTTCCGTGGAGCAACTAAGCCTGTGCGTCACAACTACTGAGCCTACATGCCACAACTACTGAAGCCTGCATGCCTAAAGCCCGTGCTCCGCAAACAAGAGAAGCCACTGCAATGAGAAGCCCGTGCACCACAACGAAGAGTAGCCCCCAGCTCCCGGCAACTAGAGAAAGCCCATGTGCAGCAACGAAGACCCAATGCAGCCAAAAATAAATAAATAAATAAATTTATTTATTATTTTTTTTAAAAAAGATAACTGGCTTCTTATTTGGTGGGAAGAAGCTACACCTTTAAACTAAACGGCAAAATACATTCCTGATGAGTTAAATGATTAAAGACTGAAACCATGAAAATACTAGAAATGGGTGATTATTTATTTAAACAATTTTGGGGTGGAGAAAGATTTTTTTTTTTACAAATAAGATTTTTAAAAATATTTATTTTATTTATTATCATTAATAAATGCGGTGCACGGGCTTTATTATCATTAATAAATGCGGTGCACGGGCTTCTCACTGCAGTGGCTTCTCCTGTTGTGGAGCATGGGCTCTAGGTGTGAGGGCTTCAGTAGTTGTGGCGCACAGGCTCAGTAGCTGTGGCTCGCGGGCTCTAGAGCGCAGGCTCAGTAGTTGTGGCGCACGGGCTTAGTTGCTCCACGGCATGTGGGATCTTCCCGGACCAGGACTCGAACCCGTGTCCCCTGCATTGGCAGGCGGATTCTTAACCACTGTGCCACCAGGGAAACCCAGAAAGATCTTTTTTTAAATCTGACACTAAAGATAGAAAAACCATGAAGAAAAAAATATGCTAGGTTAATTACACGAAATGGAAAACCCCTAGACAACAACCAAAAAAAGAATTACTATCAAAATTAAAGAATAAACTACAAAGTAGGAAACATTTTTTTATCAACATATATGACAAAAAGTCCTTAATCACCTTTAAACATCAATAGGAAAAAGATTCAGGTCCTAGAAAAATAGGCAAAAGGCACGAAGCGGTAATCCACAAAAGGAGGAACTGGAACAGTCAATGAACATATGAAAGCATATTTGACCTCACAAAGAAATTAGAATTCAAATAAAACATTTTGTTATCTAATTAGCAAATAATTTTAAAAGTTCACAGTGTTAACTGTTATAGTACAGGGGGAAAAAAACCACAATCATGTAATAATGGCAGAGTGTAAATTAGTACATTTCTGAGCAACAATTCGACAGAATGTATCTAAAAACCATCCACTGCTTTTGAAAGAGCAAGCCCATTTTCAGCAATTAAAGAAGTGACTGTGGATGTATGAAGGCCTTTCCTCACAAAGACATTCATCACAGTGTTGCTCATAACAATGAAACACCAGAGACAACATGAATATCTAACAACGGACAACTGTTTCTCTTCCTACAATGTCACACAATGGAATCCCATATATATTTATTTATATATTTATTTCTTTTGATAAAAGATTGGAAAGATATACTCTAAAATGTTAACAGGGACTTCCCTGGTGGTGCGGTGGATAAGACTCTACGCTCCCAACGCAGGGGGCCCGGGTTCGATCCCTGGTCAGGGAACTAGATCCCACATGCATGCTGCAACTAAGACCCAGTGCAACCAAATAAATAAAATAAGTAAAATGTTAACAGTGGTTATCTGTTTTCTTCCTCCTTATTTTTGCATATCTGTGTGTCTAGGGGAAAAAAATCCATTTTTTTGTAAAAAGAATAAAAGTTATATTAAAACACTTAACATTATTGGAAACTTTTATATTGTAAAGTGACTTTTTAAAAATTTACATATTAATTCATTTAAAAACAATAAGAATATTACAACATTTTTTTTGTGAAAAATAACTGTGTTTTCCAAAACAAGCAATGACAAAAACAGCATCGTTTTACATTTTTGTGAATCTCTTTAAGGTCTGGATTAGTAGAAGATAGCTGGATTCTTACATCTGCTTCTGTATCCAGTCTGTTGCAATATGTTGTTGAGTTGAAGCATATGAAGAAACTCCAGCTTCTGAGACATAAGTTGTTTGACGAGTATCTTAATAGTCTTTTTGGATAGTCTTTTTAGATATTATACTAAAATTTTTCTTTAAGGAGTTTGTAAAGTGACTTTTTGAAGAGCTGTTCCAAGTCTGTATCTGACTAGGATAAATTCAATGCATTTTTCTTCAGTTTTCACTGCCTTAGTCCCGTTTGCTAGACTAGCAATACCATGGCTAAAGCAAGGTGTTTCTCACAGGTGCCTCTACCTGGCAGACTGTTTTAGTTTTCCCCATTCACTGAGAAATCAACAAATTCCAGCTGATTCAGACCCTGAAGGGAGGTAGGGGCAGGAACAGTCATAGTGTGTGAAACTACACAGGAGTGATTCATTCAAAGAAGTATGGACACCAGCTAGACTGATAGATTTGACTATATCACCAACCAGAAATTAATGCCCCAAAGGTATTATCATTCCAAAGAACAAAAACATCTTATGATGAATCTAGAGACTGTCATACAGAGTGAAGTAAGTCAGAAAGAGAAAAACAAATATCGCATATTAACACATATATGTGGAACCTAGAAAAATGGTACCGGTTTGCAGGGCAGAAATTGAGACACAGACGTAGAGAACAAATGTATGGACTCCAAGGGGGGAAAGTGGAGGGAGGTGGTGGTGGTGTCATGAATTGGGAGATTGGGATTGACATATATACACTAATATGTATAAAATGGATAACTAAAAAGAACCTGCTGTATAAAAAATAAATAAAATTCAAAAATTCAAAAAAAAAATAGTGACCAAAAAAAAAGATTCTATGGAAAACTTTTCAAGTTACTTGGAGGTAATCAAGAAGATGTCATTAGAAAATATTTGAATTTTAATGTCAATACCCTAAATTGATATCTTTGGAATATAAAAACCAAATCTAGAAAGCAAAGAAAAAAAAAAATCTTATGATTGTGAGGCCCTCCATTATTTTATGTACTGAAACATTATTAAGACTAGGGAAAAAAGGTATAATGGAATGAGTGGCAGGAGTTAAGTTTCAAAGTTAGTATATAAAGCACCTATCACCAATCAATAAAAATACTCGTAAAAATCCCTTACATTACCAGTGAAGTTCAGAAATACCATCTCTCAATAAGTCCCACAGTACCAGCCTAACCTCCCACACTGGAACATCGCTCTTTCTTTTGCTGAGCTCCAGATGAAAAGCAAGTAGCAGTAGGGACTTCCCTACTGCCTTCCAACGCAGGGGACGAGGGTTCGATCCCTGGTTAAGGAACTAAGATCCCACTTGCTGCGGGGCAGCTACAGAGCCCGCCGCGCCCTACAGCCCATGCGCCACAACTAGAGAGAAGCCTGTGTGCCGCAACTAAGACCCAACGCGGCCAAATAAATAATAAATAAATAAATATTTAAAAAAAAAAAAAAAAGAAAGAAAAGCAAGTAGCAGTAAACACAACAGTCAGGCTCAGTATGAGGGGCCTCGGGGACTTGAGGCAGACCAGCGGGGAAAGACCGTCTTCACCTCAGGTCCACTTAGGGCCCTGTGTTCACTGACTGGAATGGCAGGCAGAAGTGCCCTTGCTGTTCACCAGTATTTTTTTTTCCCCTTTTCTTGCTTTTGTTCTTCTCTCGGCAGAGCAGGTAGCAGAATTTGCAGGAATTAAATACATGTATGACGAGGACGCCTCGCACGTGAAACGTCATGCAGTTTCTCTCCCGCTCGCTGTGGCGGTCAGGGTGGTGGGCTCCTCACTTCATTCACCCACACTGACCGAGAACCAGCACTGCAGTCTGGGAAACTGACCTTAGCTGGAGGATACGACTAACTGGTCTAAGGATAATCCTATTTCTCTTGCCTGCCAGCGATTGATTCAGGAGCAGGCATGTGAATCAATTCTGACCAGGAAGTTGCTGGAAGATTCTAGGAAAGTTTTGCTGTGCTCTTAAAAAAGAGCCACAGGAAGTCAGTTTCTCTTTCTCCTACCAGATGAGAATGTGGAGGCAGGTAGCCCCAACTGCTACTGGCAGCCACCCTACAACCCTGAGGGGGAGAAGCAGACCCTCGAGGACAAGAGGATGCAGAGAGAGAAGATTTGCGTTCTTGATGCCATTGCTGAGCTGCTGAGTCGACTAACCCTGAAGTCTTTCCTACCCAGAGAATGCCTGCTCTGTGAACTAAAACATTTTCTTACCGTTCAAGCTACAGTTGCGTACCTAATATCTGCAGCTGCAAGTATCCTACACAGATACATTACCAGTAGAATAGATAGAACCAGTCCAGAACCCCTATAGTGATGCACTCAAATTCTGATATGAGAATATAATTTCTGAGAGGACAAATAACAACACTGGCTTGGGAAAGATGTGTCACGTCAATATAGAAAGACTCCACAGGAGACAGAAATCGAGCTCCCTCTCTCCTTCCATCAGAAGCCTTTAGACAGAGGGCTTTTGTCAGTGTGGGGATAATTACCTGACTGAGATGGACTGCGGTTCTGCAAATAGAACTTATATCCTCCCGGGGCTTTGGTTTCAAAAACACCTTCTGCCACTTCAATGAGTGGCCACTCCAGCTTCCTGGCGTTGCTGACAGCCTGGCTAGAAGCGAGCGTGATACCCTATGACAAACAACAGTATCACCCAAGTGCGTAATCACAACAGATCTTTTATAGAAGGTAATGAAGCAAAACCCCACTGCCTTTACGTCAAATCACCTAAGATTTAATTGGCATTCAAAATTTTCTGCTAGTAATTTTGAAGTAGGTTTTGCACATTTTTCTCCCGCAAAGATTCCAAACTTTGTGAATTGTAGGATAGAAACACAAATGCCAGAGAAACTTGATTCATTTAATACCAAAGATAATCTCTCCTCACTTTCAAGATCTGGTCAGAGAAATCTTGATCTTACCCTTGGCTCGCCAGCTACTTATTTAAAATGTTCTGTTTTTAATTTTGCTTTTTAAACCAAAAAACATAAACCAACTATCGAGGCATTCTTTATTTAAGTTAATCAAAATGCCTAAGAATGCGCACTATGCCTTCCGATGTGCTCGGCCTCGTTTCTAGCCTGGACTGCAGATCAGCCTCTCTCTGCCTCCAGTCTTGTCAATCCATCATCCACTCTGCAGCTGGAGTAAACTTTCTGAAACCCACCCTACAGTCTGTTCTCAAGACGGCAACCCCATGCTGCTTTTCCTCTGCTTAAAACCCTTGATGGCTCTTTATTTCACTCAGGGATGGCTTACGATGGCCTGAAAGGGCCAAGACAATCTGACCCATGTCATTTCTGAGCCCCTCTCCTCCCCTCTCCCCTGGCTCTATTCCAGCCATGCTGGCCTCCTCACGTTTTCTCAAACGCGCCAGGCGCTGTCTGAGGGCTTTTGCACCAGCTGTTTCCTAGCTAAAATGCTCTTCCCTGAGATATCCACACGGCTAACTCCCTTATCTCCTTCGAGTCTTTGCTCAGATGTCACCTCCTCACGGAAACCTGCTCTCAACGCCCCACTTAAAATTAAAACTGGTCAATTGCCCCATACTCCCAAACCCCCTTACCCTGCTCTGTTCTTCCCCCATTACAATAATCACCTTTAAAATATTCAATAACATATATTATATTACATTATATTATATTATTTTATTTATTTATTTATTCATTCATTCATTGAAATTTATTATTTGTTGTCTGTCAGGCCCTGGGCCCCCTCCCCTACCAGGCACAGATTTCTGTCTGTTTTGTTCACCGCTTATCCGAAGTTCGTGGAACAGTGCCTAGCACGTAGCAGGCACTCAATAATAAATCATTTAATACATAGGTCATTTCACATATTTGTTAACATATACGTAAACTAAACTCCTAGAAGTGAAACTGCAAGGTCAAAGGGTAAAGGCGCTAATTATTTTGATACTGCCAAACTTGAGGCTGCACCACTTCACACGCTTATTAGTAATGCATGAGTGTGGCAGTTTTCCCACACCCTTCCTCACAGTGTGTTATCACACCTTTTGATTTTTGCCAATCTGATAGGTGACAAATGGCAGCTCGGAAGTTGAACATCTTTTTCAATGTTTAAGAGACTTCCTCTTTTTTTTACTATATAGGGATTCTTTATATATATGGGAGTTCTATTTAACCTGTTTTTCTTTTTGTTCCATGAACTGAGGAGCAGCACAGAAGGTACCTTTCATCAGGGCTCTCTTACTACCAAAGTCTCCTGGGAGGACCCACAGTGGAGCCACCAAGCTGTTCTCCACCTACATGGCTTCTAGTACCTGCAGGCCCACTGATCAACATCTGACCTGAGCCCATTAAATGTTTATGGCACCAAGATGGTTTTGCTCTTTTTTTTCTCCCTGATTTAAATTTGGAGAGTAAAGAAAAGAACGATAAGGAGAAACACAGAGACCCTCATATACACTCAATCACCAAATCCTATGAACTCTACCTCTGACATCTCTCAAATCCATCCTCTCTCTCCCTCTCCCACCACTGCCACGTTTGTTAGTTAAGGAGCTGCTGGTGGCTGTATAACCTTTGTGCTGGTTGCCTCACTTCCAGTCCTGCTCCCCGCCAACCCAACCTCCCTGCTCTAGCCAGGGATTCTTGTACATTGCAAATACTGTGTCGTTCCCCTGCTTAAAAGCGGCTCCACTCTGCTTTTAGAATAAAGTCTGAACGTCCTGATATGATGTGGCCCCTGCTCACTCCTCCAGCCTCAACTCTACCCACTCCCTTCTTCACACACTAAGCTCCAGCCAGCGTGAGTTACTCACCGTTCTCTGAGCGCCACGCTCCCTCTCACCTCCAGGCCTGTGCACATGCTGAGGACCGCCATCTCACCCTCCCACCCTGACCCCCCTCACCTTGCTCAGACGTCACTTCTGGGAAGCCTTCCCTGAACTCTCATCTGTCTGAGAATAGGCTGGAAATTCCTCCTGTGTGTTCCCACATTCCCCTGTTCTTATCCCTATCTTAGCACTTATCACACGGTATTCTTGTTGTCTCTTTACCTGTTTCCCCCATCAGACAGGAAACTCCTTAGGCCAGGGAACATGCTCTAAATTGTATCCCCAGGACCTAACAAGGTACATGGCATAGAGCAAGTCACAAAAAATATCTGTTAAATGAATAAATTAGTGAGAGGCATGGAGAGTGAGAAAGAGAAAGAGAAATTTATTAATCTGTTATATCTGAGCAGTCCTTTCCATTTACAAAACACTTTTACATATATCTGATCCTACAAACTTCCATCTAGGTACCATTATTTTAACATGAGTTAACAGGAATAGCGAGATCAAATGAGCAAAATAACATCTAGCATGAGGTAGAGTTGCTCAGTAGATTCTGGATAAGAATCATTACTCCTCTCTTGCTATGTATTTGGGCCCAGTGACATTCCTTCTCGCACACAGTAACTGCTCAGCAAATGGCAGATCCTATTACTATAACAGGTGCACAACAACTTGAATTGCTGAATGCATTAATGAATGCAGTGCATGCAATGACACCTTCTTTCTATCCTTAAAACCTTCTCAGATTTTTCTCTGACTGGGATTGATTGCAATCGCTCACCCCAATCACAACTGTCCACTAGAGAGAAAATATTCCTCTGGATGGTGATGAGGACCTGACGAACCATTGACTCTGGCCCGTCCACCTCCCGAGATTCAGTCATTCCCCCAGGGGAGTCTTGTCTCCTTCAAACCTGTCTCTAAGTCTCTAGAGCTTCATTCCTAAATGCTGGGAGAACACATTTCATCCTGAGCCAGCTTGGAGACAGGGGCCCAAGCAGGTTTCTTGGTTTTGTTCTTTTTTAAATAGAAAATATCACAAAACTAACCACTAAACTGCACCCCAAAGCCATCAATCAGTAGTCATAGTTATCTACAGCCGCATCAGTGACCTCTCTAAAAGGTACAGCCAAAAATCTGCTAGAACAAAATGATATTTACCATGAAGTCATTGCCAAGCTTGTAGTTGCCAATGCCGTAATTGTAAGTCAGTTCTGCAACAAAATGATCATCCTCAGGTCCAAATCCCACCATTGTTTTACTCCATTTTCCATCATAAGGCCTAGAAAAATGAAAAAACATGAACCCAGTGACCACAGACAAAATCTGCTTCAGGCTGCCCCCAAAGAACTATTGGGACAAAGAGGTGGGCAGTCCCTTCTGGTCCTCCAAGTACCCATAAGGATGAGATGACCTCAGCCGGTGCTAAGAGCAGCTGTGCACAGCGCTCATGGGCCCCATCACCAAAGGCTCAAAAGACCATTTGTCTGGCACTTACTTGAGGGAAAGATTTGTTTACCTTTTCTTTAAAGTAGGGAGCTGAATCCTATAGGGACAGTCGTCTCACCTGACCTTAACTTATTTTTTGCCTACTCGTCAAGCATGCAATTCCCATCAGGCCTTGGAATTTCTCAGCTTGCCATGGTTACTAAGCTTAAGAGATATTCCATAAGACATTGCTTCATCCACAGCATATACTTATTTGTGACCCTGAAGCTGCCTCCCTAATTTACTGCCTCCTTAATTTATTCTGCTGCCTTCTACTCGCTTTGAGAAACTGCTTTCTGTTCTTCAGGGGTATTCAGAGACTAAAGAAGATTTTAAGAAACAAGGGGTCATACCCATTACAGGCAGCTCTGCAGCCTTCCTCAAATTCCTCATGCCGAAGAATCTGGTAAGGGAATGAGAATAAATGGCAAAGTTGTCCTAGTAGTACACACAGCATATTTATCACAAACTAAAATGTCAAAACACAGACATTATTATTTGTAAGCTTTCCGTGTAAAACAAACAAAAGATAACAAGCTGTATATCTTTCCCAGGCTGGAAGTAGTAGAGGTAAGAAAGATCGGCTTGATACCAAGGGTCAGGCAACCAACCACAGCTGTAAAATCTATTATATTTAGATCGGGAAGCAGTACTGTGTAGTGAAAAAAGTGTGGCCTTCACTTAGTAGCTGTGTAACTCTGAGAGCGACATATTAGGATCTGAGTCTCCTAATATGTTGTGAAAATAGATAATTTATTAAAGCATTTGACACAGAACCTACTACACAGTAGGCTCTCAATGTGTCAGTTTCTGTTTTCCTTTTTGAGTCCCACAGCTACTGCTCCAGTTCAAGTTCCCATCACACCTCTCACAGACGATTAGAAATCATCTTACTGATCTCTTTCCTTAATACCACCATAAAATTAAGTCCCTAAAGCACAGCTCTGATCACACCACTGCCCTGTTCTAAAATGTAAGAGAGCTCCCCACTTTCTATGACATCAAATCCAAATTCCTTAGCATATTATTCAAGATACTATCAGGGACTTCCCTGGCAGTCCAGTGGTTAGGACCCTGCGCTCTCACTGCCAGGGCTGGGGTTCGATCCCTGGTCAGGGAACTAAGATCCCATAAGTCACGTGGCGCAGCCAACAACAACAACAAAAAAACCCAAAAAACTAAAGGCACATAAAACTAGTGGTGCTTCCCAAACATATCTTTTTTTTTTTTTCCAAACATATCTTAACTTTGCATTGGCTGTTCAGTTTTTCTAGTATACTCCTCCCTCTAATCTAGGTCTGTGGATATCCTACCTATCTTTAGAGGTCACCTCAAGTACAAGGTCTCCATGAATTATTTCCTGAGGACCAGGTTAGAGTTAAAGCTCTCCTCCTGTTGTACTTTTATAATAATGGTAGCTAACACTTACATAATACATACCATGTGTCAAATACTACACATATAATAATGTGTTTAATCTTTACAACCACCCTTTTATCAATGAGGAAACACATTAAGAGAGAGCTCTGTGGTTTTCTATCATCAAATTTCAAGTACCATTACCATCAGCAATGTACAATTCCCACCCCCATTCCAAGCCAGGAGTTTTAATTGAGGACAAATACCAGGGTTATTTTCATCTTTGTCACCAAAGCCCAACACAGAACTATGAAACGGGTGATATTTTTTAAATGACTGATGAATTCAGGTAACTCCCTTTGCACTCCATGTCTCCTGCGGTGTCTCTACATTAAATCGCACTCTTGCACACTGTAAACAAAGAATGTTGCCTGCAACTCCATTTCTACAAGGACCAGGGCATCAGCTACTGCAGTGGCCCACCAACAGTGCACCTTGAAGGGAATTCAGGATGGAGAAAAACAAGAAGCATTCCATGCTTTGGATGCTGGCCCTAGATATTTAAGATGCATATCTAAGGAATAACTTCAATGAACCCAGAACCCATCTTCTGGGACTTCCCTGGTGGTGCAGTCGTTAAGAATCCGCCTGCCAATGCAGGGGACCACTTCCTGGTCCGGGAAGATCCCACATGCCATGGAGCAACTTAGCCCATGCGCCACAACTACTGAGCCTGCACTCTAGAGCCCCCGAGCCACAACTACTGAAGCCCGCGCGCCTAGAGCCCATGCTCCGCAATGAGAAGCCCGCAATGAGAAGCCCGCGCACCGCAATGAAGAGTAGCCCCAACTCACCACAACTAGAGAAAGCCCGTGCTTAGCAACGAAGACCCAATGTAGCCAAAACTAAATAATTTATTTTTAAAAATCCCAAGTTAAAAAAAAAGAAGCATTAACTTGACATGTCTGTTTTTGTGATTAGCAGTAATCTTTTGATGTTCAACTACGTGGTTTTGTTTTTTTTTTCCCCCCAGAAAAAACTCATATATATTCTAGCTCCGCCCTTGCCTCTTCAGGGCAGTTCCTCAGAGCTATCTGAGAGGCTGTCTTCCAGGCTATAGTCCTCAGTAAGGTCCCCAAAAAGAACTTAACTCGAAAATTTTAGGTTGTGCATTTTTGTTTCAGTTGACAACATCTAAAGTCCCTGCTTATCAGGAAGCTCCCCAATAGCTTCCACCAGCGCCTGCCACCCAAGTGATCTCTGCAGAATCACAGCTGCTCAGAGCTGGAGAGAGGCCACTTCCAGGTGTTGGAGACGAGGATGGGTTCTCACTTCACACTTAGATCTGGACTATGGAGAGAAGAATTGGAGCACTCACCCAGAGAGACTGAATATCCAAGAGACCATTCAAACCAGCAACAAGAGAAGCAGAACTCTGACTAATGCTGATATCTAAACCGAAAGGCTCCAAACCAGAAGAGAGTCATTGTTCACCGGAGGAGTATTATACATAACTTTTTATTTACTGCCTTTCCCACTAGACTAGAAGCTTCGCAAGGCCAGGAATAAACATTCGTGAATAAACTTAAATGAAAGGACGTGTGTGGGCACACAATCGGCGACTAGTAAGTGTGACCCCCTTTCAAAGTCCATCTAACCCAAGCCGCGACTCGCGACGCTTCCTGAAGTTGAAAACCACAGAGCTAATAGAAAGTCTAGGGGCTAAGGTCGGACACCCGGGTTCCCGCTGAAATCCACATCACACCCTTTTCTCCCCTCCCTCGGCCATGTGGGGCTCAGCCTCCCGCGACCCCCTCGCGCGCCAACCCCTCTCCGCCCAGTCTCCACCTTCATTCCCAGGACATCACGATAGAAACACGCCGTCTGGAAGCGGTTTCCCACTTTGAACACGAAGTGCAGAGCCCGACGAGTCGCCATGACCACCCGTCACTCGTACAGCGCCGCACCGCCCACAGAGGACGCCGGCGCGGTAGTGACGTCACAGATCGCCGCCGGCGCGCCTTCGTGACGCAGCTCACGGCGCAGGGGAAGATGGCGGTGCTGGGGGAGTGCGCGTGTTGGGCCACGCGACCGTTGCTGCCGGTGGTGCGGACTTGGGAACTCGACGCGCGGCGCTGGGTCCGGGCGCTGCGGCGCAGCCCCGTGAAAGTGGTGTTTCCATCAGGTCAGGTCGTGGAACGGAAGCCCGGTCCCGGGAAGCAGCCTCGGAAGGCGGCGGCAGAGACCAGTCCCCGCGAACAGCGACTGAAGCAGTCGCGTCAGGTTCCCCCATCCCAGACCCCCAGCACCTGGGAAGAGTCGGGGCTTCGCTATGATAAGGCTTTCCCTGGAGACAAAAGGCTGAGGTGATGTGTTCCTGAGGCTTGTCGAGTTTTCTCGTTTCTCTTTCCTCCTCAGGACGAGACCTTGACCACTTTCCTCCCGTTGGAGGACTTCTTCCAGCACAACTCGCTGGTTTTTATTATGCACGGAGGGCAGGATAAGTGTCTTTCTAACAGTTCGTTTCTTTCCCTGCGAAGCTCTTCATGTCTGTTAGAACTAGATGTGTCTCCGTAACGAGGATGTTGGTAATTCCCCGTCTTTTTGTTTCCACCCACAGCAGTGTGATGACAGTAGTTAAGTCCAGGCCATTTCGGGAAAAGCAAGGGAAGATCCTGTTGGAAGGTCGTAGGCTGATTGCAGATGCTCTCAAGGCTGGTGCTGTGCCCAAAGTTTTCTTCTTTAGCCGTCTGGAATACATAAAGGAGCTGCCCATTGAGAAGCTGAAGGGTGTTAGCCTCATTAAGGTGAAATTTGAGGACATCAAGGATTGGTCCGACCTAGTAACACCACAAGGAATAATGGGTCAGTGGTTATCCAGTGTGTGTGTAGAAGTAGAGACTTGGGATTATTTGTTCATATTTGTCTCGGGCAACAAATTTTATTTAAACCAAATTCAGAATATTACTGTGCCTAACCTTTTCTTAAGACATCCAGAAAAATACAGTTCTCAAATCTGTGCATCTTGTATTTTCAGTGGAGACTCAAGCCATTTTTTTGTCGTTTGTATTGTGGTTTTTTAATAGTCTCTAGGGAATAATCAGTCTTCCTCAGACCTTATTTTTTTGGGGTCACTTCTTCAACCTTAAGTGTTCAATTAAAAATTAAGAAAATGTTGGGAATTCCCTGGTGGTCCAATGGTTAGGACTCGGTGCTTTCACCGCTGTGGGCCCAGGTTCGATGCCTGGTCGGGAAATTAAGATCCTGAAAGCCACGAGGCACGGCCAAAAAAAAAAAAAAATTAAAATGTTTACCAAAAGATTTAGCCTCCATTTCCACAAAACCTCTGCCAGTGTGGTAATACCTATATATTGTTGACCCCCTTATTCTAGAAGCAGGTGTGAGCAGTAAGCTGCAATTTATCACCCTGTTTAGCCTGTTGAACAGGAAACCTTGTCTTCATTTGATTGAATCCAACTCAAGATTCTAATAGACTGTCTGTTAGCACTTAGAAAGTCTTTTTTCTAAATATGGAAAGACTAAACTCTTTATACTTTTTTGACATTCAAGATATGAGAATCGAATGTGTGAGTGTAGAGATTTCTCTTGGATAGTAAGGGATAGTTGGGGCAGGGAGGGCGTTTTCTTCAAGATTCTAATGTTCAGGCCAGGGCCCCTCACACCAGTTGTGCGTGCACATTCCCTGTAGTGGGCTCACTGTACAGCTATTAATTGGGAGCGGAAATTCTGGGGACCGTCTCTTGTTTCTGTAACCCAGCAAGTCCTAGGAATCTGTGCCCCTGTGCCCAGAACTCTCCCGTAGGGTGGGGACTTGGATTGCTAAAGTCCTCCACTCAGTCTAAGTAACTGTGCTCTTATTAGCTATAGTTGTCCTTGGTAAGGACCCGGGTTTGATCTCTTGTCGGGGAACTAAGATCCCACAAGCCATGCAGTGAGGCCCAAAAAGAAAAAAAGAATAACTGGGTTACAGAATAATTTCATAGAGTGTGATTTTTTTTTTTTTTTTAGGTAAAAGAAAAAGCACTTATATATGGGTAGATGGACATACATGTAGGGAGATGCATGGAACAAGTTCTGAAAGGATACACTCCAAGGTTGAAAGCAGTTATGAGGGAGAGGAGGGCACTGAATTTCTCGATCAGAATGTTTTCACCTAGTATGTAATTAAGTACACAAAGAATGATAAATAAATGAAAAGTCAAATTACTCCCCATGCCCACATCAGACAAATGAACCACCTTTTTTGTTTCTTTAGGGATTTTTGCCAAACCTGACCACGTTAAGATGACATACCCAGAGACTCAGCTTCGCCACACACTGCCCATATTGTTGATTTGTGACAATCTCCGCGACCCTGGGAACCTGGGGACAATTCTGCGATCTGCTGCTGGTGTAGGCTGCAGCAAAGTGATACTCACCAAAGGTAAGAGCACATGTTACTGGGTGGATTAGGTGGCCGTTTGTAAGTGAGCTGGCTCTGTGGGCAGACATGCATGTATTTGAATCTTGGATCTGTCCCTTGGTAGCTATGTGTAAGTAAGCAGTATTCTGAATGTCAATTTCCTCATCTGTAAAGTGGGCATAACAGAATCTACCTGGTAAGGTTGTTCTAAGGATTGAGATGATGAATATCAAGTACTTAGCACTGTGCCTGGCACACTCATTCATGTTGATTATCTTTAAAGTTATTTTGACATCTGCTACGTTATTAAAGAACTTATAATTAATCAGGGAAGAAACAGATGCTGGTTTGAACACTTGGTTGTCTCCTCTCGTCAGAAACGGGAATTAGTAGCCTTGGTTCCAAACAGACTTGCCTAACAGTTGGGACATGCCTAAAAGGGCTATTAACAGCCTGGGGGGAGCGGGGAGGGAGAGGATCATTCATCAGAAACAGTCAAGCTACCATTTGGTGTAAACCGAAGTGGTCCCATTGCTGAGACTTGCCTAAATTGCTCCTGCCAGCTCCTCCTCCCAGTCACACCTTGTTGGGATGCATCTCTCCGCTGGGATGAGTGAGGTGCGGGGTTCCATCATCAGTACCCCACTCACCTGCCTCGTTGAGACCTCTGAGAGCAGGTGTGGTCTGGGAATGCACCTGTATAATCCAGGCAGTGTGGTTTCCACATTGATGCTGGCGGATGGTGTGTGAGAGGTAGGGAAAGAGTAGGAACACTTGGTGTGGTGGCCAGTGTTGAGGACACCAGGATGAGGGGGAGTCTCATCTTGTCCCTTGCTCCCCACCGGTGGAGGGGTCAGACTAGATGGCGCCCCTCCAGTCTGGGCCCCTCTTCTGCCCACCCCTCCTGCCACCTCTTGGCACACAGCCCACTTCCCATGCCTTGTCCCTGTGGTTGGGGGTCCATGTGAACAGTGTACATTCTGCATGTCTTTTTTTCCTTTTTAAACTTGGTTTGCCTACTTAACCTATCCTGAAGTTTGACAGGCTAACTTTTAAGATAACTTATAATGAGGAGACTCGTGCTAACAAGTTGGGGAGGATAGTGGATATGTGGTGCCCTGGTCCTGCTGTCTCCCGACCTGTGGGAAAGGCCAAGTGTCTGCTGATGCATAGAGGTAGTTGGGTTTAGCACGACTGCACGGAAGGGAGAGGAAGTGTGTATGGAAGAAAGGGCTGTGGCCTTGGTTCTCCCTGGATTACTGTAATTGCCTCCGATCTAATTTCCCCATTTCTAGCATCTTCCTTGCTCCAATCCAGATTCAACATGGAAGCCAAATGGGTCTTTCTAAAACATAAACCAGATTTTGTCACTACTTTGCTTAAAATCCTTCAGGGTCATTATATTGTCTTCTGGATAAAATCCTAAACTCCTCAGCCTGGCATACCCAACCTCCTTTAAATTGGTCCTTTCCTGCCTCCGGTCTCATCTCCCACCTCACCCCCATCCCACCCCCACTCAGTAATTGGCCCAATTACCTTACTTAGTTTTTCTTCCCACTTCTGTAACTTTGTCCTCTGACCCGGTCATTCTCTGACAAAACCCTCCTAGCCTTCAAGATCCCGCTCAGTGTTGTGTTCTTGGGTGGTTTTTCCTGATAGCCCTGCTTTGTACAAGGGTTTTCTATTACCTTGTTCATGCTTCTTTTACATCAGTTATTACCGATAGCGTAGTCACCTGCTGAAATGGCGTCCCGACGCCATTGCCCACTCCATCATGAGCTCCTTGAGTTTGGGGACTTTAAGGCTCTCGCATCTCCCGTCCAATATCTGGCACGTGTGTGGTAAATGTTTCTTTTGTTTGTTTTGTTTTTTGTTTTTGACCTCATCACATGGCTTGTGGGATCTTAGTTCCCCGACCAGGGGTGGAAGCACCGAGTCCTAACCACTGGACCACCAGGGAATTCGGAATTCCCTGTGTGTGGTAAACGTTGAAGGGATGAATGAAATCTGTTTCAGCACTAGCAGGAACGAATGCTCCAGGACCTGGGCTGGACACCGCCATAGCTGGGGAGGCAGAGGTCCCAGCCACCAAGAAGGCCACGCTAGGACGTTTTTTGCTTTATCTCCTGATCCAGAATTAATCTGATTTACTTCAAAGTCCCCATGTCTGGGAAGGTTTGTAATGTTAATTGGATCCTTTTATTTTCTAGGCTGTGTGGATGCCTGGGAACCCAAAGTGCTGCGGGCAGGTATGGGCGCACATTTCCAAGTGCCCATCATCAACAACGTGGACTGGGAAGCAGTGCCCAACTACCTGCCCGCCGACACCCGCGTCTACGTGGCTGACAACTGTGGCCTTTACACGCAGGCCCAGGCCCAGGCCCAGATGTCTAATAAGGCCAGTGACTGCGGCTGGGTATGTGACCGACGACCCCTACAGTTTCACAAGTATGAGGAGGAGGAAGAGAATCTAGAAAGTGCAGCCAATAAAGGCTGGCTCCCTGAACTTGAGGTCCAGAGTTACGACTCAGACTGGACAGAGGCACCTGCGGCTGTGGTGATAGGCGGGGAGAGCAGCGGCGTGAGCCTGGAGTCCCTGCAGTTGGCTGAGAGCACGGGCGGCGGGAGGCTGCTGATCCCTATCGTGCCCGGTGCGGACGGCCTGAGCTCGGCCATGGCTGCGAGCGTCCTGCTCTTTGAAGGGAAGAGACAACTGCGGGCGAGGGCGGGGCGCTTGAGCGGGGACGGGAGTCGCCACTGAGAGGGAGGGGACGTGGAAGCCACCACTGAGAGGGAGGGGACGTGGAAGCCAGTCCTCAGTTTTAGGTCGTCTCTGTGGTTATTGGAAAAATAAGAACTTCCCTGACTTTCTGCGTAGCCTCAAAAATACCAAAGGTCAAAATTCCTCCTGAGATCTCCATCTTCCCACCGACTTTTATATATGTGTGTATATGTACATGTGTGTGTGGGTAAGAGAGAGACAACGTAAGTAAATGCTCCTCATGGCTCTATGTTTTTAAAAATTGTCCACCAAGGAGCATCTTTGTGCCCAGAAAGTTGCTGAGGGCATCACCTTGGGTAGGGAGGACCCCTCCCTCCACAGCTGGGGGTGCTCTGCAGTCATGGAGCGCTGGTTAGAGGCCGGCCTTGGTCGGTCACTCCTGTGATCATTGGTCAATGGAAATTAAACCCCTGTGAAGTGTAGACCAGCAGATTAAAAAGTTTTATTTCAGTGTGGTCAGTGGGTCTCAATGCCTGTCTTTTCATCTTTGGCCTAGTGATGAGGACATTGCTGAGATTAATGACCCAGGAAGCTGAGGGCTACAGGTGATGGCGTTCAGTAGCTGGCTCTTCTTTTGGCTTGGCTGTGTTAATCTCTGTGGTTGTTAATTCAGGCCATGACTTAAACACTGTTTATGTGTGACACAATTTTTTCCCCCCATTTCTGGTGAAAGAGCTGAATTCATCAGGTGGTATTACACCTTCTTAGCACCTCTGCAGATATCTTTTTGAGAACTTGGTTCAGAAAAGGAGGAAACAGTTCTTAAATCTTCAGCTTAATCCTGCATCTGTCAGCAAAGCTGTACCCTTTTTACTAGCTTCCTGCTGTTAGTCCTACTTTGTATAACACTTTTGGTTAAATGTAATGACTTACTTGTTTACATTAATCCCCCATCCTGCATAAACAGAACTGTTAGGAAAATGCCACTGTTCCTGGAGGCTGTGTGAACAGAGGCTCCTGCGAGGGGAGAGGCTGAGGTTCTGAGGATGAGAGCTTGGGGCCCTTGAGCCCACAACTCTGCAGCAAGACCCTGCTGTTCTTCTCCCTCTCACACCCCCAGGGCAAGCTGGCTCCTTACTCACCAAGTGCCAGCGGGATGTAGCCAGGGACACGAGGGCAAAGGCAGGTGGTCATCGCTGTGTAAGTCACTGTGTGTGTGTGAGGTGGGATGGCGGGAACTAGAGTATGGGACCTAGTTCAAGCAGTGCTTTTACAACCACAGCGAATATGGTTGGAGTTGAGGACAAAGACACTAGCAGTGTAGTGTCACCACGTCCCTTCCATACAGTGGCCCCTGTCATGGTTGGGGTTCCTTGGGAGCCCTTCAGCTGCTCCTCACAGGGAGGTCCAATGAGTTGCAGCGTGCCCAAGACGAACCGTGGACCCCTCCCTCCCCCCTTGGCTCGCCCAGCTCCCTGGTAAGGCCAAAGGTCACGCAAGACCCTGCCCCAAGTGGTGCCCCGGTGGGATTGCTTTGTTATGTTTGAGGGGAGGGGTTTTTAAAGGAACAATCATCTCTTTGGTTGGCTGTGCTCTCTCAGGGTGACTGGCCGGAAGTTGCTCTGGTGTCCCACTCTGGTCTGGGGCTGCCCAGGGCCCTGCACAAATGTTGGGTGACAGTGGCCCCCAAAATGTTCTTGAGACTCACCATCCCCCATCAGCTTTTAAGAAGTAGAAAAGCCCACAGCCTTTATGCTGTGTTGAGCCCACAAAGGCTGGGGCCCTCTGCCAGCTTCACAGCTATAATGCCCGTCACACCAGCAGGCGAAATTGGGGGCGGTGGACACCGGAGAACAATACCACTCTATTGACAGTCTCCCAACACCTTGGAAAAGTGCTAAAGAAACACGAGGCTCGCAGAAACTAACTAACACACCATTGTAAAGCAATTATACTCCAATAAAGATTAAAAAAAATAAAAAGAGGCTCATGCCTTTTCAGCATGAAACCAGTCTCCTGCAATTTTTGTCCCTGGGTTATTGTTCCTGCTGACTTTTATTGTAAAGTAAAAACCACTGAAAGAACAACAAACCCTATACCTTGTCTTTGTTCAGAAAAACAAAGCACCGCAGAAGGGCACACCTAGCAAGTCATTCTATCATCCTGGGTGTAAAAAGGAAAAGACATTTACATCCCATTCACTTTATAGTCAATGACTTGTATACCATGCCTTGTGAGTTCTTTTTGTATATTTGTGGGTATAACTTAGAAGAGGGGAGGGCAAATTTTTCTTTCTTTAAAATGATTACAGGGGAAGCAAATGGTGAAGTTGTTTGCCTAGTGATGGAAATTAGCCATCTGGAATTCTTCTCTGTTTTGAGGCCAATATTTATGTCACCATTTCCCCAGGAGACAGGAATGAAAACTGAGCAGTATATGACAAGTAAAACACATTGCTTGGCTGAAAGAGAAGCCTTCAGAAGGTTGGCCAAGCTGCCCCTTGCTTTTGTGTTGCATGTGGCTGTAATGGTGATTTCTGCCACAAGGGGCCAGTCACGCCTCAACCACTCCCAACCCTGAAGGGAAGGGTGGGGATTTTTCCTGGATATAACTTGTGAAAGAGGATGGAGTCAAAAGTCTCCCTCCACCACAGTGGGCCTTTTGCAAGCAGTTTGTGCTCAGAGGTGCTAAAGTTGAAGACCCACCCACATCGTCATTCATTCTCGGCAGAATCTGAAGTATAGAACATTGGACCAAAAACTAGGGAGGAAATGGACAGAAATGGGAAGTAGCTGCCTCAGAAAAAACTAGCACATCTTTTCCCCTTGAATGGAGCCTCTGGGAAAGCAGCTCTGGACTAATGCTGATGTCCCCAGGTGCCTGGAACTCACACTGAGAACCCACTGCCTCACCCCGCTTAGTTTCAGGGCAGGGGAGGCAGAAAGGTCCTCTTCCCTCCCCGAGCCGTGGCTACTAGCTCATGTTAGAATCTCAGTCATTAAGGCCCAGAGGATAAGCAGACCTCGGGGGACTGGTTTCCACTGGGGCCTTCTACCACCTGCCCCAGGGTTATTAGCAACACCCGATGTCACCAAAAGCTGAACTGCTCCACTGCTGTTGTGCCACCACACGAAGACTCCAGGATCAGCGCCTCGCCCAGGGTTCCCCGACTGGTGCTGAAAACCACCGGCTGTGCTGTGGGCCCCTCTTGGCCAAGCCGCCTCCACCCGCTGTGGGAGCAGAACTGACTGGCCCACCCGAAAAAGGTGTTTTAAAGGACACACTCGTGCAGACACCTTTAAACTCCAAGATCTCACGTCCTCCGCATCAGTGAACACGCAAAAGAAAGAAGCTAGAAGCCAGACGTGCTGCTGTGGGTGACTGACAGTCCCTGAACCAGGGTCCCGCGTTACCTTGGAGCAGCTGCAGGCGCTCATAGCCTCAGGAAGCCAGGCCGCTGCTCAAAGGCCAGGTACTGAAAATCTGCATACATCACGCATGGTAGCAGCTCTGTTCTTCACATCTGTTTTGTAGGGAGGAGCAAGTTTTTCAACTAAGGCCTCATAGTTGGAGAAGACCATCACCAAAGCTGATCCTTCCTCAAAATGCAAGAAGAGAACTAAGGTTGGGGAGAGACGTGGCTGCAGCAGGGTCTGGCCTCCCAGCCGCCCTTGCACCTCTGTGACCCCAGGCCGGCAGAGTGGCTTGACTGGCTGGGGACTTCATATCCTCTGATATCAAAGGAGATCTGTTTTGGGGGAATGGGTCCTAATCGTGCCTCCTCCCATATCCCACTTCTAGCCCGTGTGGGTGACTTACTTGTGTGAGGCAAGAGCGCCCAGGAGTCAGACCTGAGACCGGCTGCCTCCCTGGGGCTGCACACTGGCCTACAGGCCTGGGGACAGAGGCTTTCATGAGGTGGCACATTGTTGCATGGAAACCCTACAGCCCCTCAGAACAAGTCCTACCCAAATCTAGTCACACATTTCCTGACTCGGGAAGTATTCCAGAAGGCCAAGAGGGTGAGACATACTTAGGCTGAAAAATGCAGCAAAGTTACTTCTCTTCGTGCTTTCACACTTAGGAATACCTAGAATGTCCTGATGTCAGATCTACCCTCGTAGAAGGAGAAATCCCAGCCATAGAGTAGACCCAATATAAGATTTTCCTACATCCGAGCTTTTTGTTTCCTGGAAAATATTTTACCCTTCACACGTGCACCACTTGCTAATAATGAACAATCAATAATGAAGCGAATATACAAAAGCCGTTTGTCCCCAAAGCATTTTCCCTTGAGCAGCCTGCTTGGAGGAAAAGCAGTGGGCGCTCTTGTCCCTGTTGGTGTCAGCAAAGAGGGACTTAGGTTTGAGTGCTCACTGAACACAGCTGCTTCGGGTAAATGGAAGATCCTGAGCTCCAGGCTGTCCTCGGTTCACGCCGCAGCACCCGGAGAGAAGCTGCAGGGGCACTGCCGGACTTCCCATGATCTACACTGCTCACCGCCACCGTGTTCAGCTCCTGCTCCCAGCGGGCAAGCAGGGGCCTGCCCGAGGGGGAGGTGACAGTGAACAGAATGCTTGCGCGACTAGAGGGGCTGGACCAGCTACTTGCTTGGGCCCCTCCCAGGGCTGCCACTCCAAGCCCGCAGGCCTCTCCACGTGTACACGCACACGCGTGTGTAGTTCTCCGATGACCTCATTGGGTCCAGCTGCTCCGTTCCTGGGCCACATTCTACTATGTCCATCACTGCAGAATTCCGTTTGCTGCCCTGGAACAAGGCCGCAGGAGGAGAGAACAGCTTTTTAGTGGCTTTAATTAGACAACAGGAAAAAACACAGTCTGGCTGAAAATTACCACTTGAAGCTTCGCTGATGCCAGAAAAGCAGAACAGGCTCCCTGCGCTTGGATGAGCGAGAGTCATTGACAGCGAGGACACACTTGGGGCGGGGGTAGCAGGCAGCCCCCTCACTCCTGGAAAAGAAGCTGATTCTCAGTCGCCCTCTGGCCTTTACAGCTGCCCGCTGTACATGCCAACCCCACACACATACTTTTTGTCTTAAGCAGATCTTTATTGTTGGGGACAGGTAAAAAAAAATCTCATCTCTGTTGTGAAAATGGGTAGAATCGGATCTGGAAGTCATTGTGGTGAACACAGATCTGGAACCCCAAGGTGGCATTTTTACAGCCACCATCCTGCCTCAACCTGCAGGGCATGGTTTCCCTTGCTGCCGGCGGAAGACCTTGAGTATGTCACAGCTGGTGTTTTAACCTGCTTCCGATTAGCGACAAGAATTTTAAGGTATTTTGGAGCTGCTTAGTGGGAATTAAGATGCCACCCACTTCGTCTGCATCAATAACCTTTAAGATCTCTCGCACTATAGAGACCGGGATTTTTCACTGGTGAGGTGATCCTCCCCCAGCATTATTCCCCCAAAGTCGCCACCGTATAAACCAAAAGCACCTTTTTGGTAAACCTTCCCATTGATCTTAACCTCCACACCCCCCTCCAGAAGGGGAATTCTGGTGTCAAGGGTCCAGTTGACATTAGTGGCAAGTAGTTTAGTCAGCCCTGCATGGACCGTAGAAGGATCACAAATGACCTAATTTTTCTGCTGCAGTGACTTGCGAGGAGGACTCCTCAACTGGACTTTGTTTCTTTTGCCCCAGAAGGTTAAGTAGTTGCTAAGAGAGACCACCTTTGCTCCAAGGCCATCATGGTACAGGGCACAGACAGAAATCCCGACCATCCTCCAAGTGAGGGTGACCTCACCTCGTCCCCACACCCCCCGCCCCCCAGGGAGACACTGGCAGGGCTCCCGGAGCAGCCCCTAGCCCTAGGACAGAGCTAGGTTTGAGAGTCTCCAACTACTGCCCCATTCTTCACAAGAGGACCCGTGCTCAACTCCTTGTGTTTCTCCAACTGGCCTTCTCAGGCTTCTGAGCACGTGTTCCCGTGAAGGGGGGGAATGAATACGTGTCCACAAGGATGTCTGTAATCAGAGACTCCACCCCCTGCAATAGCAAGTCAAACCCGGAGAGGTGGCGGCCAGAGCTCCAGCGGGGGATCTGCCTCTGGCACTCTAATCCAAACGAACATCCCGGCTTCCAGAGGATTCGACAGATGACCACGTTAGGGCTTGGTTCTCAAAAATTCTGAAACATAGCTGCCAAATATCCAGTGAAAGTCAAGAGGATCTTGTGTGTACACCCCCCTCCCACTGCCCACCCCATGGAGCACAGCACAAGCCAAAAGATTTTTGTTATGAAGGACAGGAATGGCCAAGTGGTTGATAACGTCCAGAGATGCCTGTTTTATTTCTTACTAGGTGACTGCATTTCAGGCTGGTAACAGTAACAGTCTAATTACCAACTAAATTTGTACCTCTGAACTACAAATCAACAATCCCACTCAGCAAGGAGTGATGGTGTCAACAGCTAATTGGAGGGGGCTGGGTTTTCCAAATAAATGGTCTTGATTGGCTGTGAGTGGAGCCAGGGGTGAGGCCTGAGATTATTTTAAAGGCCCTGACTCCTGACTGAGATAGGCTGAAACCCTGTGAGGCCCTACGCAAAGCCTTCCATCCCAAATCCTAAGAGCACAGCTGTTAGCTTCCTTTCTGTGGTCAGTTCAGCCCAAACAAGGAGCTGAGCTGGGCCCAGCAGAGCGGACCCAGGGCCTACTCTTAGCTGACCTGTCTTTGGTCTGCACTCCCACCTCAGGGCACAGCCCTTTCTGCAGGTTCTTAGGAAAAAGCTAGGCTTCTGGTAATTTTTTTGTCTCTTTTAAGTTCTGCTTTGAGAAGAAAAGGGAATGCAGGGGTAACCAAGGGTGGGCAAGGGCACCTCAGCAGAGCTCCAGCAGCCCCAGGCCCAGAGCCGGGCTGAGTCAGGTCTGCGCTGGTGAGCGGTGCCCCTCCGGGAACACAGGGCCACCGCATCTTCTTGGGAAGATGTCCAAGGGGGAGAACTTAGTAACAACATTCCAAGATTGTAGGGGCCGTTCATCTGAGAAGGTAGAAACTGGGAGAAGGTCAAGATCAAGGAAGAAAGAGCTAGAAGGAAGGAATGAGCAGCTCCTTATCACATGGGAGGCGCTCCATCAAAGTAAGCAATTATTACGTGAATCATTACCGTAGCTACTCTCTTCCTCACCAGAAAAGAACACAAACTTCCTTTGAGGGCTGGAGAGCCCCTGCCCAAGAACCGGCTGACAAGCTGGTGTTTTTCCCTCAGACCAAGACAGACCAAGTCACTTAGGAAAGGACGTCCTCGCCAGCAGCTCTGCACGGAGGCCTCCGCGGCCGCCGCCCTCTCCCTGCTCCACCCGCCGCGCGTGTGCCTCTGAACCCTCGGGCTCTGCACGTACGTGCTGGCACCTAAGGCAGAGCCAGAGCACCGATGCTCTGTCCCTTGGTGCCCACTTGACAGAAGAACACCCTGGCAAATACCTCACCAAGAGCTAGGGACCAAGAGAACGCTGCAGTCCCAGTTCGGGCCGGGTTATGCCAGCCCCGCGAATCCCAAGCAGAGTCTCCAAACACGGAGGTTCTTCTGCTGCTGGAGAGGATGTGCACCCTAGGGTGCTAGCTGAGGAGTTAATGCAGAAAACAAGGCACCACAGAGAGGTTGGACACTTGGGTTGTGTGATTCGGGACACCCTGGAAAAGTCCAAGGGTGGAGGGAAGGGCGGGGGAGGGGGAGGAGAAGAATGAGTTTTAAATAACATCCCGGGAAGCTGGAGCCCGACTAGATGGGCTCTGGTTTGAGCTTTTCTGCTAGGAAGTCATTCACAAAGGCCTCCACAATGGCAGGGGTGATCTCCTCCACGTCCATCACGTACTTGGCCCGGGCTGACATGTCCAGAATGGTGAGCAAAGGGGCAGCCTCGGGCAGGTTGGTGTAATCTCGCAGGGAGTCGGTCATGTCATCCTGGAAGTCACCAGAGGGAAAGAAAACCAGTCAGTTTTCAAGAAAGAGGGTAGAGAGTCCCCTGGGCCCGGACTCCCCCAGACGGCCTAGGAATGGAACCACCCCATCATCCTGGAGAGCGGCCGGCCTCCAGGAAAGATGGGCTCTCAGAACGGGGAGCAGGGGACCCTGCCCTGCCAGGGGGAGGGGGAGCCTGGTTCACAAAATTCTCTCTCTGCATCACCCCAAACCCCAAGCAAGTCATCTTTTTTTATTAGCACGAAAGCAACTTTAACTTGTGAAAATGGGATGTCCTTTGATTACTTACTTTTGCAACCAACTCTCAATTATCTGCAGCCCCACTGTGGGCCCAGGCCAATCTGGACTTCAACTTCAGAATGTTTTTAAAAAAACAGCCCACTACCCCCAGCCCCACAGCTGCAGCGGGGGCAGGAGTTACACCGCCAGTTCAGATGCCGGGGCCCCTGAAGTGCTACTGAAGTTTACACGGGTCGCTGTATTTATCATACGTTCCCAGTGACGGTCCTGAGGAATTTCCCTAGTATCAGATGTAGCTTTATTAAGTATAAAGGCAAAGAGAAATACAAAGACAAGGAGAAAGATTTGTAAGGGAGCAACCATCTGAGATTACCTTTCACGCTGCTGATACAGGAAATGGACTCTCTATACCCATCCCCAGGTTGTCTTACCATAAAATGTGCAAAATTCTCCACTGAATGAAAAGACCTGAGTCGCCCTGCCGAAAAAGGGCTTGGGGTATTCCTGGCCTTAAATGCTGGTGAGGAGGCTCACCGGTTTCTGAGACAAAAAACATTTCTTTCTGAAAGGGCAGTTCTTTAGGAAAGATGATTAGTGATTGTCTTTTTTTCCCCCACCCTATAAAGAGCATGCACTTCCCAGCAATGCCGGGTGATTCAGCATCTCTGGCAGCGTTCACCCAACTCAGGGCCTCCATTTGGGTTAATAAACAATCTTCACGATAAACAGAGGAGAGACACCTGGACAAATACCATACATCCACTTTCCCGGGAGCAAACACGGGAAGATGAATTTTTACGTCTGTTAAGCCTTCAGAAGGGGCAACTTCTGCCTGCGGAGAGGACAGGATCAAGACAAAGCCGAGGCCCGCTCAGCCCTGGGGGAATGTGAAGGGCCTAAGTCCAGGGCTCAGAGGCCCCCAGTTGGTGCCTGACGTTCCAGCGCCCTGTGCGCCTTCCTGGCTGCCTTGCTTCTGAGGTCAGAGAACTGGACCAAGAGAGCTGCCAAGGCCAGGAGCCGAGGTGCAGAGCAGGGGAAGGCCTGGCGGTGGGTGGGAGAGCTGGAGCAGCGGATGCCCCTGGGCCTCTGCCCAACCTCCTGGTCCAGGCTGGGCGGCCCGTCTGCCAGACCCGCACGGACGGAGGGAGCGAGAGCACTGCTTCTGGAGTCACTCCTCATCTCACATTCACTCCTCTCTCTGCCACCCACTTAATGCAGGCCTTTGGCAAGAAACTTCTCGGAGCCCAGGTCTCCTAAAACCTGTGAAACGGATTCAGTAATGGCTCACGTGGGGCTCCGCGAGCGTGAGAGCCAGCCAGCACGCGCAGCCCGCCCGGGCCGGACTCGGAGCGGTCTCAGCCTCTCTCAGCCTCACTCTCCTCGTCTGTGAGACGGTAGCGATGATGTTCCCTGCCCACGAGGTGAGGAGCACGTGGGCGGTGCAGGTGAGGCGCCTCGCTCGGGGCCTGGCCTATAGGAAACCTGCCACTGCTCCTTTTCAGCCACGTTTGTAACGCGGCCACCGGAGCCCTCCAGCCCTGCCCCCGCCCCGGCTCAGCCCTTTCTCTTCTGCGCCCATCTTTTCTCTCCGAGCCGTTCGAAAGGGGTTAGAGTTTAATACATTCAGAGCGGCTTCCATTTGTGCTTTGTGTGGAGCGGGCTGGGGACCCCCAAGGCAGGGCCCTGTGAACCTGCTTTGTTCCCTCCACCCCACGGCTGGGCACGGTGGCTTCAGCTGCCTTCCAGGGGCCCGCAGAGCAGGGGCGGCTATTGAGGTGATGAATGGGTGGTTCAGGGTGTCGCGCCGCCGCGCCATCCCCTGGGATCCAAACACAGCGTGACATGAGCCAGGGGGCTCTGCCCAACTGGAGGTACAGATGGGAGCAAGGAGGGCAGGGGGGCTTCAAAACGTGTATCTGTCAATAACTGGCTTAGGCCGGTGCCCCGGTAAGGGGAGGCAGCGGCGCATGCGCGGAGGGTGGCTCCGGGGTGGGGACCGAGGGGGCGTGGCTGCGGCCATCTAGCAGATTCCACGGGTGCGGGACCCAGGCTCCCAGACCTCGCGGGAGGCGGCCCAGCTTAAGGCCCGCCCTTCGTCCCTCCCCCTCCCCCTCCCCCGGTGGTGGAGAGCCTTATGCTCGGTCCAGCCCAGCTGAAGGCCCTCCAGGGACAGGCCTGGGGTGGGAGAGACAGGGATGCCAGGAACGTCAGCACCCTCCCTGGGCTGGAGGGGTAATTGCAGGTCGGAGTGGTGGTCGGATCCCCACCGGCATCCCGTGATGGGAAAAGGCCCCGTTGCGGGCTGGGGGAGGGGACTAACCGAGAAGACACTCTGTAAAGCACCAAGAGTTTGGTTTGGACCCAGCCCAGAGGGAGTAAGTGTTGATCGCGATCTTTGTGGCTCCCCAGCAGCCGGGGTGGGCGTAGCCTGGGTGCAAGGGGTGGGGGGCGGGGGGGGGGGATGTCTGTCGTGAGAGGGCCTCCTGCGGCCCTGAGGCTGCTGTGTGAGAGATGGCAAGAAGGAGGCGGCAGGCGCCAGAATTGGTTTTCCTTGACATCTTTTTCTGCTACATTTGTTTGTGGAGTCTTCTGGAAGCACGGTCACCCCAGACCCCCTTCAGACATCCCCAAGGGCTGTATCACTGGTGTTCTAAAAGCCAGCCAGCTGAGCCAGCCCCGGGGGCCAGGCCACAGCAGCACTCACCTCCCCCGCCACAAAGAACAGAAGTGGCGCCTCCTCCTCTTTGGCTTTGTACTTGGCGATGATCTTCTCAGCTATGGGCTGGATCAGCTGCTTGGCCGCCTCGGACTCCCCGTCATCCTCAGAATCTGTGACAGGGGAGAGAAAGACACAAAGACGCACTGGCTTGTCAGTCAAGATGGAGTGGTGCCTGGGTCCAGGGCCTGACTTGCCCATCTGAGCAGCCCCTGAATGGAAGAGAAGCCTCTCCTGGGACACCAGCCTCGCCTCCTGGGTGCAGAAGCGTGCGTCCCCAGGCATAGGCCAGCTTGCTCGCTGCTCTCACACACAGGCTGTCCTGAACCATGCCCCCAGGAAGAACTCGCTTCACCAAGTAGCGCTAATGCCCAGGCAGATGCAATTCTGTTCACTGAGCTCTTCACAAACCCACCTTGGAAGCTGAGCCTCCCCTAAGCCAGGACCTGAGGTCCCGGCAGTTTTTCTCACAATCACACAATGAGATGCCATGACCGTGGATCTCTGACTTCCTAATGGAAATGGCAGAACTGGTGGTGGTGGGTCAGGACTGTAGTCTGATCAGCAGCTTTGGTGGCGGTTGGGAGGCACCAGGGCACTGGCAACTTCACATCTGGCAGCGGGACTTGGCTGGGAAGGGACAGGCTGACTGCAGGGGAGAACCCCCAGCCGGGCTCCCAGAGCCCCCTCTGGGTATCTCTTGCCTCCAGTGAAACAGCAGCATGGGAGCAGCTCACTCCTGCTGAACGCTGAAACCGAGAGCAAGCGCAGACCGGGGGTGGGTGGAAACAGGTGCCCGCACAGGACCTTCACCCAGAAGTGCCACATCGCCCGGGAGGCCCAGTGCGCAGGCTCGGCACCACACACTCTACACCCACATTTAATTAGCTCCATGATGCTGGGAACTCGCTTTGCCTCCCTGGGACCCTATTTCCACATCTGCAAATGGCCAGTGAGGTTCCCTACGGTCCCTCAGTTCAGAATTGCTTCCCAGGCCCCAGGATGTGGGCGTGTGAGCCTGCCTACGAAAGCCCCAAGGTGAATGGTCCCCCAAGGCCATCCCCTCCCAGGGCCTCCTCTGTCCTCCAAGCACAGGGCCAGCCTGCAAGTCAGTTTGCTTCAGGACTCCCTCAAGTCCGCATGTTGGCTCCCCGCCTGGGGGCCCCCAAACCAGAATTCCAGAGAATGGGGGTCGGATGCTGCCTGCATTCTCCAGCCCCCTCACTGTGGTGCATATGGCAGCAGCTCAGCCATGATTCCGCTATTCAGATTTACTTTAAGTTGGAACCAAGCAACAAGTCCCAAGGCAGAGGGCAAGGTGGCCCTTGGCCAGCAGTTGCTCCGTTTGCAGAAGGAACCAGGGTCACCCCATGGGCCTGCAGGGAGCCTGGAGTGGGTGTTCTGTGTCCTCCTGCTGTCACCCACTGAAAGCCAGAGTGGGAAAGGAGGGGAGACTGAGAGGCTCTCAGCCCCGGAGATGCCGCCCGAGGCCGGGCCCTGCTCCAGCCACCCTGGGGCAGCTCCGTAGAGCACAGGTGAGCGGCGGCAGCAGCTGGGATGAGCCTTGGCCTAAGGGGCCCAGCCCCCCACAGCTGCTGTGCTGCAGCCCGGCCCCCAACAATGGGTCTGTTCATCACGGGGCCGAGGGCTTCCTCTCGGGCTGACCTCTTCTTCCCAGCTGGCAGCCGGGAGCAGCTAGGAAGGAAAGCACAGCAGCAGCGCCCAGAACACCACCGCCCACAGGGGAGAACCACGAATAAATCACTGGGGTCAGAAGCACGGCAGCCGCGGAGACAAAGGCCCAGGCTCTGCGTTGCTGGCGACAGAAAGAAGGTGCAGGGACAGACTTCCCCGACCCCCACCCAGTGAGCTCTGCCCATCCCGTCTCACCCTGGGGCTCCCGCTGAGCTTCATACCTACAAAAAGGACGAGGCAGGGGCCCTCGTTGAGCTGCACGGCGTTGGAGTCGGAGAGCTCCAGCACGGGCTTGGGGTGCCACGGGAAGCCCCTGCAGTCCTCGTCGTTCAGCACCTCCACCCGCCCCTGCCGCGTGATCACCTCCCCCTGTGGGTCCAGCACAATGAGGGTGGGGATGCCTGCAAGAGAGGGCGCGAGATTGGCCACGGACCCACAGTCCACGGGACGGCCCCCTAGGACACAATTCAGCCGGAGAGCCCTGGGATGGACGCTGGGCTCAGCCTCTGAAGAGCCAGGGAGCCCCCCTGGGTTGGCAGGTAACTTCTCCACGGGAGCCTAAGCAAGTCACTCCCCCGCCCCCCGCCTCCTGGTGAATGCACTGCAGCTCCCACCTTATCCCACCGCCACGTAAAGATCAACAAGGCTGTGCGTTTCAGAACTCAGCACAGGGGCTTGGCACATAGAAGCAGACGAGAAGTCCTAGAGAGATCCCCAAGAAGCAGGAGCTGCTCCCATACCTGCAGGGGGTCTAGACCTCATGAGGTGGTGTGAACACCCGCTCCCCTGCAATGCAGCCCAGCACAGGTCAAGGGCGGGAGGGCCCCGCCCGTGCGAGCACAGGGGGCCTGTTGGGGGGAGGAGCCTGGGACAGGGGCTGCCAGGGGCAGGAGGGCAGGAGGAGGACAGCTGGCTGCCACCTCCAGCCCTGCTGCTGGGGGAGGTCCCAGCATTCGCCCTGAAGTGGGGGGGGGGGCAGTCCCTGGAGGGAACGTGCTGACGGCAGTGCCATCGCTCTCACGTTAGAGTCCTGGGCCGGGGTAAGAAACGCAACACAAAGCGCCCCGCGAACCACAGCCCGCCTCTGACCATAAAGCCTCCAGTGGAAAATCACAGGAGATCCCTCCCGGGTTACAGTCGCGTGTGAGTTTTCCACCTCCCTGTTCTTTGTACCCCATTCCCCGCTGCTTCTCCTCCAGCCAGCACCCACAGCCCACAGAGGCAGACTCGGCCCTGCCCTCTGGGGACACTTGTCTCTCCACTGGCAGTTGGTCCCCTCCCCCCTTGCACTAACCAGCTGCCTCCCCTCTGGAGCTGACTGGAGCTTTAATTTTATATGGGCCAGGGAAAGCCAGAGCAATTTAATATTTATAGATTCCACAGCATTCAGTCGGTAATTTGCTCCGCTGACATTTTACTTCGCCACGGGGGGCGATGCTGAGGTACCAGAAATACAGCCCTGGTGTTATGACCTGCATGGTGGCTGGGGCAGCAGGCATGCAGCGGTGAGCCTGTCTGCAAAAGGAAAAACGAGTCTATTATGTCCACACCTATTAGAAGGAGTGGCTTGGCATGTCGGGGAACAGGTCCAGAGAGAAACAGACTCTGGGGACTGCCTTTCCCACAACACACATCACATACAAACGCATGTGGCCATAGCCGGCACACTCAGGGGCTTTCAGGATGCACCCAGAGCTGTCCGGGCCTCCTGAGTTGTGTGTCAGAGTACAAGAGACTCGGGGCATTTCCAGCCTCATCCTCACAACGGCATGTCATCCCCCAGAGGCCTGGGGCTCACATCAGGTGTGTCCCCAACCAGGATCGGGCTGGGATTGAGTCAGAAGCCTGAAGGGAGCCTGGGGCTGGGGCCCATGACACGACAGGCTGACCAGCTGCAGACAAATGCCTCCCCAGCGCCATGCCTCATCTCAAAAATGCCTTGGCAAATTTCTTTAATCAGTTTCTGAAATTGGGCGATTTCAAGTGTTGGGTTAAACCGGGGCCTGCCCGCTGCTATGATTAGACACTGCGGCAGGCCTGTTTGTAGCCCAGACGTGGGATGCTGAGTTGGTCTGTGGAGGGCAAGCAGGCACAGAGGACGGACAGAGAAGGCAGGAGAAGTAAAATCCAAAGGCAAAGAAGCTCACTTCCTGGTTTGGTGCCTCGGTTTCTCCAAGTGACTACTCTAAGGGGCTTCTTTGTTACCACGGCTGCAGCCTCTCTCCAATCATTGCTGGTGGGGACCAGCACGGCAGGGCAGGGACACAAGCCCCCAGCTGGCTGCTGTGGAGTCCTCGCCAAGTCAACAAAAGAACAGCTCCCCTGGGCCCCCGGGTCTCCCCACTCCTCCCCGACGGCTACGCGAAAACGAAGTCCCCCTTGTATTTGGTGCTTCGAGCCCAAGATGATAAGGTGCATGTGACTGTGGAGTGTAAACAGAAAGCGACTCGGTACAATGACCACAGACTTCAACCAAGAGAAGCCCACTTCCGGCACACGGACAGAGAAAGAGAATCAACAAGCATCGGGCCAGGCCGCCTTCCCATCACCGGATCTTGGGTTAGCTCGGCCTCGGAGCCCTAAGTGTGTATGTTCCTCCAGAGATGAACCAGCGGGTGAGAGAAGGAAGCTTGCTCTCTGGGCATCTGCTCTGTGTTCCGCACGGGGCGTGGGACCTCACTCACTCCTGGAAGTACGATTATCCTCCTTCTGCAGATGTTCAAGTTGCCTACCTAAGGTCGTCTGGCCAGTAAGTGGCCACGGTGGGACAGGAAGCCTGGTCTGCCGCTGGAAAAGCTGCCGCTCTTTCTACCAGTCAGGCCAGTGGTGGGGGCTCTCACAGCCCCGGGCTGGGGACTCTCATCCCCGAGGAGGAGCTGGGCAGGGCAGGCCCTGCATCCACACTTTCTGCACCACCCACCTCCCTCTTCTCTGAGGCTTTGGGGAAGGAGGCTGAGATATGATCACCTCTCCCCTTTCTCCCCCGCCCCCCGCCCCATCAGGCCTTTCCTGCTCCCCACCTCCCTTGAAGCAGGTTCCCCGAAGCAGAGACTTCTAAGGCGAAAATAGGGCAGAGCCTCTTATGGGAAACTTAAAGGGAATGGAAAATTTCTAATCAATGCCTTTGTACAAAATAACTGCCACCCCAGCAAGGGGCTTCACTGAAGGGAATGAAAAGGGAGCAGTTTGTCTCTGCCTCTCTTGAACATGTCGTTTCCCAGCTGGGATGGCTGGAATGGTTGGAGGAAGAGTACGGTAAGAATTCTAAGGAAGATCCAGGAAAGTCACTTAACTGCTCAGAGCCTCAATTCCACACCGTCAAATGGGGGTAGTGATAGTTTCCTGTCTTACTTGGGAGCTGGAAGTAAAATGACAAGTAGAAGATGCTTTCGAGCAGACCATCTGGCACACAGTAAGTACTCTGTAAATATTAGCTCTTATTATAAATAAGTTCATCATTATTTTTTTTAATCATCCCTAAGTTGATCATTTGGCTTGTGAGAAGGGACAGAAGACTGGTGCCTTGCTCTAGTGAGATAAACAGAAACCTCCACGCTGGCTGGAGGGAGTTCGCTAAAGAAACAGATCACCGAGGCGACGTCAACACCACAGGGAGGGTTCCAGGGACGGTATAATGCTGCCACGTGTGCGGTTGGTTTTCTCTCGCTCGCACCACCCCAAGCTTAACCTCTGCGAGTAGAACACACACTCTATGCTCCTAGAGAGGGCTTCAGCCCCAGGCCCCCGCCCAGGGGAGCTTGGGTGGGCCACGGCAGCGCCTCAGAATCCCCTTCAGCATCTCCCCGAAAACCTAGAGAAGAAGGAACAAGGCCTAAGAAGCCGGCTCCATACTGTTTCCTCCTGGGAGGAGCCGATTTGTGAGTATTTAAAACCATCTCAAAGCCACGTGCGGGACTTCCCTGGTGGTGCAGTGGTTAAGTATCCACCTGCCAATGAAGGGGACACGGGTTCGAGCCCTGGTCCGGGAAGATCCCACATGCCGTGGAGCAACTAAGCCCATGCACCACAACTACTGAGCCTGCGCTCTAGAGCCCGCGAGCCACAACTACTGAGCCCATGCGCCACAACTACTGAAGCCCGCACGCCTAGAGCCCGTGCTCCGCAACTAGAGAAGCCACCGCAATGAGAAGCCCATGCACAGAGTAGCCCCTGCTCGCCGCAACGAGAGAAAGCCCGCACACAGCAACGAAGACCCAATGCGGCCGGAAAAAAAAAAAAAAAAAGCCACGTGCACGGAGACTGTCCCACAGTTGCGTTTGGTTGCTTTCCTATCACCAAGGAAAGAGGGAGTTTCAAAGGAGGTGGTGGGTCTGGGGCAGCACCTGGGGGTGGGAGAGGACCTGGTCAGGGCCGTAACCCAACTTTGTTTCTCTGCTTCTAGATGGCAGTGTGATTGCAAAGATTGCTGGCAGTGGGGAAGAGAAAGGGGAGGAAAAGCAGACCCCAAGACCGGAAGAGTGGGTTAGGGCACGTGGCAGGGCAAGTGGTTACGTGATCACGGAAATAAATGGTCATCATGAACACTGTAGCAGTATGGAAATGTTTGTAATACATGGATGAGTTGAAAATGCAGAATACACAGTGCTATGTGTACAATTACAACTATGTAGAAATATGCTTGAAGACAGAGACCAAAAGGACTCAGAAAAGTGAAAACAGTTGTGCTAGGAAGGCAGGAATGTGGGTGAAATAGATACATATTTAAGTTTTGTTAAATGGTATTATGATGAATGCACTAACATTAAATAAAAATCAAACAGGAACCATAGGGCAGCAGGGGTGGGATGACAAATACAGACCATGCCTTGGCAACATCAACCCCAGTTCCGTTCAGCACATCCCTCTTTTCCTCCCCCTCCTACTCCCCCAAACCTTCCCCTGCTGGGAGAGTTAAGGAAAGGAAGAAGGCAGCTGGTTTGAGTGGTGAAGCGCAGAGAAACCCAAAGGAAGTCAAAGGGATGAGTCTGGGCCCACTTGAACTCGGCCAGAAGGCCCGCATCAGGAGGCACAAAGAAGACTTTTTTTTTTTTGACCGTGCCACGTGGCATGCGGGATCTTAGTTCCCGGACCAGGGATTGAACCCGAGCCCCCTGCAGTGGAGGCTCAGAGTCTTAACCACTGGACAGCCAGGAAGTCCCAAAGAAGACATTTAAAATGGCAGCCTTCTTGTAATTCTGAAAAGCCAGAAATGACCAAGTATCCACTGACAGTGGAACTGATAAACAGGCTGTGGTACAACAAAGCACTTCACGGCACTGAAATAAACCAGATGTAAATATCAACAGGGATAAGTCTCAAAAACATAACGTTTAGTGAGAAAAGCAAGCTGCGTTATGATATTACAGCATGTCAGCACTTAAGTACACTTCTAAAAACACACCCAGCACGACTATACATTACTCATGGAGTCAGAGACGCGGTGAACATCTGAAAACAGATGAGGAACATCCACAATGACTGGATGATAGTGTCACCGCTCTCCCCCACTGGGGAGAAAGAAGGGGCAATGCTCCACGGAGGAGTAAAGGGAGCCCCGCTTGGTCTGTGTTTAATGCTCCCATTCGTTGATAAATACCTCAGGCAAAGATGTCAGTTCTAGGTGGTGGCCGCATGGGTGTTTGTTACATTATTCTTTGTCCTTTCCTGTTTTTCCTTTTTTTATGTTTTCAGAATGAAACAAGATGAGCAGAGAAGAGCACTGAGGCTGCTCTGTAGGCCCCTAGACAGCCCCCAGCCGCCCTCCCCAGGCCCAGGGGGCCAACTCCACAGAGCCTGCGCCAGCCCTTTAAATACTGAGATTTGCCTACAGAAAACACCAGCGTCGGCCCCTCGCCCTCTGCTCACTGAAAAACACAATGGCTGAATGTTTCGTTTCTATAGAAAATAAAGAGACTCTGCCTCAAGTCCATTTTGTGAAAGGGGCAGGGAAGAGGGCAAAGGAAGGGAAAGAGAGGAGAAGGGCGGGAAGTGGATAAGAAAGGCAGGGAAAAGGGAAGAGGAGAAGAAAAAGCCAGAGGCTAAGGATGAGGAATAAGAGGGCAACAGAGAAACAGAAGGTAAATAGATCCCGGGAGAGCGACGGGCCTCACACAACTGCCTCCTGGTCTTCCCCGCTGCTCTCCTGGTGGCGGGGCCTCCGTCCACCCCAGGCCCTGTTCGCTGGCCCCAAAGGCGGGGGCGGGGGTGGGGGGGAGCGGAACAAAGCCAACGAGGGCCTCTAACCCAGGAGAGAAGGGGCTCTGAGCCTCCCTGCGCAGAACGTGGTATTCTCCAACAGCCAGCGTTAGAGAATTGCTAATGGGATCTGCCTTTTGCCAAGTGCGTCTAAACCCTTTCCTTAGAAAGGCATCTGTCAGCAGCATATAGGGCTACAAATTCCCCAGTCTGCACAAAGCGCTGAGAGGACGGAGGACAACCCAGCTACTCCCCAAGGCAAAGGAAGTGGATGGAGGCCACATGCCAGGCTTTGGTGAACTCCAGCGGCCCCATGAAGACTGCCAGCTAACACGGCCCGGGCTCAGGCCAGAGCACCCGAGGGACCAGCAACCAGCCTGGGAGCAGACGCCTCCTCAAGGCCTGCAGCGCGTCCTGCCATCTCTGAAAGGGGTGACTGGAGGGCACAGCCTCAAGGCCCAGACTCTCCCACCACCACCTGGATGGACACCTGAACGAAGTGGCAGCATCTTATGCAAGGGCTCCTCGGGACGCTGGGGGATACTCAGAATCCGGGGGCGCTCTGAGCCCAGCTCCCAGTATGCTCAGAGGATTCCGGGTTCTTCTGCATCGCCCACTTTCACCCAAGCCTGTCCAGGTGACACAGAGGAGCTCTGCCCTCATGGGCCTCAATATGGTCTGATCAAGTCATTTGCGCGCTATAAGGCACAAAGACAGACCAGGTGGAGGTGGCTCAGCTTGGGTGCGGGCAGGGGAAGGTACCTCATACTGCTCTGTGAAAGCACCCTCATCAAAACGTTCAGGAGGAGACAGCAAGTGGGGTGAGAGACCAGGACACAGAGTCAAGCAGGGAGCATGAGCTCCCCCAGATACAGCGCTGCGGGATTTGGAGAAGACCAGACAGTCGGTGGAACCCTCCACTGGCTCTGCATATGTATGGAGCGTATGTACGTGCACATCGTGATACTGTAACATAATGAGGCGTATATATTTGGCCTTCATCCCCAGCTCCTGGCACAGAGCTCCTAAAACCCCTATAATTTCCTGAATGATTGGGGTGATAGGAACATCTTTTGTTATAATATTTGGTCTTAGTCCCAGATCCTGACACAAGAGCTTCCAAGACTTTTGGAATGTAAGTGGTAAGAGTGAGTGTCTTTTTGGATGCTCACGAGATGACGGGTCTGGGTCGCCAGAGAGACGTGGTTAGAAGGTTGGAACATTCAGCTCCACACTCTTGACCTCAAGAGCTGGGGAAGGGAGAAGGGCTGGAGGTTGAGTTCATCACCAATGGCCAGTGATTTAACCACTCATGCCTCCATAGTGAAACCTCCATAAAGGCCCCAAAATGATGGGGTTCAGAGAGCTTCCAGGTTGGTGAACATGTGGAGGTGCCGGGAGGGCAGTGCACCTGGAGAGGACACGGGAGCTCCATTTGAGCAAGAAAGAAGAAAGGGGATGGGGAGACACACAGACACTGTGAGTTACGGACCTGATGATGTAAAAGATGCTTCATGGTGGAGAGGAGGGAGACTGAGGGAATTCAGGAGAGCCGGCCATACCGCCACGAAAGCAGGCCTGCTGAGGAGAGAGACACTCACCCAGGGGAGGAGTCTGGGCCGCCGGAGATGCCGACAGGGAGGAAAGTGATGGCCCTGGGACCTCAGGCCCCCAGCTCCACACCCCCAGCACCCTGCTCCCGGTCCAGCCTGTGCGAGGCTGCAGAGGCGTCTTCTCAGCAACCCCGCCCCCTAGAACAGGCTGTGGATTTCCTCTACCTTATACTTTGGTAGTCAAACGCAGTGGGATGCTGACTGGTAAGATCAATGGAAAATGCTGCCAAAGAACTTACAAACACCTAATGCGCAGGGGACCCCAAAAAATGCCATGAAGCTGAAGTACCCTGTGAGGCTGCAAGGAGGCAGAGGCCGCCTGGGCCACCTGCCCTAGAGCCCAAGGGAGCAGCCTCTCTGCCCCCACAGGTAGGCCTGTCGTGAGCTACAGCCTGAGGTCTGGCTACAGTGGGAGCTCAGTGAGTCCATCAGAAATATCAGAGGATAACATGCCTCTGGGATTTCTCTTCCAGTCTAGCTTAAATGTCACTACTGCACTGATCTCCCCTTAATCAAATTTTTCAAAAAGCTCCAAAGTCCAAAGCGCCAAGTTCAAGGACCACAGCCTGGTGCTCAAGGCCTTCTGTGATGTGGCATCACCAGCCTTATTACCCAGTCTGCCCTATAGTACACCATGGACATCCTACTCTGGCCTTTGCCCTGGAATGTCTCAAACCCTCTACCTAAATCCCATCCATTCTGTAAGGCCCTGCTCTAGAGTCACCACCTCCAGGAAGCCTTCTGGGCTCAAGAGCTCCAAGCCAGAGTCTCGCGTGAACTCAGACTATTCCATTGTGTGCCCTTCATGAAATGCTGCCTTGAAAAGGATCCTGTGTGGCTCTTCCACACTCTCGTTTCACTGTGCTTTAGTGCATCTCTGGTTTCACAGGGCCAGAGGCGGACAGACAGATCAGGGTCAGCCGGCAATGTCTGACAGGCTGCTTGCAGGAATGACCCCTAAGGCTTAGCCAAAGAGGTCAGTGATCAAGTGAGCAGTTGGCAGAAAACACTGTGCCAGGGAGAGAACCCAAGAGTGAGGAAGCAGGAGGCAGAGAGCTGGGAAAGCAGGCTGGTCCAAGCTGAGGAGGGACTAGTACAGAAGGCAGGGAGTGTACACCGTGGAGCCAGCAGACAAGGAGCAGCGGGACGGGCCAGGTGCAGGGCTGGGCTGCAGAGGACACTTGCTGGCCAGAGCTGGGTTCTTTTGTGTGCCTGCCCGCCCGCTGCTTGCCTGGGCACAGGGCCTCTCAGATCAGCTCTCTGACTCTCAGCTGAGGGCTCCTTGAAGTCTGGGAACCACATATGTACTCATCCTCACACTGCCAGGCCTTAAGAGACTGAGCCAAATGAGTGCATCTCTGAAAACTCTCCATTCTCTTCCTGCTCATTTGTGGTCACCCGCATCCTGGCTGTCTGGGCCACACCTAGCAACCAGGGCTCCTACTGCTGTACTATTTACATGTTGGTAGCTGGAGAATCCAAAGGAGAGTTCCCTTCTCTGCTCTCTGAAGGCAGACAGAAAACAATCAGTTTAATTTTTTTTCCTTTTTTTTTTTTTGGCCACACCACGCAGCATGCGGCATCTTAAGTTCCCCGACCAGGGATCGAACCCACACCCCCTAAAGTGGAAGGATGGAGTCTTAACCACTGGACCGCCAGGGAAGTCCTACGATCAATTTAATTTTTTCGTGCCCTGCCAATGTCTGACAGAAGGGTACCTCCTAGCCTCAGCTGTGTGTCCAAAGCTTGTGTGGAATCTTGCAGGGCTTGTGATTTCTCCTTAGGAGATGGCTATTCTGTGCTTACCCCGCCAACAAGGGCCCCAAGAAGCATCTCACAGAGCACAGGGAGGGTAGAAACCCCCACCCTCAAACTGGCTATGCACGATATAGACTGTCCTTTGGTAATTTATTACTTTCAGGTGACCTCAGGGCCTTAGCATCGACCACCAGAATATGACCTGCACCTCACTGGCCTCCAGCTCCAAGAAAGGGCAACTGCCTTCCTCAGAGAGGAAAGGGCTGTGCTTCACTGAGGACATGTGTTTGGAAAGAAGATGCCTCCACACAGAGAGGCTGCCTGACCGAGCAGAACGGCCAAGGGAAGCCCAGCACCCGCTCTGCTCTCTGGGCCAAGTTCAGTCTTCTGAGCCCTTGTACAAAGTGACACCTATTTGACCAGCACTGTTTAGTTCTTCAAAAGATATCATCCTACTGTAGTTATTTCCCAATGTAAATCCCATCTTGTCCATTCAAGGGCAGCACTGGGACACCCTTCTGGTTTCTTATTCCCCACCAAGCTCAGTGTACAGTATTGGTGGTTAGTTGGAGCTCAAGAAATAGAATCCTATGCATTTAAATCTACTCCAGCTTTTTTCCAAAAAGGATTTGAGGCTGCTTAAAAAGTGCATGATATAATCCAATAAAAAAATTGATGAAAACATCCCACTGAAAGGAAAACAAGGAAGGAACAGAAAACAAAGCTAGGGTCAAAGGCATGCAGAGAAATGGTCAGCTTTGTAAAACTGCTAAAGGTGGTTACAAATTCAGCTCTGAGTTTTCTAGGGGCTAAAGCAAGGAAAGAACTGTGGTCTGTGATGAAATCCAAAGTATACGAAAGATGAAAGCAAAAACAAAAATGCATCTCCAACTGCAAAAGAAGTTCAGTTTTTGCTGGGTGCTAGAGGGTAATTTCCTGAACATAAATTCCTACAAGTGGGATTCTGAAATTAAAGGTTTTATAGATTTTTAAGGCCTCTGGTGTACATTGCCAATTTCTCTCCTTGAAACGTTGTCCTGATTTAGATTCCTACTAGCAGCCTGCTCTCTTTCCTATACTGGGGATTATCTTTTTTTGGAAAGTAGACTTCTTTGCAAATGTGACAGACACAAGTTCAGTGTTTTCATCTGTAAATCATGAATGAAAATTATTCTGAATATTTTTCTTATCCATTCTGACAATATGCATCAGGTAAATTGCCCACCTCATATCTTATACATATTTTCAACTAAATTGTTTGTCTATCTCTCTTTTTGGACTGGTATCTGGAAAGAGCTCTTTTTCTATGAAGGATATAGATTCTTTGCCACATGTGTTATTATTATCGTTAGTTGCCTTTCTGTTAGTAAGCTTTTTGACATCCAAAAGTTTATCTTTTTTAGGTTGTAAAATCAAATATTTCCCTTTTTTCCCCTAAGTCAGTCAGTTAAATATTAAGTGCCTACTCTGTATCCAACAGTGAAACTGCCCAATTTTACTGAAAAAAGTTAGGTTAAGTAACTTGCTCAAGGTCAGTCAGCAGTAGGGGGGTAAACCCTCAGCAAATACTTGTTGAGTGAATGAATAAGTGAATTGAGAGATATGAAGTTTTACTTATCCCCACCAAGTGGCAATTCAACCCTCTGTTTAGTACGACTGGCCTAGGATCATCAATTTTCTCAAGCAATACAGCTCCTACCCCAAGGCACACATGTTTTAAGGCTCTCTGCAAGCAGAGTGCTGGAAGGAGATACTCCTGGGCCATCTCCTTTAAATTAACCAACTTGGTACCCGTCCTTCTGGACCAGTAAGCCATGTCATGTCTCTCCACTTCTGTTTGGAAAGAAAACTGCTTTCATCTTTTTTATTAGTAGGAGGCATAAGGCTCCAAAATTCTCAAAGGATTACTAGACCTAGACTCAGTGCCCGAAGTGTGGCCCCTGGCCAGCAGCACTGGCATCGCCTGGGGGCTTGCTAGAAATGCAGGATCTCAGCCACACCCCAGAACCACTGAATCTGAATCTGCAGTTTTGCAAGATCCCCAGGGAATTCTTATGCACATTTGAAATTGAGAATCACCAATTTTAAATGAAATATTAATTTTTTGAAACTAGCTCCTAACAAAGCCAAATGCTTACTCTACATGGTGAAGAAAAAAGATTAAAGAACCTGATGAGTTCCCCCACAAGCTGTGGAGTTGGTGGGTAGATCTTGATTTGTCTTTTTTTTTCCAATTCCTATAAACCAACACACTGAGAACTCAAATATTAGCTGTTATCTGTCTAGGGTTGACCAGGATCTGGTACCGCTGATACAAAGAGAATGAATTTAACTCTTAATAGGCCACCAAGAAAAAACCTGGCTGGGTGAAGGCTGGGAAGGAGGTATTCACATAATAAAGAATAAAAACACAGATTGTCTCACTAGTCATCATTATTGCTGAAAAACACCATGATTAGTACTTCAAGTCCAAGTCTTCAACACTCTCAGGAAATCAATTTTCTTGCCTAAAAGGCAATAATACCCCCTCAGCCTTCACTATGACACTTCAGGAACGTGAGAAGTATGGGACTTGCATTATCCTATTAACGCTCCCAGCGACTCTTTGTGGCAGATTTATCATCCACATTTTACAGATGAGGAAACAGAGGCTCAAAGAACCTGAGTAACAGAACCAAAGGTCACCCTCAGGTCCGTTTGACAGAAAGAACCTCGGGATAGGGTTTTGGCCGAGTCATTGGGCAGGTGTTCTCCATAGCCCAGCCACATTAGAACCCACTAGGCCAGGTGGTGAGAAGTAGCTGTCTCACCGGGACAAAAAAAAAAAAAAAAAAAAAAAGATGGCTTTAATGAGGGATAATCTACATACCTTAAAATCCACTGCATATTTTTAAGATGCTAAAGAATGTGAACATTCATGGAAATAAAGATGTTCTTTTCCCTCTAGAAGGAAAGCCAAAGAGGTGGTGAGCCCAGATGAGCAGGTTTCCAAGGAGCCCACGAGTCGGGCACGCCTACCTTGGATTCCATACAGCCGGTTGAGGCGCGACCGCCGGGCCTCGTCGGTGTAGGGGACGGCGAGCCACGGCATCTCACTGAAGTACTGTTTGAATGAGTCCTCTGACCTACAGAGACACACACACACACACACACACACACGGAGACAGAGCCCTATTACCCCCCAAGGCACCACCACTGGGTCCTGCCCACCTTCCACCAAGTCGTGCCCAGGGCCCTACAGATGCCAGGGCTTCTAATCATCGTGCTCCTCGGACACCAGGTGGAAGGAGGACACTGCCCTACCCGTTCCAGTGCACACCCCCAGCAAAGCTCCACACCGCAGGTGGACGCCAAACTGAAATGCCAGGCCATTTCCACATCCCGCTGCTCTGCATCCTACACAGTCAACTCTCACTTAGCTTCTCCTTTCTCAACACTGACAGGTCCTACTTTTATGAGGAGTCTAGATGTTCGGACACCACATTCCCCGCAATGTTTGTAATCTGTGCACATAACAGTGATGCGTATAGGACACTTAACCAAGCATATACCTACGACTCCATGTCTAAGAAACTCTAGGAGTGATAAATCTAATCAAGTGATAGAAAGCAGATCCGGGGATCCGTGGGGCTGGGATTTGGGGGTGAGGATTAACAGAGAAGAGGCAAGAGGGATTCTTTTAATTGATGGGAACGTTCTACACCTTCACTGTGATGGTGACACAGGTACATACATTAGTGAAAATTCATTTAACTGTACACCTAGAACGTATGAATTTCACTGTATGTAAATTGTACTTCAATAAAGTTGATGTTTTTTATTATTCATTTATTTATTTTGGCTGCGCCACGGGGCTTGCAGGATATTGGTTCCCCGACCAGGGATCAAACCCACACCCTCAGTAGTGAAAGCTCGGAGTCCTAACCACTGGATCGCCAGGGAATTCCCAAGTTGATGTTTTTTAAAGCTTTAAAAAAGTGACTCCTCCCTGTGGCATGCCTTCAGGCTTGCCCCACTCACATGCCGGGGCGGGGAGAGGGGGGGGGGCGGCGGTGTAGTGGGGCGGGGCCCACGGGCCAATAAACTGAGCACGGCATCGTGCAGACATCAAGGGTACGACAGTGGACACAAGGCCCTCCGTGTGTTGCCATCTCAGAGACCCTTCTGTGAACAGAACACCTGGTGGCTCGGGAACTGGGGCTGGAGTTTTGAGATGAAGGAAGGTCACTGATGAGTAAAGCCGGCAAGAGGGCAAGAAACAGAGGAGACTGAGGCTAAAAGGCCCTGACATACTCCAGGAAGAATGTCTGTTCTTGTTTTGAGGAGAGCCCCTAGAAAAAGCACGTGGCCAAAACTAAGAGAAATGACTGCAGAGCCCGCTAGGATAGGTGTCACATTCCATTAGTCTCCGGCTCTTTTCTTTCCATCCTCCCCCCTCCACATCCTTTCACCACCATCCACAAAGCTGAACTAATCAGAAAAAAATGCATCCTAATCTCAAACGCCCCAGGCCAGAATTGGGATGTCCCTTAATATTGACAGCAAGGACGGGTTTTTCTTGGCTCCCCTTCAGACAATTACGTGAGTAAATATGAAATGTATCTGTCCCTCCGACAATCATCCCAGATATGTCTTCCTTGATCCCTATCCCCGAAGCTCTAAGCTAAAGAGGCGAGATGTGTATGGCAAGAGACGTCCACCTAGAGAAAAGGGGAGATGCACCGCCACTCTCCCCAGCACGCGTTACCTGTCTGCACTAACAAAGATGATCTCGAATTTCTGGCCTGCCTCCTTGATCTTCCGGTAGGATTCCACCAGGACCCGGGTGAGGCTTCGGCAGGGTGGACACTGGAAGACACGAGTGGGATCCTGCAGCCTCACGCCGTGCCTTCTCCTTCCCAATTCCCAGCCACCTGCCCGTAGAGGCCAGGTCAGCAACACCCAGGCAGGATTTGGATCGCGTTACCAGTTTATGGAAGAGGCAGAAACCAATGTGCCTCTCGTGATGGCGCGTATCCAACACAGGCCCTGCCCCATCCACCTGGGTGCCAGCAGGCAGCAGTTAAAACGAACTCCTGCGGGGACCATGAGGAGCCGCATCAGAATGGGTTAGGAGGACTCCTCTTTTTATTTATTTATTTTTTAGGGGGAAGGACTACCCTTTTAGGCCCGTCCATAGAAGTCATTTTCTTGCTGCTAATATCATTCATCACGGTAAGCACGTGCAGCATGCCAGCAATGCATTGGGCACAGGAGAAGGCAAGGATGCCGGGAAATGACACCTGAGCAGTCACACCTCCAGAACCAACCCCAGCTGGTCCTGGTGGTGACATCACTGCTCCCTTCTGTCTGGACTAAAGAGGGACCAAACACTCACCCAGTGTGCAGAGAAATAGACTCCCACGTGAGACCCCTCCAGGCTGCTGCTCTCCAGGGACTGCCCATTATTTCTAAGCAAGGGCCCTGCAATGACTTCCCTGAAGGGTTTAGGCCCCCAAGGGAATTCCAAACCTGAAACAGGCAACAGACAGCGAGAATGTTAAGACTCTTCCTCGTGGCCTCTGACCCAAAAGGCCTCAGGGCTGCAGAGCATGACAACTTTATCACCAAACAGTATTTTTTAACATATCCATAGGATCCGCAGCTAAAGCAGGCATAAAAGCAGAACTCATCCACGGCAGAGCCCTACCTACCTTCAAGGCAATGGTTCCTGAACCTGGATGACCACAGGACCCATCTCCTGGGGGGCTTTTGAAAAGTACAGACGCCCAGGTCACCCCCCACCCCCAGTCTCAGGATTCAGGGGCAAGGCTGAAGATGCATGTCCAAAACAAAGCAAAACGACTCCCAAGTAACTGTGATGATGGGACAGTTGGGAAATCACTGCCTCGGGTATTAACCGTGAGTTTCTTCAATTCCAACCCTGGACTCTCAGTGGCTCTCAACTCTGCATTTTAGAATCAGCTGGGGAATTATAAAATTCCCCACCCCCAGAGATTCTGATTCAGCTGGTCTGGGTTGGGGCCCAGGGAACCAAGTGAGATGAGAATTTCAGTCTACTGAAAGGAAAGCGTAAAACCACTCAACCCAGATGGTCGACATTCTGGTGACACGTAAGCCCCAGGCAGGAAGAGCAAATGATATGCTCCCCCACTCAACAGAACAGTGTTTTCTCACAGGGTGGTCCAGGGACCACTGCCTCAAAATCGCCTGGGGTGGGTGGAGGATGGGAGGGAGAAGCACAGCCTGGCTGAAAAAGCAGGTGGCCAAGCCCACCCTGAAACAAATGGATCCAAAAATCTCTGGGGGTGGAGGCGGGGAAGCTGGGTTTTTAACAAGCTTCAGAGTGGAGTGTGTGTGTGTGTGTGTGTGTGTGTGTGTGTGTTTACATTTCAGAAGGTAAAGACTTGGTTCTACCTGCCCTGGTTTTTACTGAGGACAATTCTTTGAAGCAGGTGAAATTTTTACTGGGAAAATTTGTGACCAGGGTTGAATCCTCCAGTTGGCTCAGTAAGTGAGGGACAGAAGATCTTATAACATTTGTATGACTTTTATGACTTTTATGACTCCAGTGCACTGGGTTGGGGGGCGGGGGTTGAGGGAAGGAGAGAAACAGGCCCTGGACAGCCTCTGAGCAGGGTGATGAGAGCCACCCAGGCACAGCCAGCCACCCGGCCAGTCAGCAAGACCAAGGCTTAGGACTTGAGCAGCACCAAGAACTGAGGGGCCCTCACCGCCAGGCCAGCAGAGCAATGCAGGGATTGCGACTTTGCTATGGTAAAATTTTAGTGAGAAAAAAACCCCGAAACCACACAGCCTGCCTCTGACTGTGAAGGTGACAGCTGCCGTTGAAACAGCAGCAGGAGTCGGCATCTGGGCTCAAGCCGCTTCTCAATGGCCTCCTCAGCCCTCAAAGCTAAACTTCCTTTTTCAGATTCCATCTCCGCTGGCCCAGGAATTAAAAGCCCCCACGAGGGACATTCTGATCTCCGTAAAAATCTTAACCATGACCTGGAGAATACTGTAATTTCATCAAGACAATATTCTCTAGCCAAATAAGCCCACACTCATATATTTCCTTTATACACTTTCTACCAAGAGGGAGGAGGGCAGGGCAGGGGGTAGAGCAGGGAGCACGGGTGGACAAAGCACGGTCTTACCCTCTGGGTCATCGCGGATCACCAGCAGCCCATTCCTGCACACGACCTTCCCGGTGGTGGCGTCTAAGAATATTAGTGATGGAATGTTGGAAATTCGATATTTGTTCCAAAGTTTAAGCTATAAGAAGAAAAGTAAAAGAAGGTGGTTAAATCCAAACCAGATTAATTGCAGAGTTCTTCGGAGCCTCCTGGGCCTCAGGGGTAGACAGGCTGGAAAACACGAAAGTACAGATTAAATGAATTACTGATTGAAAGCAGGGCTGGCTGGGCAAAAGGGACAAGAGAAGCTACAGTCCCACTTGTCCCTGCAGCCTGAGACAGTGGAGCGGACCCCAGGTCGGAGCCACACCCAGGCTCAAGTCGCAGCAGAGGCCGACGGAGAACCACACTCGCCCTGGGTGAGCTTTTCTCTCCTACCTCCCCCGTGGGCACTGTCTCTAAGAAGCACGAACATGAAGAAGGCAGGAAGGGAGGCTTTTTATTGGTGCCTCTCCACCCTATCGGCAGGCAGGTGTTCGGTCGTGTCCCCTTGGCCCCAAGGGAGAAGGGACAAGGGCATTCAACAGATGACCAAGAGGGGGCCCCTCTCCCCACTTCACCAGGTCCATGCGCCGAAGTATCGGTAGTTGCTCTAAGTGTGTGCCACTCGGCCTGCAGACACTTGGGAAGCACGATCCTCAGCCAGCCCCAACCCGCATTTCCCTGTGCCACTTAAAACAATCCCCAGTCCTTGGCAGGTTCCTGCAGTCAGCTGCGCCAGCTGTCAGAGGGCCAGGGTCTGAGAGCCGAGGCTGAGAAAGCGTGAAGGCGACGGCCCAGGGCTAGGAGCCGAGTGTGTGCTGGCTCCTTTGTAAGCTCCCGGCCGTCTGGGTGGTGCTGCTCAGGTGGGCCGCGGAGAGCTCTGGAACTGAACTGCCAAGGCCAGAAAGTGACGTCATGAAATGAAATGTTGAACTACCAATGCACCTCCAGAAAAGAAAGAAACGAGGGGAGATTGCAGGATGGCCCACTGGTGATTCAGCTGTGAGCCTCCCTTCCGGGGGCCTGGGGCCCAGACAGGAGGGGCTGGCCCTGTGGGCACTGGCACAATAGGGTATGGAGGTGTCGAGGGAAACAGGCATCAGAAATCCAGCTGCCTAAAGCAGAGGAAAAGGCATGGGTGGCTGTGATCATTGTTTTTAACTCAGTCCCAAGCAGCCAGGGAGTTGGGCAGGGTATCTGCCAAGAAATGTGAGGCCTACCCTGCCTATGGAGACCTGGGTCTTGGCAGGAAGGGTTGTGGGACCCCCACCTCTAACTGGGTGGCCCCCCTTAGTGCTGCATGTTTTTCCCAGCCTCACGTTTCCATTGGGCTCCCCAAACCAGCCAGGACCTCAGATCAAGGGTGACTCTGCCCATAAAGTTTCCAGTAACCGATTTTGCACTATTCCCGAGAAACCCGATACAGGATTCAGATTAAACATTCTTAAGAGGTTCAACAACAAAACAAGGCCATCCTACCAGTGGGATTAGCTTTACAAGTTTGCTGGTACCAGGATCCAGCCAGGTTAAAAAAAAAAAAAAAAAGTTGGGGGGCTGGGGGGATTATCAGATTTTTCTGATTTAAAAAGTAACTACTGGGGGGGAAAGTAACTATTGGGAAAAATGGGAAACATAGCAAACCACAAAACTGAGATAAAAATAACCCATGACTCATCACTTATGAAAGCTTAGACAATTTTATATTCCACCAATGGCAAATGAGAGCACCCGTTTCCTGGTACTCTCACCAACATTATCACTACCATTAGTTTTCCCAATTTGATAGGAAAAAATGATGCTCATTTTTGTTGCTTATCTTTCTTTTACTTACTGATGTTTAGGAGATACACATCTATCTCACTGTTATAAATACACTGTTTTTCCCAAGATACTTTTTTTACAAGTGGTAAGTGCTGCAATTCATTCAACAGATATTAACTGAGCACCTACTATGTGCCAGCCCAAGGGACAAGAAAGAACAAGGCAGATGACGTGGCTGCCTTTGCAGAGCTTCTATTCTAGTGGGAGAGACAGACAATATAAGCAAGAATATATAGAGAAAAATAATTTCAGGCCCTTGTAAGCAATAAAAATAAGCCAGAGCAGAGTAAGAGCGAAGGCACGCTGGGGGGAGTGGTACACGTTTTAGTGAGTGCTCTGGAAGGCATCTTTGAAGAAATGGCATTTGAGCACAGACCCCAATAATGACACGAAACAAGTCCCGTGCACATGGGGGGAGGCTGAATGGGGAAGGTGATAGTGGACGCAGCCAGACAGTCAGGGAGGGGAGCCACGATGAGGTCAAAAGGGCAGTCGTGGACCAGATCTTCAAGGCCCTGTAGACGTGTAAAAATAACAGAATTTTGCTTCTAAGCATACAGTCAGACCTCCATATCCACAGGTCCTGCATCTGCGGATTCAACCAAGCGCAGATCAAAAATATTCGGGGGGAAAAAATATCAAGAAAGTTCTAAAAAGCAAAGCTTGAATTTGCCAAGCGCAGGCAACTATTTACATAGCGTTTACATTGTAGGTATAACTATTTACGTTATATGTACACTGTATTAGGTATTGTAAGCAATCTAGAGAAGATCTGAAGTGTACAGGAGGATGTGTATAGGTTATATGCAAATACCATGCGATTTTATATAAGGGACTTGAGCATACGCGAATTTTGGTATCTGCGAGGATCCTAGAGCCTTGGATGACCAGGTGAGGTCATCCAAGGAGAAGACATGGCTACAGAGGAAAAGGGACCCTAGGGGAGAGCCGGGTACCGCCCACAGCAGGCTGAGGAGTGATGAGTGACACAGGAAAACAGGGAGACTCCAGTGTCCCAACAGGCAGGTGAGCATAGTGTTTTGGAGAGGAGAGTGTAGGCCACTGTGTCAAATGCCCTGAGACGTTGAATAAGATGAGGTCAGAGAACTGACCAGTGGATGTGGCACCAATGCTCACATATGACCTTGATGGGGTCAGGGAGGAGTCAGTGCAGGGGTGAAGCTGACAGACACACTGGAATGAAGAGGGAAGGACGGGGCACAGCTCTGTCCAGCACACACGCCTGCAATGGGCCTGGGACCCAGACAAGTCCGAGTCGTCCCGACAACACGTGAAACATCAAGAGGAGAATAACAGGAAGAAGAAAGGTTATAAAAAGAGGAGAAAATAGCAAATAAGGGGCTGAGGTAGTGGCTATAGGCAACTCTCTTTAAGAGTTTTGCTGTAAAGGAAGCAAAGAAATGGGATTGTAGCTGGAAAAATACGTGATGAGGTCAGAGGGAGGATATTTTAAAGATGGGAGATACTGTAATATATGCAACTGGGAATAATACAGAAGAGAAAGAAGAAAACTGATGAAAAGGAAAAGTGTAGAAGCAAAGTCCTTGAATAGGCAAAAAGGTGGGATCCAGGTCACAAATGGAAAGATGCAATTGTAAAAACCGCTAATTTTTAAATATACAGTCATTCCTCGGTATCCACAGGGGACTGGTTCCAAGACCTGCCACAGGTACCAAAATCTTGGAGTGCTCAAGGTGGCCCGCCATATTCTCGGTTCCACATCTGCAGATTCAACCATCCACAGATAGTGCTGTACTATAGTGTTTACTATGGAAAAAAAACACCAAAACTGTGTATAAGTGACCCACACAGTTAAAACCCATCTTGTTCAAGGGTCAACTATACACATTTCAAAGTAGTTTTTTAGTGTGAATAAAAAATCATGCCATTTGCAAATAAAAACAACTTCATCTTCTTTTTTTTAATATTTATATTACTTATTTCCTTTTCTTGTAGAACTATTCTGGCTGGAATTTCCAGAACAATATTAAGTAGCGAGCATCCTTATCTTCTACCTGACTGTAATGGATATATCTGTAATATTTTACTATCATATGTAATATTAGCCATTGCGTTGAGACAGATATCCTTTAACATGTTAAACAAAACAGTCTTGAATATTATCCAGCCTGAAAAAGGAAGGGTATGCTACAATAAGGATGAACATTGTGGACATATGCTAAGTGAAATAAGCCGGTCACTGAAAGACAAGTACTGTATGATTCCACTTAAATGAGGTACTTAGAGTAGTCAAAATCATAAAGACAGACGTTGTAATGGTAGTTGTTGGGGGTAGGGGGGATGGGAGAAAGAGTTACTATTCCATGGATGTAGAGTTTCAGTTTTACAAAGATGAAAAGAGTTATGGGGATAGATGGTGGTGATGGTTGCACAACAACATGCATGAATATATTTAATACCACTGCAATGTACACTTAAAAATAGTTAAGATGGTAAATTTTATGTTATGTCTATTTTACCACAATTTTAAAAAAATAGCCTTCCTTAACTCTTTGAACAAAAGTTTTATCAGGAAAAGGGCTTCCCTGGTGGTGCGGTGGTTGGGAGTCCGCCTGCCAATGCGGGGGTCCTAGGTTCGAGCCCTGGTCCGGGAGGATCCCGCATGCCACAGAGCAACCGGGCCCGTGCGCCACGGCTGCTGAGCCTGCGCTCTGGAGCCCGCGAGCCACAACTACTGAGCCCGCGTGCCACAGCTACTGAGGCCCGCGCGCCTGGAGCCCGTGCTCCGCAACAAGAGAGGCCACCGCCGTGAGGGGCCCGTGCACCGTGGCGGAGAGTGGCCCCCACTCACCGTGACTGGAGAGGGCCCACGCGCAGCAGCAAAGACCCGGCGCAGCCATGGGTAAATAAATAAATGAAACAATGGATCTATTAAAAAAAAAAAAGTTTTATCAGGAATGGATGGTTACTTTAAGGTTATTCTTTTGACTTGTTGCAGTGTATTTCATTAGTAACCACTCTACGGTTAAACCATCCTTGCCTTCATAGAAGAAATCTTTCCTGGTCACATGTATTGTTAAGGGATCAGTATAATCATATCTCCCCAGGGACTTGGGACTCCCACAAGCCAATGGCATCTTGTAACAACAAGCTTTTTGGTAGCTAGTCTTTTTCCTAAAGGAAACTGTAGCCTGTGAGCTTTAAATATAAAGATGGCAGATGTAACGTGATTGTAATAGAGCGGTTTGAATGTAGGCACCCATATTATACTTGAAACATAAGCATGTGATCGGCTCTTGGCTAGATATTTTTCGAGGAATGGTGGCTTATGGTACCTGGGCAACATAGCCCCTAAATGCTGGGCCACTCAGTGTGAGTCAGGACCATCCCCCAGCTGATGTCATAAAAGGAGGACCTGAGGATGAGGCCTGCTTAGTGTAGTACCTTTTAAGACTCTAAAGATAGAGGTGCTGTCCCCTCCCCCATAACAGATAAGGAAGAATTCAATTTTTTCTGGGTCCCTCATGTAGGCAGAAGGACTATAACACCCTCCCCTTGTTCTACCTCAGATCATCACAGATATTTCTTTTCTCCCAATATCTTCCTTAGAGAGGGAAGAAACTGTAACCCCTATGACCCTTATCTTCCTCCCTCCCTAGAGAGCCTCCCCTTTCTTTCCCACTGGATCTCAAGGAAGACAGGAGGTCATGGCTGTGTTTTGTCCCTTGTTGTTAGACCTTGTTTCCAAGTAAAGGCCCACTGGGTTAGTGGGAAAAAATTATGTTTCTAGACTCACAGCTGATGCTGAAAAGTTGATCCTTTTGTAGACTAACATATCATGGCCTAATTTTATATGATAGTGATTTATTTAGGAACTTATATCATTCATCAGTGATTTATAGACTTGCTTGGGACTATCTGTCTCAGGTTTTAGCATCCTGATTACTCTGCTCTGAAACTGCGCAGAAGGCATAAGAATGATCATTCCAACCACGTCAATTTATGTTAGAAAAGTCACACAGGTCTGCTTTAGTGATTCTTTCATGCCAACTGGAAATGAGCTTAAAGAAATGATCACCAAGATTCACCTCTGTGCCTTTGAGTGTGGCTGACATCTCAAGTCCACTAAAGGTTTTCAAAAAGGCCTCTTAAAACATTGGTTTCATAACCATTCTGGGGTCACAGACACTTTTGATGATAAAAGCTACATATAGATCTTTTCCCCAGAGGAAAATACACATGCACAAAAAAAGTCTGTGCGTAATTTCATAGAGTTCGTGATTTCTTTGAAGCCAGGTTATTGAACCTGTCTGATTCCAAGAGGGCTATGGACCCCAGAGAAAGACCTCCTTCTTTTAAGAGTTCACTTTAGTACATGGCTTAACCTTGATTCAACTGGGAGAACTATGATATTGCCCCATCTTTACTCTTGTCATGAAAATTTCCTCTAATAAAAATCAGCATTTACCTAAACTCGAAGATGACGCAATGGTGAAGAGTGGGAGGTTAAAATCTCACTATATGCAGCTGCCATCTTCCCAAACTTATTCAGAGCTGGGTACCGCCGGTGGTCTCCAATTCATCCCTTTGCCTTCAGGATGGTGAAGATCAGAACCACCTGGGACAGAGCACTAATGTTGCTTATTTTTTAAGGATCCCTAGGAAATGAGCTCATAGTCTTTCCTGGTATGACATTAGAGCATTTAACCAGAGTCAGGAGCATGAGTGCTTCTACATTATCTCAAAGTTCTTCTTGGGAGGAAATAATGGTGGTGGAGGAAGCAAATGGGCTTCGGAGGGCCTGGGTTTCCATCCTGGCCCTGACATCTCAGTAGATGTCAGTAGGTGACACGGTACCAGACCTTGGGCAGGTTACGCCTGCTGGCCTAGCACGGTCATACCCACACCGCAGGATGAATATGGAACTTAAACGACGTAACGTGTGTGGAGACACTCTGAAAACTAAAGCATTACACACATGAGACACATTATTAATATCTGAATCAAATTTATGCTTATTTCCCCCTTGTCTTGTCAGCATCCTTTTCGAAAAACGTTTTCCTGTCAACTCTATTTTAAAGTTAATCAATCAACTGCATAGGCTGCATATAAAACTCCTCAGAAAACAGGGATTTCCTTCTGCAGCAAGTGGTCTTTTTGCCATAAGCACCTTCTGCAAAACACGTACATATTTGGGGCCCAGTTTAATGTGGTCCTTTTACCTTCCCCCCCGCCTTTCTTCCTCCCACCTCCCATTTTGGATTTCCAGATTTTAAAGGGGCATCTGGATTTTTTTTCTTAAACTGACCCTGGATTTTGCTTTTCTCTCTTTTTAAGAGAATTCTGACCTCACGTCTGATTCTGGCTTGGAAGTGTGAAATACCGTACAGTCTGCTACCAAGGAGCATAGGAGGGAAAGGAGCCTTGCCAGGCGGTTCCCATCCAGCACCTGAAACTGGGAGGTGGATTGAGGGCAGGAGCTCCTTCCAGGTCACCGGGACAGAAAAGGCTAGCGGCTACTGAAGAGGTTCATTAGAAGGGCCACGCTGACCAGCACTGCTGCAGGTGGGAGAGACCCAGTGACTTTTACATCCAATGCCTGCTCTCGCTCCAGTGACTGTCCTGGCACAACGTCCACCCAGAGTTCATTTTGATGCCACATCCCACCTCCTTTCATAGCTACCCAGAGGCTAGGCAACTCCAAGAGAATGTGTCCCAGCAAACGCCCAAAGCCTAGAATACAGAAGCAAGGCAGCAAAGATGAAATAGACAAAAAGAAAGAGGAGACGATATTAGCTAGACTTGGCCAAGAGCAAAAAGGATGACAAACCGGGCTATCGGGTTACTTAAAAGTTCCCATTCCTCAGCCTGGTGGCAGGTTCTGGTTAGCGATCCCAAGGCTGCGGTACGAGTTGTCATCCCAGGAGTGCCGACCAGAAATGCTTTTACAGTGACCCACCGAACAATGAAGCAAATATCAAAAGGGATGGGATTGGGGACTGGTAAACTGTAAAAATGCAGACTCTAAAGCTGAGCTAATCGGAAACCCTGGTGGGATTAGTCAGCGCCCACACATGCCACAGGGAAATGCAACCTGGCAATTTCTGAGAAGCCCCAGCTCCTGAGGGTGACCCAGAATCTGCTTCTCATTCTGAGGACTGGGTCTTGCACTTGACTGGGGGTCTAAGTTTTTAATTTCTCAACAGCTGCTGAAAATCTGTGGGATCAAGCCAAAGCTAACATAGATGTAGGATTAATCAGCCAGCTCCTTGGCAAGGTCAGCTGGAACCTTCTCAGGCAGACCTTACCCCAGCCCTTCCACCGAAGTCTGACCACGGTCAACACCATCCTTTCTGGAAGCAGCATGTGAAAACAGATCTTCAAAAGTATCCCTACCCTTTCTAACCAAACATGACCAAAGCCCATTATATATGCAGTGTGAGAGGGAAATCCCCCCTGTCCCACTGTCCAATGTCAAGGGAGTATATACATACACTAGAGGTTACTCAGCACAGGCTCTGGAGCCCAGGTCTAACTCTGCTCCGGCCACTTGTTAGTTGGTGACCTCAGGCAAGCTACCTAACTCCTCTCTTAGTTTTCTCACTTGCAAAATGGAGATAACAGTACCTACACCTCACTGGGCTGTTGTAAAGATTAGATGTGTCATATACTGTGCTTAGAATAGGGCCTGACCCAGGTTTGGTACTATGTAAGTGTTAGCTGCTATTATTATTATTGTTGTTGTTGTTGTTGTTATCCCAGAACCATTCTAAATGCTCCAGCAGGACCTTGTCCTCATATCCCCAGAGTTAAGACCAAACCTTGCTTCTGAGGCAGGATTCCCAGTGTGTGATTTGGCCTGAGACTCCAATTTCCCAGCCTGGTACAACGGTTGGCTAAGTACAGTGCTTTTGGCACATGTTATGTGTTCAGTAAATGATGGTGAGCAAATGGAGGAATGACAATGGAAGGAAGGAAGGGAGAGAGGAAACACTGTCGACGGGTCAGCCAGACTAGATGCCCAGCTACACAATCAAGTTCAGCCGTTTAAAGGGCTTCTTGATGACCAAGACTCTTCCTTGTTCCTTGGGAGACTTGGGGGCCCAGAAAGCTCTTTAAACTGCAGAATAAATTACCCAAAACAAGTGCTGGTGGAATTAAAGCTCTTATGCCTTTATCTAACAGTGTCTCTGATCCCTTCCCTTCCCCAGCTCTCCTCTGTCTGGAGGCAACACAGAGAATGGACCAGTGCGGTCAAGGAAGAGGTGCGGGGGAACTGCGCCAGGCTGATGGGGACCTGCACCAGCTTATGAGAAATCAAAGCCCTCCCAGGGGACGCAGCTCTGCAACTAGATTAACAATCAACTTCCCCTTCACTACAGCTGGTTTAGAAAGAGAGCCTGTGCCCTAAGCGTCGTAGAGCGTGAGGTTTACAAAATAACATGTCCTCGCCGCTTCCTGCAGACAAAGGCACCAGGCGTGAAATACACCACACGCTCTCCTTCTGGGTCCATCTCTGCTACTCCAGGCTGCAGTAAAAAGAAAAAGACAAGACTAGGTGGGAGGGATGTTATAAATTTACTCTCCATTTCCCCAAATCTCAGAATAGTAAGTTTTCTAGCTGATTTACAGCTGACCTAGCGGGGCTGCGCAATCCAGCAGAGATTCACCCGGTGTGGTTCACTTACAACAATAATCGAAGTGCCACAGGGGACATGAAGGGTGTGAGACACCAGGCCTGCCTTCAGGAGCCTTACGGTTTAGAAGTGGAAAATGGTAAAAATGGTCAATGTTATATCTATTTTACCACACGCACGAAAGTGGAGCTGTAACTACTTCTGCGCAGGCATAACACGCGGTAACTGCCAGGAAAAGTGAGCAAAAAGGGCCAGAAGGAAGCCTGGCCCCATCTTAGTTTAATGAACGTGCCAGGAATGGCTCTGTGTGTTCAGTCAAACACGCTGACTGTTTCAAACATCCTCCATAAAACCACTGTGATTCCATGCAGGGGCAGCCCCAAGAAGCAACAGCTCAGGGCTGAGTTTGGTCCTTGTTGGTCACTCCAATCTTTAGTCAGTACTTCTATCAGAAGGCAGTATGGTGTAGGTAAAATGGTTAAGAACATGGTTCTGGAACAGACTGCCTGGGTTCAAATCCCAACTCTGCTACATCCCTGCTGGGTGACCTGGGGCGAGTTACTTCACCTCTCTGAGCCTCTATTTCCTCACGAGTAAAGTGAGGATAATAACAATACCTGCTCCATATTGTTGTTGTTACAATGAACTGGATTAATATACGTATAAGGCTTAGAACACTGCCTGGTACACAGTAAGTGTTCGATAAATGTCAGAAATGATGATGAGGCCTAAAGAGGACACTGCCATTTCTCCTTGACCCTAAGTGGAAAAATGTGCTGACCCCTCTAACCCCCATCAAGCATCCATGTCAGCTGTAGGTTACATTCTGGCGGAGGCGGGGGGGGGGGTGGGAAATGACTTCTTAGGCCTTGTGCAATTTGGGACACTGCAGACATAGGAACCAGGCCAGGAGACAACCCTGCAGAGTAAGTGCTGGGTACTCCCAGCCTGGTGCTGTGGGGACTTGTTAAGTTCTTAAGAGCCTCACTTTGCTCTGCAAGATATTCTTTCACAACAGGAACCACTCTGCCGCTAGTGTGAGGTGGAGGATCTGATACGCTGCTTCTTCCTTTTATCTCTTTATCCAGGAGACGTCTGTCCTTGTCAGCAGCCAGCCTTCCACCACACACCTCACTGGCTGACAGCAAGCTCTGCTTCTGTCTTAACTTGTGGCTCCAAAGTGCTGTCAAAGCCCTGCCGCTTCCCAGCATGAGGGGCGCATACTATGCTTCTATTAGGTCCAACACAGAATCACCACTGCCCCTTCATCCTTCCTCCAAGCAGACTGCTGTGTTCTGGGGGCCTCCAAATCCTCACTGCATGAACGTGGGAGGGAAGCACACGTAGCAGCTGAGAGCACAGGCTCTGGGGGCAGATGGCCTGGAATCCTGGCTCTGCCCCTCAGGCAAATTACACAGCAGCCCCCCAGCCTCACTTTCTTCAATGGCAAAATGGTCCCATGGTACCTACTGGGTTGGCCAAGAAGTTCGGGTTTTTCCATAAGATGTTACGGAAAAAGCCGAATGAACTTTTTGGCCAGCCCAATACTTCCTAGGGTTACCATGAGGATAAATAAAACATATGACGTGCTTAGTAAACACTCACATGGGAACGCTTCTAATGTGTGTCCTTCCAGAGTCTAGTGGTAGAGAATATGATGAAATCTTTCTGATGAAAGCCCATCTAGGGCAATGGGCCCTGCACATAATCAAACTGCAAGGGCACTTACTAAGCAGTGTTTGAAAAATGGTGATCAGGACATCACAGGGCCACTGGCCCCTGCCAGGGCTGGGACCCAGAATAACCCACACAAATAAATACAGAATAGATTACAAGAGGCCTCCTGCCAGAAGGTAAGCAGATGGGCTCTGATGAAGGAAGGGAGAGCAGAGGAGAATCTGCTTCCCCAGCAGCGGCTCTGGGAGGGGCAAAAGCTCCACTTCTTCGTGGAAAGGCAGATAATTTCCAGACCAGCATCCAGTCCATGACGCTCCTTCCTCCTAACAGGGGTGCGGCAGAACAACTAAGAAATGGCCACTAATTCTAACTACGACCACTTGAGACAAAAGGGACTGATGGTGTCCATGCTAGTGGACATGAGAAGCTTCAACATTTAAAAAGTGGTGTTTCATGTGGCTAGGAGGCCTGGGCCTGGCTGCCAGTACTGGCAGTGGGTTGCAGCTTTGTGACTCTGGTGACGAAGCCACAGTGGGTTCCTATGAATGAAGCTGCATCCCGTCTGCAACCAGCAGTCCAGAAGGAGCCGACACGTTCTAAGACACGGAGGCCACAGCCTCCGTCCGCTTTCCCTCCTTCCTTCCTGGGAGTCACTCACCAGGCAACTTTGCTACTAAAGGTCCTTTCAGAAAACTGCACCTTCGGACTGGCTTCAATCAACAACAAGAAAAAAATTAATGGGATAAGAAATGATGCCCACAAATATAAAGACAAAAAACGTAAATGTTTTCTCCTTACCCTTTCAAAAGTGCTAAAATGCAAAATTCCTTCTTAATCCCTCTCACTCACCTCGGGCTTGGGGAGTCCTGTTCTCAGAACGTTTGGAACCTGGTCCCATTTGCAACTCCAATTAAAGAGGTTCATTGACTATGCCACACAACTTCCTATCCTAATGAGTCAACAGGCCAGGAGGTGAGCAGTTGCTGGGATCACAAAGGGACATATGGCTGCCAAGTTCTTTCTGGCTGTCACCAAAGACGGAGGAGAGGCTGCTCTGTTTCCCTGTCTGCAGTTTTCACAAGCTGACAGAGGGATTTCCTAAAGCCCCATCTGGTATAAAAGCCTCTACTGGGCAGAGTGGTTTGGAACAGTAAGGGGGTGGCTGGTAATAACATATGCCATCAAGAAAGAAGAACTAAAGAAGAGGTTGGGAGTTTTCAGAGGGGAGAGGACCAGGAGCCAGAACCACTCTGGAACTGGAGAGACCACGTCGCAGCTCCCCAGGCACTCACTTCTGGGGGGGATAGGGTTTCTGTGGCTTGTGCCATCATGGATCCCTCTGCTGATATTATCGGGAAAGTTTGCCCACATTCACCCAGAGCAGTGTGTTTTTCCTGGAACACTGGGATCTTGGGTCTGCCACCTCCTCTGAGAGACGTGTCACCATACAAGTTCAACCCAGAATGTTTAAGTTCATACCAAAGAGCAATAAATTCTGAGGGTCTGCACACCAGGTTTTTATAGGGCCCATAAGGTTAAAACAAAACAAAAAGGGAAGACAGGAACCCAAGGAATAAGGACTGTGGGGAAGGAAGACTGCCGTTCCTTGCAGAGTTGGGGATTCTGCTGGAGGAAGCTGCTTGTCAAAGTAGTGGTATCTCCCACGTTCCCCCCTCCCGAGCCAGAAAATGGTAGATGCCATCAATGCATACCCACTCCCCCCTCCCCGCCCCGCCCCCGCCCCCGGCCCCAACCAATTCATCCCTCACAGTTCAATACAAAATGTAAGGCCGTCAAATTTGGGAACTGGCTATAGCTGATAAAGGGACTTCGGCAAAAAAAAAAAAAAAAAATGCCAGCAAGGTTTTGTTTTCATTTAAATTTTTAAAAATAAAAACGCAGGGACTTCCCTGGCGGTCCAGTGGTTAGGACTCTGAGCTTCCACTGCAAGGGGCATGGGTTCGATCCCTGGTCGGGGAACTAAGATACTGCAAACCACGCATGGTGTGGCCAAATAAATACAATTAAAATCCATACTAAGAAAACTTCTTCATCTGAAAACAGACCTTCCCCCAGGAGATGGTGTTCGTGCACGTTCCTGAGGGAGGACAACAGAGCTCCCCCAGTCTCCTCAGTTCTCCATGACCTTGGAGCTCCAACCTCTGATTTTCCACTAACTCTCAGACTCAGCACTTGAATGACATGTCCAGCATGGACTTACTGCACACGATAGAACCCCTAGGGCCAGGTACCACAGTGAAAAGATCCAACGAGAAAGAGAGGGAGATTTCACAAACTATGGGAACAAGGGAATTTAAGGATGCGACGTGATCCAGCAAGTCAATAGCAAAAGAGAATTCCACCCTTCTAGAATCCTACTGTGTTCATCCTTCCAGGGCTCAAAACCATCTTGTGCCTCCTCCATCTGACGAGTCCCTCCAGGAGACTAAATCTTACGCTGCTTTTGCATCTTCAGCGCTGCGCACCTGGTAGGTATTCAATACATCATGATGACGATGATGATGATGACGACGACGATGATGGTGACGTTCAGGCCAAGAAAGTATGTTTACTAGCTTCTCACATTTGACTCTACAGATGCGGCATGAAAAATAAGCAAGCTGGTATTTCGTTCTCACACATTCATCATGGTTCCGAAACAGCTACTAAATAAGTTCTTATCCAAAAAACAAATCAGGCAAATAGGCTCAAAACTTTCCGCAGCTTCCAGTAGATTACGAATGCGATTGCGTAACACCTCCTAACCCAAATGCTGTAAATTACAAGTCAGAGGGGTGAGCGTTTCCATGTCCTCTCTCCAAATGAAAATAGGGGCCGGAAGTATGGTTTATGAGAATTTCAGCAATGTTTATCATTTCAGCACCATCCATACCTGCTCCACCGTGAAGCCATCAGCAGAGAACTTCTTTCAATTTCCTACTTGATTGTTATTTCATCAGGGTTTTTTTTTTTTTTTGCCCTGGCTGCACAGAAAGCTCTGTTTCTTGGCAGAACTTTCTGAGTGCCCAGTTAAACCCCTTGTTACCACTTTCCTGCTTCAGGAAGTCCCCACGGAGCCCCAGCCAAATGACAAGGGGAGGAAAGGAAACATTTACAATGATGTGAGAAATTCTCAGTCTGGAAAAAAAGATCAAAGAGGATAGTCATAAGGGCCCTTTCTGCACGGAGCCGGGCACACGAAGGTCAGCCATAAATTGGACTGGATTGGTCCATGATGGGAACAACATTACCTCACTGGGAACCCAGCAAGCCGGGCTCCTCCAGAGCTCTGAAACCAGGGTCAGCCACGCTGCTATGTGCTCTGGACCAGCTGTGTCCCCAGCAAAAGGAATCGTATCCTGTACGAAGAAGCTATGCTCGCCATGCTCCAAGATGCCTTTATATAGAAATGGATTGCGTGGTCTGCATTGTTCCCCTCCGCCAGCTCTTGAAATGAAAGGGTTCCACGGCACAATGAAATAAATAACAGCAGGGAGAGAGAAAGAGGGAGGTAAATTGTTTGGAAAGTAGAAGACGGGGTGGAAAAGATGAAATTCAAGACAGATGTGTGAGAGCTGCAAACATATGTCCTTGAATTTATGCATCCAAGTGATTCATGTAGAATAAGTAAGAAAGAGCTACATACCCAATATAGAAATAAATATGGGAGTCAATACAGAACAAAGTATTACATACCCCCATTCTTACAAAGAAACATCCGTTCACATCTCTCTTTCTGCTAAATAAAGCTGTTATAAAACAGGGCGAGTGACGGAACTGAGATGAAATTATTAATTAAGCCAAGGGTCTCTGTCACTCTCAGCAGGATGTCAACCACTACCAATTTATTTCCAATGACTGAATGTAGATTTCTTACCCCCGAAAGGTTCTGCTGCTGCTTGCTTTAACATCAGCAGCATTTTAAAAAACAGTAGTATTTGCCAAGTTAATGTCTGACCATTAAGAAAAAAAATCAAGCAGGAAATTTAGATGGGTGTTTCCACAGAAACACAAAAGTCCAAGACATTGGCCGGAAAGACATTTTTACAATGCAGTATTAGTGTGTGTTGTTTAACTTCTAAACAGCTAACTCCAAGGGGCCACCACACAATTGGTTCCAAATGCCTCATTCTGAGAAAAAACACAGGCGGCCTGCCCCGCTGGTTAAAGGCTTTTGGTTTGAGACTTCAGAGGGTAACAAGAAAGAGGAAAACGGCATGAAGGCCCCGGTTGGTTGCGAGATGTCCTGGAAAAATGGGGGCGAAGCAGCGTCACACGATGTGACACAGGGGGTGGGGAGGTGGCTGAGTTTCCGGAGATGTCAAGTGTCACGCTCAGCAGAACATTAGGCCTCCACCCCGCACGGGCCTAGGCGCTCATTCAACAATAGACATTAATTGAGCGTCCAAAACCTACCAAGTATTTGTGCCAGATGTTGTGGGACCATAGAGATTGAGGACAAAGGTCCCCACCTTCACGGGCGGAGAGGAGCCTGCTTGCTAAGCACCTGAGCCTGCTCGCTATTTGGATGCTCGACCTGGGATGCCACTCCCTGCCCCCCCACACACCCCCATCGCCCCCATCGTGAGGACCCTGGGGACATGTCTGTTCCCCGGGTGCCGGCCTCAGGCCACAGGTGACTGCAGGAAGCGTGGACACTTGATCTGAGACCAATTGTACTCTCTCCTGGGAACTTAGAAATTGAATACAAAGTTTAGTTCAGTAAGGGCAGAGCCCCCCAACCAGAGATCTGTAAAGAGGTTAAAGGAGGGTGCCATACTGATCCTCTCAGCCCTTGGGGCAGCTGGGTCTCCACCGCCCCCCCCCCCAAGTCCTAGGCCTCTGGTGACAACCTGCCCTGTCCCTTTATCCCAGAAGACACACAACGATCATTTTCTAAGTGTGGCAGGGATGTGAAAAAGGTGAAGTACTGATTAGGCGACGGTGGAGGTGGGGACGAAATCTCATGTAAAATGGAGACAGGAGTAGCCTTGCTGGACCAGGGACAAGAAGGAAATGACACAGTCCTGCAGCCCCCTATCCTCCCAAACAAACAGATGGGACAGCGAGGAAGACAGACACTAGACAGTCAGGGACCGAGAAGCAAATGAGAGAAACTGCACAGCAGGGAGAGACACCCGTTTCTGAAATCCCATTCTGGTCCCACCGCATCCCAGCTGAACCCTATTTCCTGAATCTGGATGCCCGTGTGATTAACAACTGTATTCTGAGAGCCTGCCCCAATCTACTGATGCCAGCTTGAGCAAATTTCTGTTCTTTGTAAACAACTCCTAACTAAGACAGATGTGGGGATATGCGTGCTCAGGGGGCCCCTGTGTACCACGGAGTCCTCACCGCTCCAAACCCCGGCGAAAGAAAAGCAAAATTACATTATGCTCTTAACCCTTTCCAGTCTCTTTCTCATCTAAACTTCTTCTGTTGCCCCCACAGGATCCTGGGGCCCTGGGGAGGAAACTCCTCCCTATGCTAGGGATGCAGAGATGGGAGCAAGATGACTTGCCTACGATGACAGAGCAAATCAGTACCAGGGCCTCTGCTCTCTGCCAGCTACCAACTTAAAATACAGTACTCCTTACACATGAGCCTAAAATACTACATGCAGATGGGAGAAAAACTGGCCTGCCTCTCTGACTTGTGGGTCTAAGGGAAGGTGGCCATGGTGGTCAAACTGTCACAAACTTGCAGAGAAGAGGCCTTTTTTTGGTTTTTTTTTTAATATCTTTGCAGATCTCTTTATTTTTATTTTTAAAAATTTTATTTTATTATTTTTAATTGACGTATATATGTATTTATTTTTCCTTTGGGAAAAGCAACAAGTTACATACAATGAAGTATGTTTTTAATTGAAAATATTTATTTATTTATTTATTTATTTATATTTTTTTAGTTCCCAAGGAGAGGGTGGCTCTCCCGCCAGGAAGGTTCTTCATTCTCTTTGGCTCCAGGAGACACTCCCCTGAGATGAGTCAGGAGGGAAGAAAGCCTGAGGGTTTCCTCTACAGATAAGATGAGTGGCTACTTTTAAAAAACCCCACATCTTCTACATTCCCAAGGTATAACAACATGTGTGACATTCAGGAGCAGACACAGCAAGTCTTTGCCAACTTTCATTCTCCAAATCCAGCTCAGCGAGGGGCGGCCCTCTGTGGACACTCCCAGGCCAAGTACCTTCTTGTGGGCCAATTCCAGAAGCCACCAGTGCCGCAGAACCAAAATGGACAGAGTGTGTAAAGTTTCTGAGGTTGTGACTGGACTGACTTTCTCCTCCAGGACGTAAATGTCCCAGTGAATCAGACCTTGAATATGCCACTAATCACTTGCTTAGGAAACATAAACTGCTGAGGCCTTCTGAATAGAAACCACACACAAATTGATCCCCCAGGAGTGCGGACTTTCTGGGACATGCGGACCACTTTCAAGAGCACAATAATCCTGTCAACCTTTAGCAGAACCGAACTGTTAAATGTCAACAAGTTTCAGACCGGGCTCCAGACCACCCAGAGAATCATCTGCGTCCAAGAGCAGGCAAATTCAGTCAAGAGACCGGGTTCCCGTGCCCTCGAGCTCTGTTCTTTGCTCGCAACAATGAGACCCAGTGCTGCCCGGGCTGAAGTGAAGGAGGCCAGGACAAAGGGTGAGGCCGAGCTCCTCTGAGAGCAGCTCTGGCTACAGACAGCAGGGAAAGGCCCAGAGAGCAGGGGACAGCGCAAGCAGGGGAGCTGAGGATCACAGAAGAGTGAGTGCGTAGTTCCCCGTGTCCCCCAGTCACCACGAAGGGCAGGCTGAGAGAGCAGAGGGAAGTCGGCCAGGCCGGCCGGGTTAGCTCACTTCTCTGACTGTTCTTGCCTCACAGGGTTGCTATGAGGATTAAACGAGATGGAAAATCCAGAGGGCTCCTTCCAGGCCCATACTTCCCAAACTCAGTTGTTCACATATATCATTTACAGTTTGTATCCCTAACTCTCTTATTTACTTATTTTGCTTTAAATAAGCCTTTTATGTAAGAAAAAAAATTTTTTTTATTTTGAAAGGAAATTTGATATTGCTGCTGTAAACAGAAAACCAGTACCGCTTACCATAAATAGAGGGTAAGCGTCAAAATAAAAAGAACAAAGCCCAAACGATTATTAAATTGGATCTAGCCCTTGTTGCCTGCAAAAGGCTCTGAGGTCTGCTTTCTCTGTTGAAAAGGAGACGAGCAAGTGTTCCAGAGCTTTAAAGAAGGGGTGCACATCAAGACTTCCTCCTGATATAACCAGAGACTTGAAATAGAGAATTGAAAAAACATGATATAGTTTAACCAACGGCTCCGATCCCAGTAACAGCCCTGCCATCTCAAATTCCTCAGGTCCAGTGCCAGTGGAGGTAGCAGCGAGAAGGGGGATGAGAATCCGGTGGGCTCGGCTTACCCCTGCTTGCCAGCCGAGGCCCCAGAGTCTCCAGAAAGCTCTTCGTCAGGAGGAAACCCTGCTGGCTCGGTCTGAGCTTTCCTGCCATTTGGGAGCACCACGATGACTTCTCCCCACAGGCCCCAGCAGGGAGAACCCGCCTCGGCCATGGCCAGTGACGTCTCCGTCAAGGAACCTCATAAAACTCACCCTGACCAGAAGGCTGGCAAGGTTCCCCTGAACACTTGGGGTTACACTCATGCCAAACCTAAGTGCATCCACCCTTATAAAGGAGGCCTGGAGTTCAGCAAGCACATTGGAGGGAAAGAGCGTCTCCCAATGTTTAATACGGTATTTCCCCAGATGACCTGCATCAGAATCCCCTGGGGTGATATAGGTTTGGGGGCCCCACCTCTGAACCACTGAGTCTGACTCTCCGGGGATGAGATGCAAACATGTAACTTTTAAGGACGCTCCCAGGTAATACTTATGCCCACTGAAGTTTGAGTCCCTTTGCCTGTACTGCCCTCCAACTTCCCCGGTTATTTCTTATTCATCCTGGGGATCTTGGATCAAACATCACTTCCTCAGGGGAGCCCAGTGCCCCCTCTTGCCCCCCAACAAGTCTAGACCAGGTTCCCCATGATACGTCCAAGCCCTGGTGCACTTCCTTCATAGCCCCGATTTTCATTATCTATTTTGTGTGGCTTGTCGAATCATGTCTGTCTTCCCCGCTGGTCTGCAGAGCTCCGTGCGGGCAGGGCGGACCATGGAGCCCCCAGGGTCCAGCATGGTGCCTGGCACAGAGTAGGCACACGCTAAAAATATTTGTTGATTAAATGAACAAATCTGGAATCCCTGTTTCCAATTCTCATTTCCCACCCTACCTCACTCTTCTCACTAAGGTTTTTCAGATCCTTGAAAGTCATAGCAGGTCCTGGGAAGGGGGGGCCCTGTTGCTGAGATCTTTTAAATGATTCCATCTGCTCGCCTGAGTAGAGTTTTAAAAGCTAAAAAATTTTCATACACTGACATATAGTAATAGGGGCGGCTGAAAGCCTTCACAGTGGCCCCTGCTCTTCTCAGCCCTTGCATCTCCTGGGTCCCACCATGTCCTAACAGGACAGCTATGCCCAAGGTTACAGGCAGAGGAAGGGCATCACTTTCTATGCAATCCAAAATACCTTCCCTAAGGCTAACAAAAAATTGACTGCTCCCCTAGAATCAATTTATCCCGTAAGTTCTATTCATGAATAAGTTTGTTGAAAAGTTTTGTTTGAATTAGCACAACTCTCTCTGAAAATATGCCCCAGAAGGAAGCAACCCTCTCATTCTTCAACAAGTATAGACACGGCCCCATCAGATCCACCTCCAGTTCTGGCAGCCAAATACCCACAAGTGTTTAGTCCTGCCATGGGATATATAGAATAAATTAAGTTTAGGGGGGAGAAATCATAAAACAAGCCTCTAAGCCTAAAGACGCTGTGTACCTTGGCAAGGGGAATGTATGTGCTACAACAAATCCTATCCACTGTGCCAGAGAACTCAATCAAAACCAGCAGAAAACGATTCCTGTCATATGAGACAGGCAACTCGACAGCAGTCCCCGAGGGGAGATGGAGATAAGGGGGTCCAATCTAGCCTTGCATCTGCCAAAATTCTTTTCCATGATGGCTGAAGAAAGAAAAGGCCTAAAACCCTAAATAATAGGAGGCAGACATTTTAAAGTCAAGGCATTTGTAAGCACAAAACAAACACTAAACCCCTCAGGAAAGCTTTCTCACTGTGGTCTTTACCTCTGGGATTCTAACTGGATGTGCTCCAGTAAGAGAAGAATATTAAGTCGTTGTGGAGCATGCTCTAGGCTGGGATCCTACCAGGTCTTAAAGTATGGCTCCACTGGCAGTGCTAAGCACTTGTCTTTCACTAGAAACTCCAATTTCCATGGCTGAGCTTGCCCTGCCATCTGGATGGCCAAGTTCACCTGGACCACGGTAAACCTGAGCTAATTAGTCTAGAAGGCCCAGCCAGATCATCCACAGTAAAGTGAGACTGACTCACCCCTGCAAACAAGACAACAGAGAGTACCGATTAGTTACTTTGCTGAGTAAGTCACGGTTTCTCAGGCCGATATTTTACACGAGGGGCAGGCTACCTCACACCCCTGTTATACCTTTTACCATTCTCTGGAGAAATCTACCAGAAACATCAGATTATCTGTGGCTTTGAGGGGTCTCTGCTTCTTCAGACAGGAAAAAGGTCATAGGCCAAGGGCATGAACTCAACTCTGGGCTACGGAGGCTCATTTAGAACCTGTACTGTAATAGTTCAAGAGTCACTATCAGAAATGTTTCCTGGGGGAGCAGTTTCAACAGATTAGGACAGGTTTCCATTCATTCCGGCTTCTTTCTCTTCTTTGCAACTTGTTCTTTTTTGGCCACACCACAGCTTGCGGGATCTTAGTTCCCTGACCAGGGATGGAACCCACACTTTAGGCAGTGAAAGCTCAGAGTCGTAACCACTGGACCATCAGAGAATTCCCTGCAACTTGTTCTTAATGATCTAATAAGTGATAGCACTTTTGGATGAGCCGGGTACATGCCACCTCCAGAACAAAAACCACAGAAGCCTTCTTTTACCATCTATAATGCCAGTTTCTCATCTCCAATGGACAAATGACTTTGCTAATTCACTGTTGTCAGAACTATTCAAAAGCTAAAGTTGTTATTTTCGGAAGACACTTGCCAGCTTTTAGTTGATTTGTAAATTAAGTAACAGTCCCACGTGACAAGCAGCTTCCTTTGGGTACCATCACCAAGACTTCACCAGGAACCAGGATCAAAGCTAGGTCGCCTGTGAGGCATCTGTGGAGAGTTTTCCTTCTTGGCCAAGGTGATTGAATGGTTTTACACATTTTAAACTTTGTTCAGTCTCAAAACACCATATTGGGTGGAACGTGGGAACTCAATCACTCCCCCGTCAATCTGGGTCCTAGAGCAGATTCACATGAGTTTCCAAGAGGAGTTCTTTCCCTACCCGACCCTCACCAGTCATCTTCCCTCGGTGAAGCCCAGTGTGGGATGGCCTTCCAGCCTGTTCTTACTGGGCTCCTTGGCTTTCTCAAGAGGGCACCAACCTAACCCCAGCTCACCCATGGTCCAGGCTTGTCTGGGAAGTACAATATTAAACTCATCGCCATTTTCCCGAGTTCATTCTCTCCACATTCAGGGAAGAATGCTTGCAGAATACACTTGCAGATGACCTAAAGTATGTGTCTACTTCACAGCAGAGTGGCAGGGAGCTGAACTTCATACTGACTGCTCTCAGAAGCAGTTTTACTAAACTTCTCTTTGGTAGAAGACACTATCTTCTTCATCTCTTTGGCCATCAGAGTCTATCTGTCAACAGTTATCTTATGAAAACTATACATTTATAATAAGATATTGTTGAAGGCAACAGACCACACAAATTCCTCTCTATGAGGTTCCTGGAAGAAATGCTCATGTTTTTCTTAAGCAGTTGGTTTTATTTTTATCTTACAGATATTGGGGATTGTGGAATAGACACAATTTCCCTTTCCTCACTGGCCATTAGGAAGTTCATGCAAAATTTTATGTTTCTATGTGGCAGGTGTACAGGTCACCATGATACGAATTTTTACTCTTACTGCTAATTCTATTCTGTCCTCTCCTTATTTTTCCTATTTTATTTCTACCTTATTTCCATGTTTATCTTATTTTGCTTCACCTTTATTTTATCCTGCCACAGTTTATGCTTCCTTATAAGTCAACTTTTTTGGAACATGGATTAGAACATGTATGCATGTATTCTGTTTCTAGAGGAAACCTCAGTGCCTTGATCTGAAATAAGGGTTTTTTGTTTGTTTGTTTTTTTAAGACATATGCCAAACTACTGGGAGACGCTTAGTTTTAAAGGACATTTTTAAAGGTTGAGCATAGAAGCTATCTGTATCAATGGTTGCCACCTTCCCAAACACAACCAGAGCAGTCAAAATATGGCATTGGGCAATGTTTCTCTAAGTGAAATTCCTTACCTATACCTAATGGAGATCTTTTCTTAGGTGACACAAGTATTCCCCAATAAATAATACTGAATCAAAATGTTATTCCTTTTTTCAATTTTCTTTCAGTACTGGCAATTACTTTAGGGGAAAGTCTTAGTTTGATGTCAATAAGTGATTAACATTTTTTCAGCTCCGGCTCATCTCCCTTTTTAATAATGATATAAATCTAAAATTTTAAAGTGAGTATATTTAAAGAAAAATATGAAGCAAATGGTAATACAGCTGGTATCCTGACATGACAAAACCACAACGGTGGTACTGGAATGACTGAGATTTGGAAAATATCAGTGAAAACCTCATACTCCCCTTTCTATCCCATTCTAGCCAAGAACAGGCAGTGGTCACTTTCCAGAGTTTATTTACTGTACTCTGAGCACCCTGACATGATCAAAATGGGTTTTATCATCCAAGGGAGAACTGACAAAACGATTTAATATTGGAAGGATCTGGTTCAAAGGCCATCCCACCTCCACCATCTCAGAGAGTTTCTTTACCAAGAACATTCACCATTTGAGAGAAGGACCGAATCGTTCCAGGAAATGCTTTCAGATCCAGTTTCCTGTCCAGCTCTAGTTTTCAGATTAACTCTTCTAAGTCTGCCTCCAAAACCATGTTTAACAGAATCTATTAGAAGTGCTTATCCACGTTTACCCATAGTTCACAGTTGTCATTTGGAAGTGGGACAAAGAATCACTCCCTAAACTTACTGAGGAGCTAAGACCAGATATACTGGAAGAGATTCCTACTGAGGTCATTTGGAGTTTAGGGGAATTTTTGGTTTGGGTTTTCTCCTAGTTTTAATTGCTTATAAAAGCTCCTTAATGTCAAGTAAGGAACAACAACAACAAATGTGAAAAGTTAACTTCCCCAAATGTTTATTCTAAAGAAAAAATTTGTTCCCAGCAACTATTATGCAGGAGGGGATTAAAACTAGATAATATTATATGAAAAGGAAAGGGAAACCCAAATTACTCAAGTGAAAAAACAACAGCTGCACTAAAAGGCCCGCCAGAGAAGCAACTTATCTGCTTAGTCAGAATCTGTTTCACGGATCCCAGATCTGCTCCGAGGATAGAGTCAGTTCCACCCCTGTCAAAGGCGATTAAACGGACCATCAAAACCAAACTGAGACATCTTCATTCTACTTGAAAGGCCTGCACCTCAGGGCCTCCCAGTCACCCGTTAATTATCCTCCCACAGGAGAGCTTTGCCTTTTGCACAGATTACCAAGCAACAGACAAAACTAAGCAAATTAACAGAGTGAGGTAAGATAGGGAATGCCACACTTCACTGTTTCTAACTTGTTTTCTCTGGTTATGGCTGGCCCTGAGAACCAGCACCTCAGACCATTCCTGTGTGTGTATAAAGAACAGGTCCTTACAGACAGGTGTTGGTTGCTTTCACAATAAGGAAGACAGAAACTAATGAAAATGGTTATTTCTGGAGGTAGAAGTGAGACTTTTCTTACTATATTGTTTTATACAGTTTTGGCTTTTGCACCATAAAATATTTTACGTACTAAAATAATAAAATTTTAAAAATGTATGAGGGAAAAAGCAAATCCTAAAGTTGAATATGAACAGAAATATATGAGCCTAACTGTGATGATAATTATATTATCTGCACAAAAAAGTGAAGTCACGCAAGTGACTTTTGGATACAGTTTTCTGCCTGTTCACCCTTATTTGGATGTAGCCAAAGGACAAAAAGAACTGAAAAGATCTACATCAGCAGCTGAATTCACTTAATAAATGGTACTAAACTTAAAAAGAAAAAGAGGGACTTCCCTGGCAGTCCAGTGGTTAAGACTCCATGATTCCAATGCAGGGGGCGCAGGTTCGATCCCTGGTCGGGGAACTAACCCACATGCCATGCGGTGCGGGCAAAAAAAAAGAAAAAGAAATCCTGAACTTTACTTAATAGGTTTATTGTTGGCCATGATATCAGTGTTGTCAATCTGTAAACAAGGATCTCACTGTGTGACGTGAGGGACGTAAATATGCAATGGGGACAGTAAGGAAATACCCTGTGATACTGGTTCTAAATTGAACATATCACTATGAGCTCAAGATGAAAAAAAAAAAAATTAAATTTCTTAGTTCTTTCCACTGAAAGTATCTGGAAGCAATGACAACCCTAGCAATAAGCACAATTTATGCCCAGAGTTTGGTTTCTAAATACCATTTCTGCACTAAATGGAAACAGGGCTTCTTAGAGAAACAGAAGTCTTGATTCCAAGACTGGGCCAAGGAAAGGACAATCTGAGCTTGAGCACTTTGCTGTGTCAGAAAAGCAAGGAGATACTCATAGAACATTGGGGGCACGTTAAAAGGACCCAAGAGCCATCTTGGAAAGGATCTCATTTACCGAGTTTGGCATAATTAGAGTACTAAAAACAATTATGCAGTTAATGAACTACAGCATTTTTGAAAAATCCATGCATCTAAAGTGATACTAAAAGGGGGGGGGCACAAAGTTCTCTTCTTTATAAAAGAATGAGGGGTAGGACTTCCCTGGTGGCGCAGTGGTTGAGAATCTGCCTGCCAATGCAGGGGACACGGGTTCGAGCCCTGGTCCGGGAAGATCCCACATGCCGCGGAGCAACCAACCCCGTGCACCACAACTACTAAGCCTGCGCTCTACAGCCCGCGAGCCACAACTACTGAGCCTGCGTGCCACAACTACTGAAGCCCACGCGCCTAGAGCCCATGCTCCACAACAAGAGAAGCCACCGCAACGAGAAGCCTGCGCACTGCAATGAAGAGTAGCCCCCGCTCGCCGCAACTAGAGAAAGCCCGTGCACAGCAACAAAGACCCAACACAGCCAAAAATAAATAAATAAATTAATGTAAAAAAAAAAAAAAAAAAGAAAGAAAAAGGGAGAAGGCCTCTTCTTTTAGAAAAGTCCTGGCAGCCTCAGAGGTTACTCCATCTCAGGCCAGGCCCCATCAAGTAAAGACTTTTTAACTGAATCAGCAATTAAACTGCTGGATGTGAGCTAATCTAGTTTACTATCTCAAAATACATACTCTTGGTGAGACAAATGATTTGAACATGGGTCAGGGTAAGGCCAACATTCAAATACTTCTTTGCTGCAAACGCTCAGCTGGTGCCAGCCTCACGCTGGAGTCAGAACACTTGAGTGGAAACATTTTACAGGAAAGAAAAATCATGCCAGCTTGGTCAGCAAGTCCCCTGGCTTCTCCAGGGAATTCTTTCCAGTCCCTTAAACTGTGTTCAGGGTAGGGCATGCACAGCTTCAAAAATATACCCTCCCTTTGTTGAAAGAAAAATTCAGTAAAAACTATGTCGCTAAAAGACACTAATGGCTTTTTCTCAAAGCCTGGGAGAACAGCAGTTTGGTCCTCTTGATAAACCCAAATTCATGATTAAGAGAAAAATAGCTGGTCCAGTGGTAAAGAATCTGCCTTCCAATGCAGGGGACGCAGGTTCGATCTCTGGTTGGGGGACTAAGATCCCACGTGCCGCAGGGCAGCTAAGCCCATGCGCCACAACTACTGAGCTCACGCGCCCTGGAGCCTGCACGCCACTAGAGAGAAGCCCGCGCACCGCAGCAAAAGATCCTGCATGCCTCAACGAAGATCTCACGTGCCAGCAACTAAGCCCGATGCAGCCAAAAATAAATAAATCTTTAGAAAAAGGAGAGAGAGAAAAATAGCTTAATGTGGGAGATTCAAGTTTAAACAGATGTATTAGCAGTCAATTAACTTGCAAAGGATACACAGAATATGTCAAAATGTTAGGTGAACATTCTGGATGAGGATTCTGCCTAGTCCTGAAAGACCCTCAGAGTTCCAGGAGCCTGAGCTATTTTGAAGGGCACCGCGGGCGACGTGCATTTTGTCCTGGGCCAGACTGTGGGGCTTGCTGTGTACTGTCTCCTGGCTGGGCCTCTGCAGCAGCCCCAAGTCTCTGCCTCCATTCTGAGAACGCTTACCTCCATCTCCTACACTGCGGCCACCTGCAGCCTGTTTCACCTTACTAAAACACCTGTTTGAAACCATTTTCTATTTAAAACCCTTCTGACGCCTTCAAGATGAAGTCTCCATTCTTTGCCATGTAAGACTTTTGCTCCCATCACTCTTTCCAGCCGCCTACCTGGACCTTATACGTCAATATTTGCAACTGTACCTCGGACTTCCCTGAACTCACCCCACCCTCTGTCCTCTGCATATGCCATTCCCTCTATCTGAATCGCCCTTCCCTGTCCCGTTTATCTGACTGCTATTCGTTCATCAGACTTGATAAGAATCTCTGAAATCTCCCTGACCTCATCTCTCTCAAACTCTCGTCCGGCCAGCAGAGCGAGGAGGACTGAGCGCACCCTTGCTCTCACCCCCGTACTCCGTGCCACCGCATCACGCGTACCACAATTCTCTCCTGCCCCCACTGACACCGAGACTCCCGCAGGAGCAGATGCCGTGGTAGCCCCAGTGCCACACAGGCCCTGTGCCGGGTTCACCATCCAGCACGTGTTTGTGGAAGGAGTAAATGAGCAGAGAGGAATATCCAGGAAGGACGAAGAGGACAGACACTTCCTTTCATCTCAGAAATCACTGCACGAGTGAAAGGTGCAGAGCACACAGAAGCCAGGCCATTCGGCTCTTCATGGGGTTGATCGGTCTTTGCAAGGCTGTCCAACCCTTCCAGAAGTGAGCAACCCTTCCAGATGGCACACCACCCGCACACGGGGGCCTTTATCAGCTCTGGCCCTTCTCACAGATGAACCTCAAGACTTGGGTGAACCCTGTCCGCCAAGCAGTCCCGTTTCTCGCATCTCTTTTTCCGTTTCATTATTTGTTAATTTCCCATCTCCAATCTGTTCCTCTTTAAAGTGCAAGCAGTCATAACACACACTGGGCTACATCAAAGGCCAGAGTGCCTTGAGGAGGCATCCAGAACAGACAGCGGTCCTGCAGCTCCTGACACTGACTCGGGAGCGTCCCAGCTTCTGACTCACCAGGCACCTGCTCAGCCTCTCTGATCAGGAAGCTCTGGGCAGGCGACTTTAGGTTCCAGGGGGCAGCCTGTCACGTCTCTATTATGATCCAACAAGGGTTTCAGATCTACACAGGTTACAAAGTGGAGGAAGGTTTCTAAAGCGCCAGAAATGGCCCTGAGCTGCAAACGGGATCATCTTCTCAAAGCATTTTGGCAAAAGTTCCTATCCCTGTTCACTTACGCGTATTTTATACTCTGAGTAATATTTCTGCAGCATTTAAACTTAATAAGTTAGAAAGAGCCTGTAAGAATAATTGTTGTACGTAAGTTTCAATTGAAACACAGCTCTAGAGCGCTACCCACTAGGAAAAGACTTCTCATTTCAAATACTTGGGTCTGTAAATTACCTGGCGAAATAAGTGAAAAGGAAAGAGAAAGTGTGAAATAGGTAAAATCTTGATGTTTTTTATTTCCTCTACTCTTTTGTATTCTGTGGACAAAATTAAGTGCTAAGTTCTGCCGATTCTTCCTCCAAGTGTCTCTGGGAACTAGTGACCTCGGTGAAGCATTGCCCCAGTGTCAAAGGTGGCGTGCCGGATGCCTCTGGGAAGGCCAGCTGTCCAGGAAGAGGGGGATGGTGCCAGGCAGAGTGCTTGCTTTAAGCCAGTCGTTCTCAACTGAGGGTGATTTCATTTTGGTTGTCACAACTGGGGAGAGAGGTTGCTACTAGCATGTAGTGGGCAGAAGGCAGGGATACTGTTAAATATTCTACAATGCACAGGACACACACACACACAAAATTATCTGGCTCAAAACGTCAACAGTGCCAGGGTTGAGAAGCCCAGCTCTAAGCCTCTGCTGGAATTCTTCTGGCTTCCATCTGCTCCTGAATCACTTCCTAACTCCAATTCTCCAACACGGGTATACAGGTAACAGATTAGAGAAAGGAAGGGAAAGTTAACTCAGCAAGTGTCTGGCTCTGCCACGTGTTAGCAATAGGGAAAGCACCTTGAATTTATTGTGTAATTTGGAAGACTCACGGGCAAGCCTTAACAGTCTCATTTTTATAATCTGGTAAGAGATAGGAGGCCTAAAGGAACATCATGGAATAGGAAGGGCCAGGTTGAATGGGGAATCCTAGCCCCATAGTCTTTCCTTCTGAGCAAATAGTTTGGAATCACCCGCACTTTCGGAGCTTTGATACAGGCTTTGATTTTAAGCACAGTGATCTTCACGGCTCTGATTCTGGAGCCAGGTTTGCAACCAGCATTAATCAAAAGAATATACACCTCTCAGGCCCCTTCCCTCAGCAACAGTGCTGAAGACTAGTCTGGTATCATCGCCTCGGTGATGAGATAAACAACAAAATCTACTACTGCTACCAGTCCAAGGCAAGTTTCTAAATCATATCTTTTTCAAATGTAAATCATAGCACATGCATTTTTTTTTTTTAAGTTTTGTTTTGTTTTGTTTTGGCCACACCGTGTGGCATGTGGGATCTTAGTTCCCGGACCAGGGATCGAACCCGCGCCCCCTGCATTGGAAGCGCGAAGCCTTAACCACTGGACCACCAGGGAAGTCCCATGCATGTTTTTGATAAGCTTCCTCGAGCGGAAAAACTTCAAGTACCCAGGCTAACTGGGAATTACATGTTTTAGCCATGCCCGATCTAGCCATGCTACATTACTGATGAATTCTTAAGAGTTACTCCCAAGCTTGTAAAATGCTTTTGTGAACAACATGTCACAAGGCATCTGTGGTGCTATTTGCTTTATTTCTTGGGAAACCTGAGGGTGGGAGTATGGGGGAGGAATTGTCAAAATTCGGACATGCCCATGGAACTATGTTATGCATGGAATTTCATACACCATGTGTGCTGCAGCCAAACAGTAAAAAAAAGTTGAGGGGCTGTGGTTCTAATACAGAACAAAGAAGGCCTGAAATAATACCAGCTGTAAATGGAAGAGCCTGGGACGGCAGGGAGAGTTCCAGTATCGTCCTGATCTTTCAGATAAGCTGCCAAACACTCAAGGCCAGGACACGGAACCACATCATTAAAAGACAGAAAGACAGACAGAGAGGTGAGCCAGCATGTGTGAGCACTGCACCTATGATGGTAAATTTTCTGTATCAACTTGACCAGGCTACAGGGCACCCAGATATTTGGTGAAACATTATTCTGGGTGTGTCTGTGTTTCTGGATGAGATTAACATTTGAATCAGTAGACTGAGTAAGCAGATTGCCCTCCCCAATGTGGGTGGGCCTCATCCAACCCACTGAAGGCCTGAATTGAACAAAAGGCTGCGTAAGGGAGAGTTCACTCTCTGTCTGTCTTCCAGCTGGGATATAGGTCTTGTCCTGCTTTTGCACTTGGACTCAGACTAGAACTTACATCACTGGCTCTCCTCTGTCTCCAGCTTGCCAGGTGCAGATCTTGGGACCGCTCAGCCTCCAGAACTCTATGAGCCAATTCCTCATAATAAATTTCTTCATTTAGAAACATATATATATTTTTTTATTTATACTAAATATTTTAAATACATTAAATATAAAGAGATAGATCCTATTGGTTCTGTTTCTCCGGAGAACCCAGAGTAACACAAAGCCCAAATCAAAGACCTTTGCAGACCACAGAGAGAGTCTGTCACCTTCAAAATTATACACCGGACAACATCATACTCTTATTGGAAACTTCTTCCAGCTTCTGCGTATCTGAGACCTCCTGAGCCCTTGTGCTCGACAGTTTGGGGGAAGTGAAGTTCTACAAGCTTTGTTCACATTAATAATGATGATGATAATGTCCAAATGAGTTTGTAGGAAATGGCCTCCCTCCATCAAAGAAAAAGCAAATCCTCCCACAGTTGATTAAGGAAAAATGTTTAAACCTGCACTTAAACCATTTCCTTGGGGAAAAACAGGAGGCGGTCATTCATTACATAAGACAATGAAAGGGCAGGGGTGGGGGGAGACAACGGGGGTCTCATGAGAATGAACACTTCTCAGTTTCTTTTAATTCTCCAACACTCACTCCTAACACAGAATCATATTCTTCTGCATAAGTTCTCTCCTCTCAAGCACAAGCCCTTTTTCACAGACAAAGGCAACCCGTCATCACTGCACAGACAGTCCTGCATGAGAAACAGAATCTGCTCTAGATGAATAAATAAATAAATTAGCTGGGACAAATGACAAAAATGACAAGAGGAAAGCATAATTCTGAAGAAACACATTCACAATGCAATTAACATAATGCAATGTATTGTTAAAAAGTGAAATAACATTAGTTATCATTGGTTGAGCACTTTGTGTCAAGAACCATGTGCTTATTTAGAACAGTGTCTGGGGCTCAGAGTTACTGCCATGTAAGTATTAGCTATTTTTATTATTTAATCTTGTTACAAGTTAGAGCAAGTGAAGGGGAAAGAAGAAGAGACATCTGAGCTGCTTTTTGAAGAATGAACTGGATTTTATTAGGCAGGTTGTGAGAAGGATGGGGTAAAGCATCCAAGACAGAGCGAGAGGCAGGGTAAAGCCTAGCACGTTTTGGGGCAACTGCCAAGTTTTTAGGATTGTGGAATACAAACTTTTGGAGACTAGTAAGGAGGGTGGGGAGCAGTGGGAGACTGAGTCATAGGGGCTGACAAGTGTGACTCTAATTGACGTCATCACTGAAACAAACTATTGGAAATGAGGCCAGACCTAGAAAATCTGGACTGCACTCTGGGGACATAGTCTGAAGGGGGAGATAGACAAGAACTAACTAGAATATGGGTGACGGATGCCATAACAGAGATCTGTAGAGCCAAGTGATAAACACAGTGGAGGGAAGTTTTCTTAGAGTCAGTGACAGCTGAAGGGACAATGTATACGGCTTACTTTGAGCACAACTTCACCAGACAGAGAAGAAGGGAAGGGCATCCCTGGTGGAGGAATCAGCATGCACAAAGGTGCAAAGGTGTAACAGTAGGTGCTGGTTTGAGGATCTCTGGTGCAGATCAGTGTGGTAGAGGGTAGTGCCAAGGTGAGAGGGCAAGGAAGCAAGGTGGGGCTCGGTGGTAGGAGGCATTGGAGTCCATGCCAAGTTCTGGACTTAATCCATCAACAATGAAGGTTTGTATGTAGGGCAGTGACATGAACAACTGATGTTGTAGAAAGGTCACCCTGGAAGTTGTGTAGAGGGGGTGAGACTGGAGGTCAGTGCACTAGTTAAGGGATTACTAAAACAATGGCGCTGGGATCTAATTAGATTCAGAGAATGGGGGGAGTTGAGAAATGCCAAGGTTTGTAGCTTGCGTAAATGGTCAGTATAACCTTGTTATCAGAGTTAACTAGAGCCTTAAAAAGCAGGTAGAACCAGTTAAAAGCTCAACTGTTTGTTGAATGAATGAATGAAAGAATGGGTGGGTAGAGAGAGAAGGAGAGAACAAAGTGGAGGAAAAACTGGTGGAGGCTGGGGAATGAGCTTGGTTTAGGACCAGGGAACCGGAGGCCTCTCCAGCAACCAGGTAAGGACACCACTGGCTGAGTGATGAGTGGGAGATGTCGCCTTTCCCCATCCTGGGAGGCTACATCTTACATGCAGAAGAGCTAGAGGGGAAGAGCCTCTTGCAACTGCCTCTTTTTGGCCTCCAGTGAGGGGGGTCAGCAAAAAGGATGATTCAGAAGAAAGAACTTGGCTAGGTATGTGCCTTTCAAGCCAAAGGGCTCTAGAAGCTTCTCTCACAGGTATGGAATTCAACCACAATGCCCACTGTGGGGAAGCACTGTTTTGGTCCAAGAAGAAAATGACGAACAAAATGACATTAAGACCAATTCATCTTTCAAATAGAATCTCTGGGCTATATTTTGTTTGGTTAAGAATGGAAATTCCACTTTTATTCCAAGCAAATCTTCTGACGCACCAAACTCAAGGATGAGGTTTCATTCAAGAAAAAAAACTTTTTAAAATTTATTTTATGTATTTATTTTTGGCTGTGTTGGGTCTTTGTTGCTGCGCGTGGGCTTTCTCTAGTTGTGGCGAGCGGGGGCTACTCTTCGTTGTGGTGTGCGGGCTTCTCACTGCGGTCGCTTCTCTTGTTGCGGAGCATGGGCTCTACGCACGTGCTTCAGTAGTTGTGGCTCGTGGGCTCCAGAGTGTAGGCTCAGTAGTTGTGGCACACGGGCTTAGCTGCTCCGCAGCATGTGGGATCTTCCCCGACCAGGACTTGAACCCGTGTCCCCTACATTGGCAGGCGGATTCTTAACCATTGCGCCACCAGGGAAGCACTAAGAAATTTTTTAAACAATGAGATCACAGTGATTTTTAAAAAATCATTATCAGGGGAATGGTCTTATCATTCAGGGCATAATTCCTAATCCTGGTCTCTGAAGACAACACACAGCCCTGAGCGAATCATTCTCTCTTTTTTTTTTGCAGGGGGGCGGGGGATGTTTATTTCCTCATATGTAAAATTAAAGAATTTAATTAAATAACTTTGGATTAACTACCAGGGCTGAGGTTTATGATAAGATTGTGATTAGGGGCACATAAAAGGAGAAAAATATCTTAATAACTGCTTCTTTATTGCCTGTTGGAGCCTTTCTCAGTAAACTAATAAATTGCACTTTTCCTGGAGAGAAAAATCTTGGAAATGACCCATTTCCCCAATAGGAGATCATTTCCTGTAATTCACATGTGGTAGAGTTAAAAAAGATCATTTGAACTTAGCTCAGATAGGTCAGGGAGAAAATTCAAAATAAGTATTTATTTTTCTGATTAAAACCAAACAATCAGACTCAAAATAGGGAGGCCATAGAAAAGCCACAGAATCTTCCAAGCGGCTGTGAGCTGCACACACAAAGACCTCTACTAATGGCAAGAAGAAGCAGGGAAAAGAGGGAAACGTGCTCCCCCTGCTCCCCCAAGGAGGCAGAGCTGGGGTCTGTTGGTCAAATTCCTCACACATATTAAGAAGCAGAGCATCCTTTTGGCCAAAAAAGTAAGTTGATTGTGAAAGACAGATACTTCCAACTGGAAACTAACTAGGGCATTTGGTCTGAAACTACGATAAGGCTATCTGAAATGTGGCCCTTCTCCAACGAGGCTGATCAGACCGGGGTCCACTGGCTCAAACACGTGGAAATTTTTCCCTCCCTTTCTGCTCCCTCTATGCCAGGTGGCATGAGCCCCACCTCTGCTCACACTCTAAACAATCAGAAAGTGTTAGGTATTGGAGTGAGGTACAGAACAAAGGACAGAACATCAGCTGGAGTCTGAATGGTTGTGGAATGTCTTCCTGGGAAAAGTGAGATTGAAAATAGGTCTGAAAAGTGAAAAAGAGTCCTAAATGTGAAAGGCAGAACAATGAAGCTTGTCCAAAATAACAGAAGGTGAAAGAAAACACTTAGGATGAAAGCCTCAGGGTGCTGAAAGATTTCTTACGACACAAAAGCACCCATCCTTAATGAAAAGTCTGACAAATGTGACTTCATTTTAAGATTAATACTTAATTCTATTTATATAAAGCTCCCAAACAGGCAAAACTAAACCACAGTGTTTAGGAAAGCACGCTTAGGTTGAGAATTCTGGACGGAGGCAAGGAAATGACTGCCATTCACGGGGATAGCTCCCTTTGAAAGCGAGGAAGGGCTTGTGCCAGGAGAGGGGCACATGGGAGGCTTTGAGAGTCTGACAAAGGTCTATTTCTTGATTTAGATGCAGTCATATGGGAGTTCACTTCATAATAACGCATTAACTCACTCATTTATGTCTTTTGCACTTTTCTGTATGTATGTTATACTGGACATAAAGGTTTTAAGAAAAAAAAAAGTGAAGGGGAATCAGACAGCTGAACTACAGAACATATGACCCCAAAGAGCCTCTACACAAGTTCAAGAAGAGCCAGTAAGCACAAATGAACCTATCTACAAAACAGAAACAGACTCACAGACATAGAGAACAGACTTGTGGTTGCCAAGGGCGAGTGGGGGGAGGGAGAGGTATGGAGTGGGAGTCTGGGGTGAGCAGATACAAACTATTACATATAGGATGGATAAACAACAAGGTCCTACCGTATAGCACAGGGAACTATACCCAATCTCCTGGGATAAACCATAATGGAAAAGAATACCAAAAAAACAATGTATATATATGTAAAACTGAGTCACTTTGCTGTATAGCAGAAATTAGCACAATATTGTAAATCAACTATACTTCAATTAAAAAAATTTTTTCTGAAAAAAAAAAGAAAAAGAGCCAGTAAGGATAAAAGGGAGCTAGCTTGTCTTCTGTCAGTGATGAGCAAAATTCAGACAAAGGTCATTCAAACAAACCATGAAAAAAAGTATTACTATGGAATTATTAATTTTTAAGGTGTGATAATGATATTTTGGTTGTGTGTGTGTGTGTGTTTTGAAGGAGTCCTTATCTTTTAGAAATAGCAAAACATTCATGATGGAAATGATAGGACATCTGGGATTTGCTTTAAAATAAGCTGGGGAGGAGTGTTAGTGCAGGTGAATATGGAACAAACAGTACTGGCTGTGAACAGCTGAGGCTGGGTGATGAGGGTTCCTTATAGTATCCTCTCCACTGTGAAACGTGAAGTTTGGAATTTAACATCGTTTTTTAAAAAAGAAGGCAAGGGAATACTATCTTGGAAAGATTCTAATACTGGTTGTTCAATAAATAGGAAGAACTCTCCCTGGCACCACAAATAAACATATTTCTTAACATACAGAGGGGGTCATGTGCCTACGTGGGCACCGCTCAGCTCCAATCCCTGCCTAGAACAAGAGTCAGCAGCAGAGCCTCTCACACACATAGTCGTATTTAATCCCCAAAATAGTCCGGAAAGGTGGGCATCATCATCAACTCCATGTTTATATATAAGAAAACTGAGGTTAAGAGAGGCTAAGTAACTTTTTTTATGGAGCCAGAGCCACTGATAAAGCTAGAACAGAAAGCAAAACCTCCATTCTCTTGTTATTTCGACAACAGAAATAAGTGATTATAATAACTAAAGCCTGTTACATCTTATAACTTCCTGACAAGAATCTGAAAATGCCTCTAACGCTTAGTGCCTCCAGATGGGTAGAACCAAGTGATATTAAAACCAAAAACTTATGCAAATGTGTATTTGACAAAGGATTCCTACCCGGACTACATAAAGAACTCTTACGAATCAACAATAAAAAGATGAACAGCCCAATAAAAAACGGGCAACAGATTTGAACAGACACTTCAAAAAAGAAATAGGTGGATGGCCAAAATAAGCATATGGAAAGGTGTTCCACATCATTAGCCATCAGGGAAATGCAAATTAAACCCACTTCACACACACAAGAATAGCATAAGTAAAGACTGGCGACACCAAAGGCTGGTGAGGAGTGGGAACAAAGGGAACTCTCACACACTGCTGGTGGGAGTAAAGATGGTACAACCACTTTGGAGAATTGTTATAAACGTAAATATACATTTACTCTATAACCCTACAATACTACTCATAGGTATTCACCCAGAGAAAATGAAAAATATATCCATAAAGAGAATTATACAAGAATGTTTATAGCAGCCCTCCCCCACCCCAAGCTGGAAACAACTCACACCTCCATCCACAGAAGAAGGGAGAAATTGTGACATGAGTGTTCATTCAATGGAATACTTCTCCGCAATAACAAAGAGCACACTATTGATACTTGCAACAACATGGACTGTCCTTATGAACATTAAATGCATATGTATGATTCCATTTATGACATTCTAGAACAGGAAAAACTAAATTATAGTGACAAAAGACCAAAAGTGATGGCGGGTGGGGAGGACCAGTTGACTGGAAAGGAGCATAAGAGAACTTTCTAGAGAGACAGAAATGTTCTATATCTTGTTTTGAATGATATTTACATAACAGCTGTCCAAACACATTGAACTAAATACTTAAGATCTGTGCATTTTATTGTATTAAATTACACCAAAACAAAACAAAGCAAAAAAACATATGCCAAAAAGAAAAAGAAAAACCAAACATTTGTTCCTCCATCGAGGGGTAAGTAATTGAGAATTCCAGAGTAAACATGTGGGGCCTGCCAGCTGGGCGTGTTCGCTTTCCCATGAGCAAACACCTCCCCTCCCTATCTTTCTCTGTGATTATTCCCTGTCTCGGTGAATGGCACCAACTACCCTCCACCCAGTTTCCCAAGCCAGAAGACTGGGAGTCCAGCCATACTCATCCCTCTTCTTCACTTCTACTCAGTCACGTCCGCTCCTGAATCTAACCGCCCCCACCCACTGCCTGCCCTCCATCCCAACTGCCTCCTGACCATTTCCAGGCTGGCTTTCCAATCTGTCCTCATCCCAAAACAAAATCCTCTACCTAACATCCTTTTGTTGTTCCTGGTCACCCTGAGGATAAGGACCAAACTCCTCAGCAAGATAAGCAAAGGCAGTCAGTACCCTTCGTGCATCAAACAACTCTTTGCTTTAGATGTTACAGCTGCCTGGCGCGCCCTCCTCCCCGTTAAAGCTCCCCTCTCTCCCCTATATTCACACCTGTCCACCTGGTGAGTCCCTGTTCTTCCTTAAGACTTAGATCAAGCAACACCTATTCGCACAAGCCTCTCTCCTAAGCACCCCTCCTCGGCCCTCTGCCTCAGACATCCTCTTACACTGGCGCGTGGCTTCTATGCTTACAAAACGGCTTACATGACGGGGCCAGGCACCGGGTGTGAGCACATTACATATGTTAGCTCATTTAATAGCAATTATCACTCTGCACAGTGATGATTGGTTTTCTTTTGTCTAAATGGACTCAACTGTAAATAGGGGTTATTCTGTTCAACTAGTACCTTTTCAAGCACTAGGAAAATATAGGTACTAGCTTAACTCTTTGCTGAATAAATGAAGGTCACACAGTGAGGGCCTGAAACGGTTTGCATGTCATTTTACTTTGACAAGCAAAGTGAACATAGAGGACATCTAGGCAAGACGCCAAGGCTGCTACCTGGCTTGCTGTGGCAAAACCCAACTGTACCCGAACGAGTTTTTAGGCATAAGTCACTCGCCACACCCAACCGTCTGGTGTCTCTAGGGCTCTAACAACCAAGCTCCTTACAACCACCTTGTACAAAGTACCCACTGTATACCTTGCACTGTCCTGGTCTCTCACGTAATTTAACCCCTGCCACAGCTGGAAAGGTGGGCATCACCATCATCCCCATGTTTATGTACAAGAAAATTGAGGTTCAGAGAGGTTAAGTAACTTTGTTTAAGGGATCAGAGCCACGGAATGGTAAAGCCTAGAACAAAAAGCAGTTCTAAGGCCAAAAACCTACCTTGTTCCCACTCACTACTCTGCTTCCCGGGAAGACAAAAATGGGAAACCTTGAGAAATGGTTTCTCAAGGTTTCTCAATGGCTGCCTTGAGACAATGTTTTTTTGAGTCACTGTTATATGGATGTATATCCACTTTTTGTAGAATGGGAGACCAAAACTCACTGTGACTCTGTGACCTTGCTGAGGCCACTCAAAGAGCAGCGACAGGAGCGAGGCAGGAGTGGGGTCTGTTCTGCATCCCCAGGCAGCTGCCAAACGGCTGAACAGCAGGTCCCTAACTCCACGCTCACCCCACGCATCACATTTCCTACCTGCTCAGACCCACCCTATAGCTGCGAGTTACAGTGACCAACTGGGCTTGGGCTTAAGGTATAGAATTTCCAGAGAACTAGGGATATGATCACAATATGTTTATAGTCTCTAGTGGCTCTGGATTAAAATAGCAAAAATCTTTAAAGCCAAAAGCCTAGTAGGTAAAGACCGCAGAACTAAGCAGAGAATGTTTTGCATGAGTAATGCCTTAAGGGACAGGGGATGTGCTGGAGGTCATTCTGGGAGGAGAAGCTTCAAGGCTTTGAGGATCTAGAAGACACTTGTGGGAAGCTGTTTGTTTAAGGCGAGGCTGACTCTATTGGCCGTAGAGGATGTGAGGAGGCCATCAGTTCGCACCCTCCCAAGAGGTGATAGGAAGCGGAGAGCTGGGCTGATGGAACTGTGACCCCACGGAGCGTGGAGCCTGCAGAACCCAGAGCATGTGGGGAAAGTGAGCTGGATTCTGCTTCGCCATGAGTAACCCTGAGACGCAAGCCAACGCGGTCCCCCAGAGCCAGGCCCTGGAGCACCAGGAGGAAGCTGGCGGGTGGGTGGCTCAATCTCTCCCGAGGAAGGGCGGATGGGTGAGAGAAAGATCTCTAAGAAATCGATCCAGCCTCTTCCTCCTCCATTGTGTCTTGGAGATCAATTCACAGAATATAAAATTCCCGTTTTTAAATGAAAAAAAAAAAAAAAAAAAGGACTATTTGCTAACCTTTCCTTCCCATTCCTTCGTCCTTCATACCAACATGTGCAGGAACTGGGCCAATGAGGACAGGAAGGTAAAGACTGGGAGTGAGAAGAGAGCTGATTTGGATAAAGGAGCCTGACCCTCTGTTACTGAATCTTAAGTTTCTCAGACTTGGAAACACCTTGTTCACAGCTGAGGCCTCTCCTTCTCTCTCTTTTTCTCCCCTTTTTTCCCTGAGCTCCCTAGGCAGAAGCTGCTCCCTGGCTGTTGTAAAAGTAGTCTTTGTTTTCGGAGTTCAACCAGCACGGGCCTTGAATTTCCATTACATCCACAGCTCCAAACTCCTCCTACAGCACCTTCACGACCTCAGGCTAAAGAAAGAAAAAAGCCGGCTGAAAACAACCTGGGCTAAGACACTAAAACCTCCTCTGCAGAGAGATAACCTATGAGGAGACCCTCCGGAATCCTCTCCCAAAAGCAGGCACCACCCTGTGAGAACCAGAAATTCCCGTACAGACAAGCATGGAATAAAGCTCACTTAGTAAAGAGTTCGGGGGTGGGGCTTCCCTGGTGGTGCAGTGGTTGAGAATCCGCCTGCTAATGCAGGGGACACGGGTTCGAGCCCTGGTCTGGGAAGATCCCACATGCCGCGGAGCAACTGGGCCCTTGAGCCACAACTACTGAGCCTGCGCGTCTGGAGCCTGTGCTCCGCAACAAGAGAGGCCACGATAGTGAGAGGCCCGCGCACCACGATGAAGAGTGGCCCCCACTCGCCACAACTAGAGAAAGCCCTCACATAGAAACGAAGACCCAACACAGCCAAAAATAAATAAATTTATTTTTTTAAAAAAAGACATCTATAAGAAAAACTACAGCAAACATCAGTCTTCAAGATGAAACATTAAAAAAAAACCCACTCCCTCTGAGTGCAGGAACATGGGAAGAATGCTCATTATCATCACTTCTTTAAAAAAAAAAAAAAAAAAAGAGTTCGGGGGTGACTGAACCCCTGAGGTCAAGGTACGGAAATGGGGTCAGCAAGGCCATAGGACCTCGGCCTGGTGAGTGGGATGAGTACATCTAAAGAAAGACTCGGGGCACCGTGGGTGGTGGTGTAGGGGCGTGGTCAGCAAAGAGCGGAGAAAATCAGGGTTCGCAAAAGCAAGTTCTGGAAGTATGCCTGGCACTGCCTGGGGGACAGAAATTCAGTGGTCACAGGAGCTGGGGACAGGTGGGGGGAAATGTCCCTCCACCTCTCCATCCACCTGCCTAAAAATCCCTCTGGTTCCTAATTTGGTTTCTGGTCCCCTAGATAACGGGGAAATGCATGGTCCTGGGTGGGGTATAGATGTTCAGATACCAGAAAAGGGATGGATGGCCCCTTGTGAATCAATAAACTAGCCTGAGCTGATGTCTCATCACCTCTGTTTCTCATCACCTCTGGAGGTCCTGCTAAAACATGTTTCTAGAATGTGAACAAATAGTTCTCAAGCAGCTGTATCCCCAAACACCAATCTAGAACCTAGGGAACCAGAGATCAAAAACATGGTTTCCATACTCTCACATCTGATTAATCCACCCCAATAAAGTCACCCAGTGAATTAAAGATCCCAGTCGAGAGCTGGCTGACCTCAGCCTGCTAACAGCCATACACTGCTTGCCAGGGCTGCCCACTGTCCCATGCACAATGAAAATGAAGTATTAAAACCCGTTATTTATTATTATTATTAACTTGTGGGTTTTCCCCTCAGATGTATAGCTGAGGACAAGGAAGAAAGACTGAGGTATGTATGAAAGAGGAGCCTGGCAAGTGCCATCTCAGCTAGGGGTGAGAGAGACAGCTAAGATGAAGCAGTCTGCGTGAGATGCGCTGGTATACGGGAGAACCCCAAGGAAAGGGTCTTGTCACAATGACGGGTCCCATACAGATCAGGTGAGGCTTGGATGGTGACCGTATTGACAAGATGTGCAGGTCTGAGCAGGAGGTGCACACTAAGAAGGGTTAAGGAGTCCACAGTCTTCCATTTCTCAGCCATGAATGGTCTCTGGAATTAAATGGCTTTTTCCTTTTCTTTTTGCAGCTGCTCCATTCTGAAGACAGGCTCTATGCCCACCTGGGGACTACGATACATGCTTTTCATGCCCCTTAGGAAATCCTAAACAAAAGCTCCAAACACAGCTCAAAACCCTGGCTGGGAACCACACAAAAGACGGAAAGAGGCTGCCATGAGGTGGGGTCCCTCAGAAGTTAAAGGCTCCGCGTTCAGATCCTTCACATTCTGGTCGCCGTGCAGGATTTCTCAACCAAAGCTTTCGGGTCCCAAGCGTAAGGCAGACTGGACTGCTGCCAGGAAACTACGCAAGGCTATGTTCTTGTACAGAATCTTTCCAGCATTATTCTTGGCTCTGCTAACATTGCTTTGGCTTTAAAAAATCAATAAATAAAGCAAGCAGAAGGTCCCCTCACATCCATGCTGGACCAAAGATATTCCTTTCCAAGCCAAAGGAGTATCTAGTCCAAGGAGATATATTCTGCTGGATACCTGATACCTTCACATGATTTTTCCTTGGGAGGGCCAGCAGTACCCAGGTGACTTTGCTACATGAGATCAATGTTGCTAGGCTACCAGAAATCACTGTGGTAAGGAAACAGCCAGGGATTCCAGGGCCAGGGAGGCAGGGGGGGTGGGGATCAGCAGGAGAAAGGGGTGCGAGGACAGGAAATAAAGTCCCAATGACACAATGACTTTTAAGGCTCTGAAGAGAAATTGCTGGACCCTGAAAGTTTCAGTTCTAGAAAGTGGATCAAAATCCTTTCCAGTGATCTTGAAAGATATGACAGAAAGAAAGTGTAGAAATAACAGCTCTTACTCCTCTGGGTGCTTTGAATCCTGACCTAAATCAAAAGGAAGAATGCCTTGATCTCATTCTAGTATTTATTCTAACATTTTTGCTTGACAGTCTGGGTACAACAAACAAACTTTTATCTAGTAGGAGCTAAATAAACACTGGTTAGTGGACTGGCCAGGACCCTCCCAGGGAAGAGACCACAGCAGTAAAGGATCAACAGGAGAAAGAGAGGATGTGTGCAAGTTCTGCAGCAACAGGGCAGCGTGTGATTCGTGGGTGTGATGCAGGAAGCTCTTGTCACCAAGTCAACAAGGATACCTTCTGCTGCACCACATATTTGGAGATTTTCCAACTCCCAGGCATTTTCAGTCCTTTACTCCTTCCACTAACACCCCACAGCTTACTTCTGAGTGACGAGGCCAAGAAAAGAATCTACTTTGTCAGAACCAGCCATAGGTAAACAAATACAAAGAAAGTGTGTGCTAGCCAATTATATAATAAAACAGAAATGCAGGCTCGTGGCAGCTACGTGACCCAGTGTTTCCATCCACTTGATGTAGGTGAACCTCCATTACTGAGATGGCTTCTGGCTTCCGGCGAGGGTGAAAAGAAGAAGGTTTTCCATGGGTTTCTATAAGCCTTCTCTACCTCCTTTTTCCTAAGGAAAAGCAAAATGCCACTAAACCCAATTCACATTCAGTGGGAAGAAGTACAGTCAAGTAGAAAAAACTTAGGCTGATGTCACAGAGGCCTGAGTCTGAACCCTTGTTCTGTTATACCCCACTGGCCATGAGGTCCAGAGCTAGTATACTGAACCCCTCCAAGCTTCAGTTCCCTTGTTCATAAGACAGAGATGTCTACAGCTATCACACAGGTTGCTGAGACAACCAGGGCAGATAATCCACATTCAGAAAGCACCTAGGACATAGCATGTGCTCGGTAAGTGTTCCTTTCCCTTCAACTTGGGTTTATACCACACCTAAGGGATGTGGTGCAGGTATCATCGTAGGTGTAGAAAAGGACAGAAGACTAGGCTTAAGGAGCTTGTAATGCAAAAGAAAGAGAGTGAGGGAGAGAGAATTCGAGAATTCACATCTTAGAACAAGGCTGGAGAAAGTTCAGCAGAGAAAAAAAAAAATAGAGTGCTCCAAGGTCTTCAGACAATTGCTATTATCAGTCACAATGAAAAAATACAGATGGGATATCAGAGGACTTTCTGATACATTGGAACATACACAAACTTTGACTGATCCACTCAAAATTCCAGACTCAAAAAAACAAGAGGGGGCTCCCCTGGTGGCGCAGTGGTTAAGAATCCGCCTGCCAATGCAGGGGACACGGGTTCGAGCCCTGGTCCGGGAAGATCCCACATGCTGCATAGCAACTAAGCCCATACACCACAACTACTGAGCCTGCGCTTTAGAGCCCACAAGCCACAACTACTGAGCCCGCACGCCACAACTACTGAAGCCCGAGCGCCTAGAGCCCATGCTCTGCAACGAGAAGACACTGCAATGAGGCGCCCGCACACTGCAGTGAACAGTAGCCCCCGCGCGCCACAACTAGAGAAAGCCCGCGTGCAGCAACGAACACCCAATGCAGCCAAAATTTTAAAAATTAATTAATTAAAAAAAACCCAAACAAACCAAGAACCAGAAAGTGGGGAGTTTTTCTAAGTCTTAGAGCAGCGGTCCACAACCTTTTTTGGCACCGGGGACGGGTTTTGTGGAAGGCAATTTTTCCACGGATGGGGTGGGGGTGGGGTGGGGGGGAGACAAGTGGTTCAGGCGGTAATGCGAGCAATGGGGAGCGGCAGATGAAGCTTCGCTCCTGCTCTGCAGCCCCGTTAGAGCACAAAGAGAAAGCATGACAGCCTTCTGGCTAAAGGCTTGGTTCTGGTCAGGAAACAGGTTCAAATCTCAGCCCCTCCACCCATCAGCTGTATGACCCTTGGCTTCTTGGAGAATCCAGTAATAAGGCAGAGCATTAAGCCCAGTCCCTGCATATGTTAAATGCTTAATAGGTGGTGAAGATACTGTTCTTGCAACACACTGAAAAGCTCTGAGCCCTGATACCTGGAGTGATTCTGCAATTTAAGTCAAAGAGCAGACTGTGGGAAGGCAGCGATAAATGAGAAATGCAGACAGGTTAATCCTTCCAGGCTGCAGGATGCAAAATAAGGGTGGAGCTCGGGGTTTCAAGTTTAGGGCCAGGGATACTTCTTGTACTTCAGAGTGAGGGACAAAGCACCGGAATGTTCTGTCCTTGCTCCCCCGGACTTGCCACACAAAATGTACCCTCACCCCCTCCCCACAAAGAGGGTGCACAAGCACGGCCAGTTCATGAGCCCTTATCATTAGTCTAAAGAAAAATGCCCCAAACCCAAGGTCCAAACTTGCCAAGACATTACATTTGAAACAACCGAAGTCGACACCTCACGTGCGAAGGATCTTAATTAAACCACATCAAAAATGCAAACACGAACTCAGTGTCTGTACCTACTTATTATGAAATAAACTTGATTAAGAACAAATCCCTTTTAAGAAGAGGAAGGAGCCCAGCAACTCTCATGCACATCAAATGCTGTTCTCAGCCCTTTTCCTCTGAACTTCACAAGGTACCAGCAGGTGGGAGATAATTAACGTTTTAATAAAACTTGTTTTACATGCCTCAGTTGAACCTTTTTGTTCTGCAAAGTTTTTCCCTCTCCAGCCCAAAGATGCACCCACAAAGGAGGATTTTTTTTTCAAAAGATCATTTTTCTGGTTACGTTTGGGGTTTTATGACTTCAGGAAGATGAGGGTGGAGGAGGTAATGTATGAAAAGGACTATTTCTCTTTATCCATATTTACATTCTCTAAGGGAGTAAGTTTGGTTTTTGGATTCTCCTCCCAGCCCTATCAGGGGAATAAAGTCCTTGCTCCCACTTGACAAGATTTATGGAGCAATGAGAGGTCTGAGGGACCAATGCAAGCCACACCACCCAATTCTTGAGCACAAGCCCTCCATTTGCAAGAATTGCTGACTTTTACAAAGCTTGCATTTTTCCCTTATAAATCTCATCTTGAAAAGCAGTCATCTTACAGCTTACCACCCTTGCCCGCAAACCTCAGCATCCACGTAAGCCCTTTCCAGTATAAAAATGCTACTTCGTGGGCAGTTTCTAATTAATTAGGTCTTCAACAGTATTCCCTGCTGCCCATAACACAACGTTGGCATTACAAAAGCTAACGGTAGCGCATGGCAGAGAGTAACTCGTGAAGTCGAGACAAGGAAGACAACTGTTTTCCTTAGAAAAGGAAACCGAGGCAGCGAGAAAACACTGACGTTGCTTAAATACAGGGGATCTGAACCTGAGACTTGGGATTTTAGTTCTGGATGGATCTGACTGCATTTAATTTGAGAGTAACCTAAGCTAACCCCACCATGCACAACCCAATAATTATAATTTTGGGCATTTTAATCGGACTCAGACCTCAGGGTTTGAATTTAAGAGGGTGAGCATTAAAGCAACATGTGTAGGGATTACGGATGAAATGCTGCCTGCAAGTTACAGTTCAGTTTCTCCTCAGGACTTTACAAATCTTCCCAGGTGCCTCTTTGCTGCCAATGCACAGCCAGGCCTCCCACCATCCAAATGCCAGGTTCCTCTGCAGCCCTGGAGCCTCACGACCAACCCCCGCCCCCCATGCACACAACCACACCTGCACGAGAGTGTACCGCGGGGTTTCACAATCTTGGCACTACTGACTTTTCATTAGGGCATTGGCTTCCGCACTGCAGAATATCTGGCAGCATCCCTGGCCTCTACCCATTGGATGCCAGCAACACCTGCCTGGTTGTGACAATCAAAAATGTCTCCAGAAGGCACAGGAGACTTTAGAACAGTGAAACTACTCTGTGTGACACCGTGATGGTGGATACATGTCATCATGCATCGGTCAAAACCCACAGAATGTACAACACAAAGAGTGAACTTTAGTAAGCCATGGACTTTAGTTAATAAGGTATCAGGGGCTTCCCTGGTGGCGCAGTGGTTAAGAATGTGCCTGCCAATGCAGGGGACACGGGTTCAAGCCCTGGCCTGGGAAGAGCCCACATGCCGTGGAGCAACTAAGCCCATGCGCCACAACTACTGAGCCTGTGCTCTCGAGCCCGCGAGCCACAACTGCTGAGCCCAGGTGCCACAACTACTGAAGCCCGTGCGCCTAGAGCCCGTGCTCCGCAACAAGAGAAGCCACTGCAATGAGAAGTCCGCGCGCTGCAACAAAGAGTAGCCCCCGCTCGCCGCAACTAGAGAAAGCCCATGCACAGCAACAAAGACCCAACGAAGCCAAAAATAAAAACAAAAAACAAATAAATTTATTTAAAAAAATAATAATAAGTTATCAGTATTGGCTCATCAGTTGTAACAAATATACCACATCAATGCAAGATGTTAGTAATAGGAGACACTGGGGTAAAAGAAGGTGTATATGGGAACTCTCTGTACTTCTGCTCAATTTTTCTATAAACCTAAAACTGCTCTAAATAAATAAAGTTTACTTTTTTAAAAAGTCTCCAGACATTGCCGTATGTCCCTAAAGGGCAAAAATGTCCGGTTGAGAACCCTGCTGCAGAGGGCAGGCCGAGTCCCTCTCACTGCTTTATTGAGTGCATCCACCCAGTTGTATCAGGTCACACTTCCAGAGGGAGGGTGGAAAAGGTGAGTTTTCTGAGTATACCTGGACTGTGGAGACTCCTCTAGAGGATAATCTTATTAGGGGAGAAAGCGAGGAAATCTCTTAGGAAAATCCAGGCAGAGGCTGGACGGAGGGCCTCAATCCTCCATCCTGGCCTCAAAGACAGTACCTCGACCACTGTATTCAGTCTTTGGTAAGAACGCCCTCCTTGGTGTTCACTTTGTCAAGAATTCTCTCTACAGCCCAGCAGCCTAAGACAAGGAATGAAAGCATTAGCCTTCCGGGAGGCCAAACGAAATATCCGACCCTCCCTGACCCAGGGTCCTCCTGGTGGCGGCTTTCTTGGCTCTGGCAGAGATGATGGAGAGAGGGGAACACGTCCACTCTCCCCTGCTTTGTATGACCTGTGCTAACATGCTCCTTCCTGGCAGGGTGCATAACTGGGACTGACAATGTGAAGTTTAAATCCACCTGACAGAGAGCGACACCACACCTGAAATGTGGGCAAACACAGGTCCTCCTGCAACCCATTCCGCCAGTCACTCCAGAGCTTTCCCAGGAGTCCCAGCTCTTATTTTTTTTTTTAAATTTTTATTGGGGTATAGTTGATTTACAATGTTGTGTTAGTTTCAGGTGTACAGCAAAGTGAATCAGTTATACATATACATATATACACTCTTTTTTAGATTCTTTTCCCGTATAGGCCATTACAGAATATTGAGTAGAGTTCCCTGTGATATGCAGTAGGTCCTTATTAGTTGTCTATTTTATAACCTGGGAAATTGGGATTGACATATACACACTACTATATAAAAATAGATAATTAATGAGGACCGGCTCTCCCTTTTCACCTCTGACCTGATTTCCCTTTCCTCTCCTACTTTCCTTTCACTCCTTCCCTTTATAGTTCATCTTCTTTAAAAGAAAAAGGAAGAAGGGACTTCCCTGGTGGTGCAGTGGTTAGGACTCTGCGCTCCCAATGCAGGGGGCCTGGGTTCGATCCCTGGTCAGGGAACTAGATCCCACATGCATGCCACAACTAAAAGTTCGCATGCCACAACTAAGGAGCCCACAAGCCTCAACTAAGGAGCCCGCCTGCCACAACTAAGGCCCGGCACAACCAAATAAATAAAATAAATAAATATTTTTAAAAAAAGAAAGAAAAAGGAAGAAAAGAGGCTCCCCAAAGAAGTGGAAGAGTGAAAGAAGATAACACACAAACCAGGAGAAGGGCTCTGGGGTGCGCTGCCATGACAAAGCTCGGTGTGGGGACAAAATGGAATTAAATACCACTCGAAAGCCGATACAATAATACTTCCCAGCTCAACGAGACCTCATCTTTCCCAACATCATTCATTTTTCTCTACATGGTCGATATCTTCCAAGGTTAAATCTTTTGGTAAAATGGGCCTCACGAATTGTTCCTACACCTTCCAGGGTTGGGGGGAGGATTAAGTGTGTCTCTACTACTGAACACAGTGCCTGGCACGGTGGCCATGCTCACTAGATGGTTTCACCTATTCTCTTTATTTTTACTTCAACTTCATTTTTAACTGAATCTAAACATTTATTAATGAGACTTCCCTGGTGGCACAGTGGTTAAGAATCTGCCTGTCAATGCAGGAGACACGGGTTCGAGCCCTGGTCTGGGGGGATCCCACATGCCACGGAGCAACTAAGCCCGTGTGCCACAAGTACTGAGCCTGCGCTCTAGAGCCTGCGAGCCACAACTACTGAGCCCGCATGCCACAACTACTGAAGCCCGCGTGCCTAGAGCCCGTGCTCCGCAACAAGAGAAGCCATCGCAATAAGAAGCCTGCAGACCACAATGAAGAGTAGCCCTTGCTCACCACAACTAGAGAAAGCCCGTGCGCAGCAACGATGACCCAATGCAGCCAAAAATAAATAAATAAATAAAATAAAAATAAATTAAAAAAAAACAAAAATAAACATTTATTAAACCCAGTCCCCCCACATCTCATCTCATCTACCGTGGCCCAGGGGAGTTTCTCTGGAACTGACATTTGTTTTCATAGGGAGAGCTGTTCCTGGTAATAGGACTTTCTCATCTAGTTCAAAACTCCTAAAGGACCAAGCAGCCTCAGCCACTGAAACTGACCCAGGCTCAACCACTTGCACATGGCCACTCGATTACAACTCACCCACTTCTCAGTTGCCAGATATCAGAGACTATTCTCTCTTTTTTCAAATCGGTCCCTTCTTATGCCTTCCTGTTTAAATTATGCCTCTTAGAGAAAAATCCCTGCAGCAGATAAACACAGGATCTGGAATGGAAACTCCAGCATGCCCAACAATAGTGCCACTGTCACACACACGTGAGCTTTCGTGAAACCAAGGGATTGGCAACCCAGGGCTGCCGTGCCCAGGAAAATTATTTCCTGTGGGAGAAAGAAAACAACCTTCAGCTCGTGGCAGGTCCCGGGCAAGCCCAAGCCGGGCTCACTGGAGAACTTGAATGCTCTGTCTTTGCGAAGGGGGGCTGGAGGTAAGGGCCGTTCCCACCCTCACTTGCCCTGGTCAGGAAAGGCAGTAGTTGGGTGAGCATCAAGGCTGCAGCATAGACGCCTGGCTTTTTCCTAGGAAAGTGGAAACAAAGCCACCATGGGCTGCTCAACACTGCTTAGGGGACGATCAATTAACAAGTTGGGTCATGTGGTCCAGAGAGAAAAAAGAAACTCCATTCCTGTTTGCAAGCACCTTCCAGGGTCGGATGCATTTTTCTCCCATCAGTCAGATGCAGAAAGGCAATCACTTCAATTTAATAATAGAAGGAAAATGCTGAGCTGCCTTATTGACATCCTGCATGTTCCGCTATTATTGAAAGGAAATAAAGAAATTACAGGACACATAAGCTATTAGCTTCATAATGCCCTGTCCCAGGGTAATCAGCAAAGACTTCTTCAATACAGGGTGCTCTGCAACTCAGTGGTAAATGAATCCTTGCTTCAGGATTATTTAAGGATGACTGGACATTGTGCATCTACAAGTTCTCCATGTATTGAGCCGCCGAACAAAATTCAATTCTCAAATAACTACCCGCCCACGGCTGCCCCTTTCTTTCCTCCTGCTGTTCATCTTTGTTCCCACCTCAGCACCTGCCCCTCCTCCCTGGGCCATTCTTCCTCTAACTCAGGGTTTCTCAACCTGGGCTCTAGGGGGCCAGATAGTTCCTCTGTGGTGGGGGCCGTCCAGTGCACTGCAGGATGCTCCCCCGAGTCAGGCCAAATTTCCCTGAGGGCAATACTCTCCCCACCCACCCCCGCCGCCCCTGCTGCGCCTGCCCCGTTGAGAACCACTGTCCTAATCGCTTACTTTGTGCTCTTTGGGGGTAAAACTTACCACTGCCTGGAATACTTTTGGTTCCGTTTTGTTGTCAGAACCAGTCTGGACATCACCTCCTCTGGAAAACTACTCTAACGCCCCCCCCACCGAAAAAAGGAGCAGGGCTGGGATTCCTCCCCTGTGTGCCCTCCCCGCCCTGTACATGCTTTTCTGATAGCACCTATGTTACAGGATAATTGTCTCCTTACTTCATTTAATAATTCACCCATCCATTCATTAATTCAACCAATACTGAAGTGCTGGGTATAGGAAACAGGACCACAAATAAGACACTGGGTTCCTGCTCTCATGGGCTTATATTCTAGTGATGGAGGACAGGTAATAAACAAGAACAAGAAAATGGCAGATATTAATAAGAGCTACAAAAAAAATATAGCGGGTGTCTCCCCCCAAGGGAGACTTAGCTCCTTAAGGGCAAAGACCGCATTATTCATTATTTTATCTACAGGAATTAGCAGTGAGCCTTAAAAAAAAAAAAAAAAAAACCTAGCCTTTTCCTCCTTTCTCTCCAGGCATATGTCATTTTCTGCTCTCTGTTATAGGGATCTGGGAGGGATTCTCTCCTGGGGGACAGTAAACTTCTTGAAGGGAGGAACTGCCCAATCCATAAATTTTACAGAGAGAAAATCACAGGGTTTTTGTTCAATTAAATGATTTTCCTCAAGCTATAGTTTTGAACACTAAAATTTTACTAAAGATATAGCTAAAAAGCTTAAGAGGAGAGACAAGCATTTAATAGATGGGGAAACAGAAGCAGCAACTTGCCCAAGGTCACACAGCCAGTAAACTGGACGAGGCATCTGCCTCAAAAACCAAGCTTTCTTCCCCACCACATATCACTGCATCTTGTAGAAACAGACAGGCACAGATTAGGTTAAAATGTCAGGAGAAAATCTCTTTCCTGACAGAAGGCTGTTGGCAAACCATGGCTAGAATTGGGGATCCTCCCTGGGTGGGAACAGGGAGGTGGTGAGTTTATTTACAGGCAAAAGGGAGCTGCCAGTTCAAGGAGAAGAAAAATGAATGACATTAATTTTTCAGATTCTTACCACTGGGACTGAGCCTCTACTTCAGCACTTTACTAGCAGGGCCAAAAATCACTCCAAAACTAACGCCTACAAAGAAGAGGGCCAAAAATGTTTGCTTTTTTTCTTTTCAAGGAAAGAAAGGTTTGTATTATATAAAAGCTGGGATCGTTCTGCACAGATGTTAAAAATGACCCAATCTGTTGGGTTGGAAGCATCTTCTGAGAGGCAGGATGGCTCTGAGGGACGAGCATGGACTTTAGGAAGACAGGTCTGTATTCTACTCTGCATCTACTTTAGCCTCTCCAAATTCAGGGGTTTTGAGGGAGGGGGTATGATATCTAAGTTAAGGGGGATAACAGTACCTGGCACAGAAGTGGACGTGGACCTCTCCTGCAGTTTACACCAGGTAAGAACTTTGGCCTGGGAAACAAGAGACCTGGTTTTACCTCGCAGCTCTGCCCTGACTCAGTGTGACTCAAATACTTCAAATGCCCTGACCTCAGTTTCCTTTCTGGTCCCTACTTCAGATCATGGCCACAGGATCAAATGACACTTCAGCAGTTAAAACCAGAACAATGCCCGGCAAATTGTAGGCACCCAATAAATGTTAGCTAAATCTGACATCAATTGGATTTTGTCCTATAAATGCTCACCATGCAAATTTCCCTCGACTTGCTGTTTACACATGGTTCCATCCGTCTGACAGCAATACCAGTCAGCCCTCCATGGTCATCTCCCAAAAATACCCCTGCAGCGTTTGCTCCAGCTGCTGAGTCAAGAATGAACCTGAAACCAAGGGCAAGTATTACTGCTATCCACATACCTCTCACCAATGTTATCTATTATTCACTGCTCCCATTCATTCAAAGAACAAATATCTATAATCCATCCCAGACATAAGTCAACATTAGCTCTATCATGCTTAGAAACTATAAAGGGAATAGAAAAAAAATTTTTTTTAATTTCAAGGATCAACATCTGATATCCACGACCTTCAGGCAGAAGGTATGAGAAAGTCTTTCTGAACCCTGAAAATCATGGTGAAGGTCTTGAGCATTCCTCCATAGAGACTGGCACAGATTGATTAGGGGGAGAACAGTGACGACAAAAGACACACAAAAACATGCTGCCTCACTGGACTCTTACCCTGCCCTGCCCCCCCAAAAGGGTGAGCAGAGAAGGCTATTTAAAGTCAACAGTCATTGGGTGGCAATGCCACAGGCTTTCCAGGACTTGTTTTCTTTCCCCCAAAACCTGTTTACAAAGAAGTGAAGAAAGGAGAGCATAGCCTACAGTGGCGCCTGTCTCCACTTAGCATTTTAATTTTTTTTTGGTGGGGGGGGGGCCGCGCTGCACGGCTTGCAGGATCTTAGTTCCCCGACCAGGGATCGAACCCACGCCCCCTACAGTGGAAGCACAGAGTTTTAACCACTGGACCGCCAGGGAAGTCCCACCACTTAGCACTTTAACGCTGCCCCCCAGAACAGCTCACCGCAACGAATGATGAGGAACACAGCAGCAACAAAAGAGCTAACAGCTATCAGGTGCTTACCTCTTCCATTCCGCCATGAGCTTTATGTGCATTAGCTCACTTAGTGTCCAGACAAATCTCTAGGTGTTAACATCCCCATTTTCCAGATAGAACACTAAGGTTCAGAGAGGCTAAGGAGGCGGCCTGAAACCACACTACCCATAAGTGGCTTGGCCGGATGTGAACCCAGGTTGTCTAACTCCACAGCCTGAGGGCTGAACGCCTGCCTTAATTCGAAGATCAGAATAACTCCCTTCTGGAGTGATCCCCTCAGAGCCCTCCCCCACCCTTCCGGGTTCTTAAGAAAATTCACATGCCTTTGGGAAAAAAGTCACTAGGCCTGTGGACAAGGAGGAGTTAAGGCCGCACTTGTGGACTTAGAACTCGGAGTAGTTTTCTCAGTTTTGTGGGTTGGAGCCAGACTTGTAGCATTAATTTTAATGTAAATTTTTTTGGAGGTGATTCATGTAGAATTCCTGCCAAGAACTTTAATAATTAGACTGAGTTAGACCAAACTCTGTCTGTGCATGCCTAACAATATCTGCTGATTTAACAGTTATCCTGGAAGCCCCACAGAGCCCGGGGAAGGCCTGGCCATGCAGGCTGCAAACGGGGATGGTCAGTGGAGAAAGACACCTGTGAGCCCCCCAACTCTGGCCCCCCATCCTACGAACAACTGGCTCCACTTTCCTAATATCCCATTACCACCAGGGACCAGAGAGGAAGGGATGAAACCAATCAGAAAATGCTCATAAAAGAAAACCTTTCCCAACGGTCCTTTCTACCACGAGCTGAGGGCTATAAAGTGTTCCTCTCTAATGTGTTGATTTTCAGTCTTTTTCCCTGCTGTGGCTCAGTGCATTCCCATTGGCAACGGGGACTCATCCGCAGGGTGGGATTTCTTTAAGGAGAGGGGGAGCTGGGGGGGGGGAGTCCAAATCTTTACTCCCCACCTGTGAAGAATCAGACTCTTTAAGGGTGGGGACCTGCAGAATTTGGTAGAGGCCCTGGAGAATCTGTTTCCCATCCTCCTCTCCCCCTCTCTCCTGGTCACACACAAGCACATACATACACACACGTGTGTCCTCACACACAAACTCACACTCTCACACTAACAGTACCATGGATCTAACAGACAGCTCCCAAACAAGGACGGTGCCAATGAATCAAGCCTCTCCTGGAAGGTGGTGTCATTAAAACCACAGAAATTATATTAAAATTGTAAAATAATTTACAGGCTTCTTAAAGCAGTCTTCAAAACAGAAAGGGAAATTTAGATCAACCTCTCCCCAAATAATGGGGAGAAGGGTTATATGCCAGAAGAGTAAAATATAAAGGCATGTTATTTGCATAAGACACAAATAATGCTATGGAAAACCATGGAAAATGGTTTTAGCCATTGCTGTCCCATAGAAATATAATGTGAGCCACTTATATCATTTTAAATTTCCTGATAGTCACCTTTAAAAAGTAAAAAAAAAAAGGTGAAATTAATTGTAATATATGATAACTCAGTATATCCAAAACAGTATCATTTCAACATATAATCAATGCAAACAAGTATTGATAGGGTATTTTACATTCTTTTTTTCATACTTAGTCATTGAAATCCAGTATGCATTTTAAACACTTACAGCACACTGCAATTCGGACAAGTCATGTTTCAGGTGCTTAAGAGCCATGGGGGGTGGGCGGCTACCATATGGATTACTCTGCTCTAGGAATTGGTATGGTGCAACTTTTAAAAGGTCCAGAGTTCCAGCTTACTTCTAAATTGTATATTTCTGAATGACTGGCCTGTAAGTAATGAATACATACTATGTTCTTTAAAGGTTTTTTAAAAAGAAAAAGTGTTAAGTTCATGCTTGCCCATTTACTACTAAATGGCTCTGGACAAGTAATTTCAACCTTCTTGAGCTCCAGCTTCATCAACTGTAAATGGAGATGAAAAAAAATGTCAATATGATTTCCCTTACAAGGGCTGTTATAAGGATCATATGCTCTATGCGTATGAAAGTGCTGTGTACTGTGCTATGCAAATGCTAATGATCATTCTTACAGGTCCTGTAAGAGAACAGCTTATCCTTGCAAATCAATAGCATTCTTCTCTTCAGACTAGAAACGTTTTGCCCACAGCTGTCCTTCCTTCCCAGAGGCTTCAGAACAGTAAGAAATGCATATTTCTGTTACCCTATCAGAAGCTATAAACCTACTTTACAAGAAAAATCCCATCAGAATTTCCAAGTGATATTTAAACTATTTTGTTGAATAGATATTTTGTTAAAATGAAGACCCTGCTTTAAAAACAGGAAGGCATCCCTGGTTGGCAAATTCTAGAGGGAACCAACTAGCCTTGCCTCCAAGAGAATTAGCCAATTCAAAAGACACACTCTGAACTAGTGAGCAAAGATGGAGAACACTCACCCCCACCCCATCCACCCACCTGCCCCACCTTGTTCCTTTTCCTCCAGCCTTCTGACTCTTTTAAGAGTTTTCCCAAATTATGTGTGAATTTGAGTGGTTAGAAACAATCAATATTTTAAGATTGAGAAGAGAGCTGCTGTCTAAATATTTCTTGATGGTTGAACAAAAGACCTTCTAGACGCCCCTCCCCACCCCAATCTATGATGATAATGGAGACAGTAACGCAAGCCCTGAGGAGAGATGAAATGAATAAGTGAGTAGTACGTAATTATTTTATGAAGAGTGACTTATACAAAGAGAAACCAGAGAAAGCTTTTGTCTTTGAGAATTCACTGAAGGCAGAGAACAAATCCTTGTTCCCAAAGGCCATCTGAGGTACCTGGCATTAGCACCCTTCCCTGCAGACACAGACCCCTAACCCAGGAGACAGACGTGAAGACCACGAGTGACAGCATCCTCACTGTACAGCTCAGCCATACTTAGAGCTTCTGAGGTTTGTAAGCTCCAGATTATAACTAAGATCAGCCTTTCCCAAAGTGTGCTCTGCACGATGTTTCCAGGCATTTCACATTTGGGGTTGGGTGGGTGGACAAGCAGGAGTTCCATGGCCAGATGAGTTTTGGGAAATCCTGGACCACACGAAGTTCAGCAGGTTCTTCTACTGCTCAGAGACCTTAACAAGACAGTGTCCTGCGGGAGAGAGGGATCTGACCATGGACTGGACCTTTCTTCAGGTATCAGATCTGGAGTATCCTCAAGCTGACATGATCACGTCTTCAGACACTTCCACTTTCATAAATGGTTACAGAATATACTGGGTGGCAGAAAAAAAAGGAAGTAGGTTCTCTCCTGAAACCAGCTGAATCTCTGTTTTGTTGTTTTCACACTTGTAGAACTAACTGCACATCAAAGCTGACCCTCAGAAGCGCCAAACTCAGCACCCACTGATATAACAGCAGTAGCTTCACCCACCTACCTGTGATTTCTGTTCTACCTCCCAGGCTACCCCCAGGCCTCCCTCCCTATAGACACCTGCGGCCCCTAATCAAAGGCATTCCTGCTTTTGCACCTATAGGTATTGATATAAAAGGTGTAAACATCCTGGAACAAAATATAATCATAATAACTTTTACTGTCTTAACCTCGTGTTCCACAGAGCTTGCTCAGAGTAGGAACAACAAAGAAAGAAACATTTCAGTTCTGACCTCTGACTTTTCTCCTCTAGACTCAATTGGGCTGTTTCAAAAACCATGTTCTACTTCTTCGGACTGAAGCCGTCATAGTTAAATCTGAACAGTGCACGGCACTGGTTCCCAAACGTGGGCCAAGGGCCCCTAGAACAGGGTCTCAGAGTCATTTCAAAGGTCTTCCAACCACATGAGCACCAAAAATTGTCTGCAGACCAAAAAGGCAAAGTATAACTTCTATTATATGAGGGAATCCACGAAACCTTTTGATGTTAAAAAGAGATCCTCATGTTTTAAAAAACTGGAAACCAAAACTAGCGCTTTTAATAAATACACCCCTTGCCAGTAATCTATCCTATTAGCAAGAGAATAACACAACTCAGTATCTTCTTTTAAGTTACAGATTAATTAAATGACTTTAAAAATTCTTTGATTTTGTTTCTCAGTCTTAATCTCATGAGACATGGCAAAATTTGAAATGACAAATGCTCATAAACCCAAACATCACTCAACTGCCCTCCTTGAAATTCTACAATTTTCTATTCTTCGGCAAGGAACAGATTAGATTTTGCGTTTATTTTTCAGTGACACCAAATAGAGGGAGCTACTGGTGTGTCTTTAGAATAAAGTCTCAATATAACATTTTGACAAGACCTGCACTAATAAGAAAAACAATATAGCCACCAAAACCATGATGACCTCTGACGATTCACAAAAGACAGCATTTCTTTATTTCTGGGGCGTTTCTCAAGCAATGAAAAATGAAGGTATATAAACTTGTGTTCCAAAGGAAACAAAAGTTAAAGAACTACTGTGAGTGATGCTTATAAACTAGACTAATGGGAAATGGCATACAATGGATAACATATCTTAAGAAATGTTAGCAAGTAAGATCTCCTTTAATATCTATTTCTATCCCCTATGGACATTATAGAATCATCATGAAATACTCTCAACATAAAGGCAATTTATTTGCCAGGAGAAAAATCTTAAAAGTCATTTCACCTATTCACAGTGAAGATTTCATGAAGACCTACAAAAGCAATCATTTTTCTACTAAAAGTTCTATCCAGTTCTCAGTTGGAGCAACATGTCACATCTTCTATATCAATCTGTGGCTTAAATTCTAATCCTTATAACTGGCATAGAGAGATAATAAAATGTTTTCCAAATGCTGTGGGAATTTTTTAAAGCTCCCAATGCATAATAGTGTCGGTTTTTTTTTTTAAAGAATTTATCATCAGTTCCAAGTTAGAGTTCAGTTGCAACAAATACTCAGAACTGATGACTTAAAAAAAAACCCATATTTTCTCTATATAGCATTATTGCTTCGATGAATTAATGCCAACAAATGTGGTCAGTATTGTTTCCAGATTCTTCAAGCAATTGTACTCCTTGTATGGTCGACCCAATCCCGTCTGTACTTGATTACTTAATTTTCAGTCATTTGCAACTCAAAAGTGAAAATGTAGAGGCATTTGGGCCACTTTACTCAGCAGTAGAACGCGAAATGTGGGCACAGTTCATAGACTTTCTCACATAGGTCTTCTCAACACAAAATATACTGTAGAAAGAACTCCCTCCCTACATTGAAAAGCCTTTGGGAGGGCAGTTTCCATTTTCTGAGAGAATATGGACTTCAAGAAAGATTCCTTCTTGTTATAGCTTATCATTTGTTAGCTTTTTTTTTTTTAAGTATCCTTTGCTGATTAACTCCATTCTGTCTATTCTCTCAAAGGACTCCAAGTTCCCACAATACATATGTATTCAATTTTATTGCTTTGCGCTTGATATATTGCATTGTAACTGTTCAAGGCATTTTTTTGTGAACATTATGTTTCTGTCTCCCAAACTATACTCTAAGCTTCTTAACAATAAAAACCATGCCCTGCCTCCACCTTGGGATTTTTTTTCTTTACTGTGACTGCATTTAACCTATAAATTTATTCTGATTAAATGACATCTTTACAATATTTCGTATTTCCAGCTAGTCTGTTTCTCCATTAATGCGAGTTTCTTTTCCTTTAATGTCTAACCAAAGTTTTGTCATTTTCTCTACAAAAACAAAACATGAACATGGTAAAAAAAAAAAAAAAAAAAAAAAAACTTCCAGTGAGTCTCTCTCTCCCCCCAGATTCCACTCTCACCCTGAGAGGTAACCCCCTCATGCAGCTTCCAGAACATGTTCACGCATATGCATATTTATATAAGCATAAATATCTTTTCCCCACCCCTTGTTTTTAAAAAGCTGGGCCAGTTATCAATATACTACCTCTCAGCTGGCAAAGAAAAATTATTTAAAAGGATCAGAACCATTTTCATAGATTAGGCAAGAAGAGTGAATTTGGAGCCAAGAGACAGTAAACTGATATTGGGCACAGAAACGAAATATAAGCACACTCCATGTGACACCAAGTACAAATCTTTTCTTTTTTTAAATAAATTTATTTATTTATATATTTATTTTTGGCTGCATTGGGTCTTCGTTGCTGCACATGGGCTTTCTCTAGTTATGGCGAGTGGGGGCTACTCTTCGTTGCGGTGCGCAGGCTTCTCACTGCAGTAACTTCTCTTGTTGCGGACCACGGGCTCTAGGCACATGGGCTTCAGTAGTTGCGGCACACGGGCTCAGCAGTTGTGGCTTGTGGGCTCTAGAGCGCAGGCTCAGTAGTTGCGGCGCATGGGCTTAGTTGCTCCACGGCATGTGGGATCTTCCCGGACCAGGGATCGAACCTGTGTCCCCTGCATTGGCAGGCGGATTCTTAACCACTGCACCACCAGGGAAGTCCCTACAAATCTTTTCAATGGCTGAACAGTATTCCATTGTAGAGATACATCATGATTTACTTAACCAGTCTTTTATTCACAGGCACTTACACTGTTTCACATTTTAGCTAATATTGCTACAATAAAGACATCTTTGTTTATATTTGTAAATTCTACTGGATAAATTCCTAGAAATTGAATCGGGAGGTCAAAGGTTACATACGTTTTGAGTGACAGTGCCAAAGAAACTGCATCAGTTTACACGTGTGCCTGCTTCTCCACAACTTTCCAACACCCTGTCATCAAATGGTCTTTTTGCCAATCTAATAGTGACGTATCGCATTCTATCAGTTGCACTTCTTGCATTATGAGTGGAACCAGGCACCTTTTCATATTTACAAACATGTTTATATTTCTTTCTCTGTTTAAACTCTTAACTCAAATTGATTTTAGGAGCTCATTATGCATTAAGGAAAAAAATGGCCCTTTTCTCAGTTGTTTGTGTTGGAAATACTCTTTCCCAATCTATGGTTTGTCATTTGATCTCGTTTCTGGTATTTTGAATCAAACAGAAGTTTTACATGAGATTCATCTCTTTTATACTCACCAACAAAATCTAGCTTAATTTTCTGAACACAAGTATATGTTAACTTCCTTCCAAGAGATGAGAAGTCAGACAGAAAAATTAACAGTCACTAAAAATCCTTCCCCTGAATTTGTGAGAATTTGGAGGAGCAAATAGCTGTTAACTAAACCACTGCCAGCACCCAATGACGTAATTCACGGAAAGGGGATCTGCAGATCCCTGGAAAGGCACATTTTCTCCTTTTGTTTGCAAAGTCCATATGCTTGTCAGCTTCCCAGAGGCCAGCGACCCTCTTTGCCTCCAGTAAAAGATGCCTTGGCTTAGCCATTTCAGAACAGAAGTGGTTACAGATGAAGATTTTGGCCCTTGCCCTGCCACAGCAGAGACTCTTCCACGCAACACCCAGGTCGATAAGCAAAGAAAGGAGATTTGGTCAATTTCCCAGAGAGACTATGGCCCAACACAAGACCAAAGGAAAAAAATGATAATGAGTCAGGTTCTTCAACTACCCACGAAGTCCCCAGGCAATGAACAGATGACAGACATGCTCAGATAGCTATTTCTCTCCTGGCACTTTCTTCTTCTTCTTCTTTCCAGTAAAAGAACAGAGGAAAATGAAGTAGAAAAAAATACTAAAAATGATTTCTCTCTTCACCTACACTGGCTTAAAGTCACTTACGTTACGGCAAGGATATTAACCCTAATAAGAATGGTGTGTCCCTCCCAAATTCAGGGAAGATTTTTAACTTCAATCTATTTGTTCTTGGTATTTGAACATGATGGTACCACATTAATGTCCATACAAGTGGGACAGTTCAAAAATAATCAATGATTATTGATGATAAGTTCATGGCATCAAGAGCAGAGATAGAAGAAAGAAAGAAAACAGGATGAGTAAAAATACTAAAGGGGAGTGAGTTGGCAGAAAGGAACTTGTATTGGAAAAATGGGATTTTATAGTTGAGAATAAATAAGTGGGATTATGATCAGAACCTTCAGAGTATAAAAAAGTAAAATTCTGATGACCTCTAGGAATTGTTTCTAAGAAAGGAATAAAAGTGAGAATTAATTAGTACATAGTATAATGCTCACCAGTTTTGGTACAGGAACAAAGAAAGTACCTGACCAACAAGGATACGGTGGTGCTGGAAACTTGGCAGGTGGCAGACCCAACAAAGCAAGGGTGACAGTTCTCAGAGACTAGGACACACAATACTAAAATGGGCAACCATATACAGGGGGCAAAACGGGAACTTTCAGGGTTTCCTCCCTAGGTCTCTTCCCCTCCCTAGAGTTTTGGTCTCCAAGCAATCAGTCCTATGCTTTTGTTTCTATGCTCAGTTTTAAACCACATTTTGAAAAGGTACTTCTTGAAAGGCAAAGATTGGGAGAAAAATACTGAAGCTCTTAAGAGCTCCTGTCTAGCTGCCAAAGCATTGTTTTAGTCAAATGTCAAATGAAAAGGGAGAAACGATGATGATTTTATTTGAATTGCTTCCAAGGAAAAGTAACCTCCAGCAAAACACTGGGCCCACTTTGCTAGAAATCCTGGCACGTCGACAACAGAGATGGAAGAAGAAAACTGCATCTTCCAGAAAGCACGGTATCAAACAGGAAAAACCACAAGGAGTGACGTGCTTTCAGGTTCCTGTGGCTCAGGATCCCTTTTATTCTTTTCTATTTCTTTCTGCTGTAAATAAAATTATTTTTAATTTTCCCTAGAAGGGGGCTTTAAAAATGCTTAAAGGTCAAATCTCTTGTTTTAAGTAAAATTAATATATTCCAAATTTACTGACCTAAATAAGGAGAGAGTGAAAATCAATATAAATATATTCCAAATCTTTAAAATTAAGATTTCAGAACATGGTTAAATGATGGTCCCTCCTGGTAGAATGTGAAAATACATCCCACTAGATTAGCTACTGTAAATATCTGAGGAATCAAGGTTCTTAAGTGTTCATGGATTCCAGGGATCCCTATGGTCCAGAAGTGAATGTTACGAGCAAATGAGGGAAGGAAAGGAAGAAAAGATGGGGCAGTGATCTTGGAGAGGCGAAACTATTGCAAAGTACCTACAGCCTTAATATATTACACTCAGTTCATCTGTAAGTTACAGCAGCCAACAGGCCTCTAGGTTAATCACCATCTTAACCTCTTCCTTAGAAATGTCCTTTCTTCTTTTTTTTTTTTTTTGGTGTTTCACTGTCCTTTTCTTTCTCCAACTTCACTGAGGTATAACTGACAAATTAAAGCTGTGTATATTTAAGGTATATAATGTAACGATTTTATATACATATATATTATGAACTGATTACCACAATCAAGCTAATTAACACATCCATCACCCCACACAGTTACCATTTTTTATGCATGTATGGTGAGAATACTTAACATCTACTCTCTTACTAAATTGCAAGCATGCAGCCCACTATTATTAACTATAGTCACCAGGCCGTACATTAGAGCCCCTCCTTAGAAATTTTCCAAGGAAGGCAGATATTTGAAGGCAGATATTTTCTGGAGGTCTTCATCTTCATTCATTACTCAAATTTATTTGACACTGTGTCCTGTTCCGTTACACATACTGGAGATACAAATCAAATAGACTTGGCCTCCGGTGAGATGGCTTATTCTTACGTGAACAAAAGAATGAAGTGTTCTGGGTCTGTGACTCTCTTACTCATGAAACGAAAGCCAAGCCACAGGTGCCACCTTGTCGTTTGTGGCAACTGTCCCAGATCCTCCTTGTTCTTTCTCAACCTGCTCCCACTCTCTGGTCATGCTGCCACCTCCTTCCTGACCCTTGTCTTCATGCCCCATTTTTTAACTTCTCGCCTACTCCCTGAACTTAGCACCAGCACCTCTGGGCGCCTTGGCTTGGCGGTCAGGACTCCCTCAAGGACATGGCTCAGACCCACTTCACCATCTCAGCCCAATTCCGACTACCCACCCCGACATTCCTACCTGGTTCAATCTCCTGGAGGTAAACCCTGGCTCCCAGCTTGACAGGAGGCAGGTACAAAGTACATCATGGGAGCAATGGGAAGGCGCAGCTAACTTTCCAGCAAAGCTTTGCAGAGGAGGTGATGGCTAAACGGAGTCTTAGAGGACGAGCAGAGTGGAAAAGGGTGGGAAGAGCATCCTAAACAAAGCGGAGAGTATGTTAGTGAAGAAAAATAAAGTGTTTTGCAGTCAGTTTTGTGGACAAGAACCCCTAATGGGGCTTCCCTGGTGGCGCAGTGGTTGAGAATCTGCCTGCCAATGCAGGGGACACGGGTTCGAGCCCTGGTCTGGGAAGATCCCACATGCCATGGAGCGACTAGGCCCGTGAGCCACAATTGCTGAGCCTGCGCGTCTGGAGCCTGTGCTCCCCAACAAGAGAGGCCGCGATAGTGAGAGGCCCGCGCACCGCGATGAAGAGTGGACCCCACTTGCCACAACTAGAGGAAGCCCTCGCACAGAAATGAAGACCCAACACACCATAAATTAATTAATTAATTAATTTAAAAAAAAAAGAATAAAGAGACTTTAAAAAAAAAAAAAAAACCCTAATGGATAATAAAATGTTTACTGAGCTCCTACATTACGGAAGGCACATGGCCCAGGACAGGGCACAAAACAGAAACTCATTAAGTATATGGACTAAATGAAATAACAGTTTCATTTAAAAAGTAAACTCATGCGTCTAAGTCAGAAAATAACCTATAACATTATCTGACTAGAAGTACCCAAAACAAAAACAACCCAGAAAATTCAATATCACCTCTCCCAAGACAACAGAGCCTTTTTTTCCTTCTGTAATCAAGAACACAATGACAAATGAGGCTGTACAAGGCCTGTCCTTTGTGCCAGAAACAGAGCCACAGAACCCTGGGCCCAAAGGGATCTGGTCTTGATTAAGGTTAGTTTCCTTTGTAACGTTCATATTGGAGAGGAAAGGAAGGAGGATCGAAAAGGAAACTGGAGGAGCCCAAGATGCATCAGTGAGTTTCATCACAGCATTTTATTTCCTCTGTGAACTCGACTCAGGGAGCTCATAATGCCCATCTTCATTTGGCTACTGAGTCAATAATTCACTTCAGTTCTAACAGCCTTACGGTCTTAGCCTCTTGCCTTTAAAAGGGTCTGGTTGAACCCTTGGTGAATTTAAGGACTCAGATAACAAAATAAATTAAATCGAGTTTGCACAGCCTCTTATTAAAAATGTTTCTGGGGTAATTATTCCAACTAAACAGCCTTCGTTACAGGGTTCTGTCAATGTAGTGTGATAACTCCTTAATTCCATGATGCTGTCAAATGTGACTATTGTTGTAACAACAGTGAGAAACCTCTACAATCTCAGCATGTCTGGAAGTTAAATTACTGCTGCCAGTTTTGTGAAGACTGAGTCAAATCCTTTTCCACCCACCTACTCTTACTGTGGGTTATGGAATCTATATCCCCCAGGCCTCACCCACTGAACCCCCTGCATTCATCTCATTTAGTCCTCCGATGGGAGAGAGAACAGCACCAATCAACATTTATCAGGTAGTGAGTGCATAGCTCTGGAGGCAAGCAACAACTGGGAAAATAATGTTGGAAAAGAATTCAGAAAATCCAACTAGACGCAAAGTGGTCTTCAGAGGAAACACCGGGACATACCTGCCCTTCAATCTTAGCAGACTATAGTGGCGTGCAAGCTCATCTGTCTATACCCCCCTCTGCTCACCCTACAAACTGATATTCACTAACCTCCAGGCTTCAACTCCCATGGGCATCCTATGTTTCTCCATCACCCATCTAGACTGCCCACCCAGTTCCATCACGTCCTCCATGCTAAGGACATTCACCTCCATTCACTTTAGGATAGCAACATCCTGAATTTTTAACACCCAAATACTCCCAGATCCAAAATTGCAAACTTAGAAATCCTGCTTCCCATTCTTTCATCTCTCCCAGTGAGCTACCTCTTTGGCCTTGGGGAATCTGACGACATCTTCTGAGTGTTCAGATTCAGCCTAATGAGCCAACATGCTCAGGTGGCTGCCCTCTCAGTCAGGGGTAGCTGAGGACACCTAGGCCCCACTGGGTTTGACTTCACAACCCAGCGGTGCGCCTGCACAGATCCCTTGGCCTTGGTGCACACCAGGCCTGCCCGGGCTTGGCACAGTCTCTTACCCCATCCTTCCAACATTCTCAGCCCCAGGGTCCAGCTCCCCACACCTCTGCCCCCAAGTGACCGGCCCTCACCAGCTCCCTCCGGAACTGCAGTGCTCTCCCAGGCTCTCCACCCTTACCCAGATTGACTAGCCTATGCCCCGGGGTCAGTCTCATCAATCACTTTCTCACTGGCAGCATCTACTACATTCTCGACTAGCTCTTGGTTTACACCACATTGCTAATCCATCCTCCATTTCCTCCTCTTCCACGGTATCAGGAGGATTCTACATCGCAGAAATGCTTTCAGTGATTCTCCTCTAGCTCCTTTTCTGGGGCCCACAGCAGTTGTTCAGAAGTTTACCAGGTCTTCTGCTCTCAACAATCTTGTCTCATCTTCACCATGAAAGCAGAGGGCATCCAGTAAAGACTCTTCCAGACTCTCCTCAGCTCCTTCCCCCAGTCTCGGACGATGGTACCCCACTTCCCACAGCCAGCTCTTCCACCTGTGCTCTTGTTTTGTTATCCCAAACCTGCCGCTCTAATGCTATGTGACCATTAAAAGTTACCTCACCTCTTTGTGACTCAGTTTTCCCATCTGTAAGATACAGAGAAGAGCACCTATCATAGATCTGTAGTGAAGACTGAGCAGGACACACGTGTAAAGCACTGAGAACAGTGACTGCCACATACATGGTAGTAATTTCCTTTACTGCTCCCTCTCCTTCTCCTCAACCTACCAATAGAGTCAGGTCTTTGTCACCCAAAAATCTAGCTGTTTATCCTCAAGCAACCGCTCTCTTTCTCTTGCTCAGCACCAAGCTTCGTGACTCACCACTGCCTCTTTCTCACCCCGGCTCACTCCCTGGCTCCTTGTAGGTGCCCTGGGAACTCTACAGGATCGGCTCTCAGGGAGGTCACTGATGACTTCTAATGGCAAATGCACTGTCAAGTTTTCAGTCCACTCTGCCATCTGAAACCACTGCTCTCCAACTCTTCCTTGAAACTCTTCACTTGCCTCTCGTGGCTGTTTTGATGGTTTGTCTTTCTTGGTCTCCTACACCAGCCCCTCTGCCTGCCCCTAAATGCCAGGGCTGTTGGTTCCACGCTTGGCTTTCCCCTACCTTCGCCTCCCCGCCCCCGCCCGCCCCAAAGATGAGCTCATCTGCTCGCACAAGCTGGACCATGCCTGGAGTGCCAATGATCGCTCATTCATTCCTCACCCGGCCTCCCTTCTGGGTTCTACCTGCCTGCTGTCTCCATCTCGTTATCCCAAGTGAGTCTCAAACTCAACAGGTCTAAACTGAAGTCACTGCTTTCCCCAAACCTGCTTCTTCCTCTGTATTTTTTTTTTTTAATAAATTTATTTATTTATTTTTGGCTGCGTTGGGCCTTCGTTGCTGTGCACGGGCTACTCTTCATTGCGGTGCACAGGCTTCTCACTACGGTGGCTTCTCTTGTTGCGGAGCACGGGCTCTAGGCGTGCGGGCTTCAGTAGTTGAGGCTCACAGGCTCTAGAGTGCAGGCTCAATAGTTGTGGCGCACGGGCTTAGTTGCTCCGCGGCATGTGGGATCTTCCCGGACCAGGGCTCGAACCCGTGTCCCCTGCATTGGCAGGCGGATTCTTAACCGCTGGCCACCAGGGAAGCCCTCCTCTGTATTTCTTATATAGGCTGATGACATCATTATCAACCCAGCTCCTGCTTCAAACCTTTGGTAGTGTGCTGGGCAAAGGACTTAATTCTCATAAACCCACTTTAATGGGTACCATGTGACCAAGAGATTCCAAGAGATTCTCAGGTTCCTGTATAGAATATGCTTAATACATCTCTGCGACCATGTTGGTAAAGAGAAACGGGTTAACCCTGTATTCATGGATGTAGATTCCAAGTGTAAGAATCATTAGTCAGAAATGGGATAGGGCAACAAATAAAATCAAAGGGGTACATTCCCAAAGCAAGAGCTTAACATAAGACCTAGTTAGCTCAAGGGATGGGGAGGGGGTTAAGTTGGGGGCTAAGAGCAAGACAGATGGAAGAAGTCTCAGTTCTTACAAGGCGCTGTGTGTGACTTCCCACGGCCTGAGCTATGCTCACCTCCTCCCTACTCCTCTCTGCAACTGTGATATCCGGGACTTCCCTGGCAGTCTACTGGTTAGGACTCCATGCTCTCACTGCCAAGGGCCCGGGTTCTATCCCTGGTCGGGGAACGAAAAATCCCACAAGCTGCGCGGCGTGGCCAAAGAAACAAACAAAAACCCTGATATCCACTCTGTTCCCAAATTCCTCCAGATTTCTCCTGTTTTACCTTCCTTACCACAACTATCCCACCAGCTCAGCTCTTCTCTGTTTCTCACCTTACAAACCACAACCACCTATTAAGGTGGTCCAAGAGACCACCTGGGTCCGAGAGAGAGACCCAGCCTTGAGTCTCTCTCTTGTGGTCAATCTTTCTAAGCCATAACTGTGGTCATACCATTTCTCTGCTTGAAAACTCTCAATGGCTCCCAGTTGCTATTAGGAACAAGCACAAGCTCTTTGGCCTTCACAATCCAGTCCTGACCTGCCTTTCCTGCTCCCATCTGGCATCACTATAGCTGCCACAAATGGCGTACCCTTTGCCGCCATGGAACACACCACGCTGAGCCCTTCGCCCACCACTCAGGCACTTCTGCTGTCTGGAATGCCCCTCCTACAGCCACCTGCTATCACTTCTCTTTAACCTGCAGTTAGTTGCAAACGTCTCATCAGCACTGAGGTTTCCTCCTCAGGCAGAGAGCTGCTCCTTTCTCCATCTGCCAGTCTTCCCTACACACAATGGGCCCCTCAAGGGCAGAGCCCTAGTCTTATTCAGCCAGATTATATCCCCAGAGGTGCTTTTACAGTGTCTGAGAAGGAGACATTAGTAAGCACTAACCCTTTAACAGGCACCATCTCATTTACTCCTCACAAGAACTAGGTAAGCACTAATTATCATCATTTCCAGGTGAGTGAGTGAGGCTGGCCAGCAGCTCAATAATGTTCCTGAAGGACAAACTGACTTTACCTGGTGAATGGTTACAGCTATTCAGCCTTAAAGAGACCCTCAATCAGGCCAGGGTCATTAAGGAGACAAGGCTCCTGGCCATTCCTGCACACAACAGAAAATTTTGAAACACTGTCTGGCAACTCCTTCCAAGAGATTCTCAGGTTCCTGTATAGAATATGCTTAATACATCTCTGCCCTTTGCTGCCCCTCTCCCAGAAATGGGGTTTCTTCATCACTGGAGGCCTTTGTTTTACTTGATGACTAGTTATTTCTGCCCAGATTGGTACGGGTGAGAACTTTGCTTACAAAATATCTCCTCAGGGGACTTCCCTGGTGGTCCGGTGGGTAAGACTCTGTGCTCCCAGTGCAGGGGGCCCGGGTTCGATCCCTGGTCAGGGAACTAGATCCCACACGTATGCTGTAATTAAGAAGCCTGCATACCGCAACTAAACATGCGGCAGTGAAGAGCCCGCATGCCGCAACTAAGACAGGCATGCCAAAATAAATAAATAAATATTTAAAAACAAACAAACAAACAAAATATCTCCTCAGAATTCCACCAATTAAAAGCTCATTTGGGGAGTTTGGGACCGACATATATACATTGATATGTATAAAATGGATAACTAATAAGAACCTGCTATATAAAAAAATAAATAAAATTCAAAAATTCAAATTTTTTTTTAAATGAGAACTTACATCTATATTCTGGACATAGAGCTATTAGTTTTTGAAATTTTTTTTTGGAATTTTTATTTTTATTTATTTTTTTATACAGCAGGTTCTTATTAGTTATCCATTTTATACGTATTAGTGTATATATGTCAGTCCCAATCTCCCAACTCATCACACCAAAAAAAAGAAAGCTCATTTGGATGAAATACTCTGGGAGGAAAACATAAAAGACCAAAACTCACTAAAGAAGTAAGAAACTTGAATATAGTAATAATCACAGAGTATCTACACACTCTTGTCAAATTACCACCTGGCCAAAAAGGCACTGGGCTCAGACAGGTTCACAGGCAATTCCAAACCTCTTAGGAACAGACAATGATCATGCTACTTAAACAATTCCAGAGCCCAGAAAAAGGACTGTGGTGAGTTTTATTTTTTTTTCTATTCTTTTCTATGTTTTCTGAAACTCCACACAGAGCATATATTACTATATTACAAAGAAACACTTAACCTATTCAAATTATAGGAATTTTTCATAAGGAAATAATTATGGATTTGTTCAAAGTTTTATCTGTAAGTGAAGGAATTATACTTTTATGTATAATCCATGAGTGAAAATCAGAAAATGAAAAGTCCAACAATGTATTCACTTTTAGTTTGCAGACCTACTACAAGCCAGGCACTGGGGATAAAATGGTCAGTTGAATAAGAGTTTATACTCTTGTAAGGAGACAGACATCAAATAATCTCCAAAACATACATATTATAAACTCTGAAAAGTGATACAAAGTAAACACCTAGGTTACAGTGAGAGTGCATACTGTTAGGGAACCGTTGACTGAAATCGCCCACCTTGGCCGGGCACTTGCACGAGTTATCTTGCAACAAGAGGTCCCAACAAGGAACACGGTGCTGCCACCGAAGACTAAATTCAGGAGGAGAATCCTGGAGGGGCCAAAAGGAGGGAGGAGACGCCAGCCTATAATATGCCCTACCAACCTCCCAGAATCCTCCTCACTGGAATCCAACTTGGCTGAGAGATGCACGCGCCACCAGGAAGGATGCTGAGTCAGACCAGATATGGGCCAAGCAAGATGAGTGGCCAGAGACAACCTGGAAACTAATCCCATCACCATAAAACCTGAGACTGCGAGCCACACGGCAGAGCAGTTCTCCTGGGTTCCCTTACCCTACTGCTCTCCGCCCAGGTGCCCCTTCCCAACAAGGTTTTTGCTTTGTCAGCATGTGTGTCTCCTCAGACAATTCATTTCCGAGTGTTAGACAAGAGCCCACTCTCAGGCCCTGGAAGGGGTCCCCCTTCCTGCAACAATATGATACAGGGAAGGGGGCCTTATCTGGGGATCAGGAATGATGGAATATCAAGCAACTGTTCAAACTAATGATATGTTGATGAATATTTGATGACATAGCATATTCATGACATAGTAAGTGAGAACTACAAAGCAGTATGTACAGTTTAGTTTCACTTTTGTATAAAAATTATATTTACACAGAAAAAAAGGTTGGAAAGGTATACAAATCCAGTAAAAGGCAAAAATGTTAGCCATAGAGAGATTTATGGTTCCTGTTTTCTTGTGCTTCTCTGTATTTTCCAAATTTTCTTAAAGATCTCCTATTACTTACATAATAGTCTTTGTGAAAGCCTCATTTGATTTTTTAAATTCTTTTTTTATTATCCTGGTAAGGTATACATACCATCAAATTCACCATTTTACCGTGTACAATTCTGTGGCATTAAGTACATTCACATTGCTCTGCAACTGTCACCACCATCCATCTCCAGAACTTTTTCACCTTCCCAAACTGAAACTCTGTGCCCATTAAACACCAGCACACCCATCCTCACCATACCCAGACCGCCCCCCACCCCCGGCTCCCCCAGCAACCATCCCCCAGTAACCATAAAGCATCATTTAATTTTAAAATTCAAACATTTAGAGACCAAGCCTCATTCACCCTTTAAATGTCAATTACCATCATCTGCTAAACTCCCATCACTAGAAAACACAGCCCATAAGGCAGGAGCTAGAGTTTTATAGAGCTGGGAGACAGGTCTAGGTGGCAATTTGGGACAATCAGAGGATGGGAGGTGAGGGGTGTGGTAGTAGGAGGAGATTCTAAAGCGGAGATGGGAAGGCAAAGGAACTGCAGGCTTTGAAGTTTGCCCCAGGTCCCTGGGAGCAGCCAGCGTATTCAGGTGCAAGGACTAACCAACCATAAAGCTGTTTCTTTCAGTTTTCAGCACACACACACACACACACACACACACACACACACACACACACACACACACACACACACACACACACACACACACACACACACACACACACACACACACACACACACACACACACACACACACACACACACACACACACACACACGGAAAGATGGAGAAGAAAAGAGACAGAAACTTAAACGTCAAAGAATCAAGCCTCCCAGGAACCAAATGCAGGAATTTCCTTCACAATACCCTTGACAGCTGGCCTTGTAGCACCTGCCGGAACACATCCAAGGAGAGGGGTCCAACAGAGCCCTGACATTCCAGACAACATCCAGACAGCTTCATAAATCCCCAAACCCATAAATGCAGAAAAGGTTGTAGAAGCTTCTGGCTTTTCCTTGTTTTTTTTTTTTTTTCTTTCCAAATGTCTCACCTCCCACTGCAAGTTAACCCCCTTTTCAACCTTCACCAAAAGGATCTCACCAGAAAAAATGTTGTCTTGGCTCAAGCCCCTGGGAAAATGTTCCTTATTTCTCTATGAAGTACAGTAGGTGGTGGACCTAGTCCCAGTACAGCAAAATTTATCATTCTAGTTTTTCATTTATCCTAAACTCCTTTTTTTTTCCTGGCTAAGACCTATCCTTTCTTTGGACATCTTTGCTTTCTCTTTCCTAACGTCATCCATATGAGCAGCTGATATTCTTTTCAAAAGGGCCATTTTTCACAAAGTTTTAATTAGTTAAGAGTTACAACTGAGTTGCATTTCAAATCTGTATCTCAGCAAAATTACAAATTACTACCTGTCAGGAACCTTTGGGATCGCTTAAAGCTCTCGAAAAATCAGGGCAGTGTTAGATCTGCAAATTCTAAATCTATATTGAATAGTACTGTCTGTGTGGTCACCCCACCCCACCTTCCTCTCTTTATTAACAGCAGCATCCCACATTTCTCAGGATTTGTAGAACATGGTTCTAGGTAACAAAAGCATCTGCTGTTAAATATATTTATCCGTCTTCCCACCCAGTGCAGCCAGGAAAACTGTTTATAATAACCTCACCCCGCCTCCACCGTCCCGCCGAAGATGAATGGGTGATATGATGGAGAGCTAGAAGGGGTACAGGAAGAGGACGTAAAAGTAACAAGAGGTAACCGGAGAGTTTGGGCTGATCTGGCGGAAGCGCAGGGGCAGGGCTACTTATGTGGGAAGCTTTGCATACCAGTCAGAGGGCACTGGGCTCCTGGGGGCAGAGAACAGAGGGAGGTCCTTTTTGGAGACAGGCTGAAAGTTAGAGGGGTGAAGCTAATTTCAAAATATCGCCTAGAGATAGCCCTGCCCACCTCCTCATCAGCTGTCCTTCAGTTACTCAAGTCTGCACTTAATGTTCCTTCTACCTAGAATCTCACCAGCTGGAGAGGCTTGTGTTAACAAAGGCAACTGCTCTGAGAAGCTGAGCTGGTGGTAATTAAAAAAGAGAGGAGAGGATAATCAGAGATAAAGGAAAACCACAGCCTGGAAGCTTGAAGCAGACCACGGCCAAAAATCTGGACGCATTATCTACTTCACAGGATTGCTGTAAGGAACTAATGAGGATGCAGATGAAGGTGTCCTGCAAATAAAGTGCTATCCAAAGGTACAGAGTGCAGAAGTGGGAATCTTAATGGCTCAGCACCACTTTAAAAAGTGACATCTATCTTCCTATTTTACTTCAAAAGTAAAAATGGCAATATGGGAAAAGGTGGGTATGCCTGGCATATCTGACTTCATAAGGAAAGCATTCGATGAGATTTTCTCTGTGGAATCCTGTGGACAAGATAGAGACCTGAAGGCTGGATGAGGTGAACTGGTAAGTGGCCAAACCAAGACGCCCCCAAAGTGCAGATTATTAGATGAATATTAACCTAGAGGGAAGTTTCTCACTGGGTTCTAAACGACTCCCTTCTGACCATGTCCAGCTCTACGTTATTCTTTTTTTTTTTTTTAACTTTATTTTATTTTTGGCTGTGTTGGGTCTTCGTTGCTGTGCAGGGGCTTTCTCTAGTTGCAGTGAGCGGGGGCTACTCTTCGTTGCCGTGCGCGGGCTTCTCATTGCATGGCTTCTCTTGCTGCAGAGCACGGGCTCTAGGCGCACAGGCTCAGTAGTTGTGGTGCGCGGGCTTAGCTGCTCCGCGGCATGTGGGATCTTCCCGGACCAGGGCTCGAACCCATGTCCCCTGCATTGGCAGGCAGATTCTTAACCACTGCGCCACCAGGGAAGCCCTCTACATTATTCTTAATTCCTTTGAAAAAAGGTATCGGGGAATATTGTAAACTCATACAGATATCACAAAACTAGCAGAAGACAAACACTATAATCAGCTGTCTAAATGCAGTATTCCGAATACTTTTTATGCCTGCAGTTTACATTTAATCCCCATGCAGTAAAGCAGAGGCCTTAAATTGATGAACTGCATATGTGCTTTGTTTAGCTTGCCCAATGTTAAGAAAAAATTTAAACTGGCTAATAGCACGTAAAACTTAGCTGGTTTCACGTAAAAATCCAGACTTTAAGCTTGGAAAAACAGAAGACCTCATTCCTGCAGGGCAACATCAGCTGAAGGTGTTGCCATCTGAGCCCTAGGAATAGCTGTGCCCAATGTTAAGAAAAAATTTAAACTGGCTAATAGCATGTAAAACTTAGCTGGTTTCACGTAAAAATCCAGACTTTAAGCTTGGAAAAACAGAAGACCTCATTCCTGCAGGGCAACATCAGCTGAAGGTGTTGCCATCTGAGCCCTTGGATGAGCTGTGCCCCATCCATTCTGGGTACCTAACATGGCCCAATTCATCCCATTTCACCTGCCAGGCCCCTACTGGCATTTGACTTGGTGACTCCTGCAGTAAACACTGGTTCATATTATTAAATGTATCCAATTTGATTGTGCATTAAACTCTAATTCAACCTTCTCCCACTTTCAGCCTTTGCAGGGTTTCGCTCCTGCACCAAGATCCAACATCTGATCACAACTTCATGGTGAAAACCTGTGCATACAGAACATCTCAGTTTTCTGGTGTGCTTTCCTATCCTGTGGTTTACTTAACCCTCCCCAGTATTCCAGGAAGTCTGAGCTTACTGTCTATATTACGAGGGAGATCAACTAGCTAACAGGGGCCAAAGGCAAGATTTCAGCTGAGGGCTGGGGTCAAATCTTAATCTACTATCTCCCACCATACCATGTACCCCTCAACCCCTGGAGACAGCCCCGATTCCAGGCTGACCCAACCAGAGGAGATTTAAGTCCAGATTGCAAAACTGCTGGGCTGCTCTGAAAGGGGCCAGTATGTGGAATCCTCGCTTTACTTCCGTTTTTAATCTTCTTTTAAAAAAACTGTAGTGTTTAATCCAAAGACAGCTGATTCTCATTTACACTTAACCTGTGTTGAACTCACATACTAAATTTTAAAGCTCTGCTCTCAAAAATGCATTTTGCTCTTTAAGATCTCCTTGGTAACACTCGTAATTGGTATCTGGGCTACAAAGAAAAAAAGAAGAAGCTTGGACTCAATCAGTGACTGGAGTTAAAATAAAATCCAACTGGAAATCCAACTAAGTAAAGTTCCATAATGACAGCTGTACAGCAGACTCAGAGAATAACCTGTCCAAATTGGAGGAGGACTGCAAAGTCCCAGGAAAGGGGGACTCTCCGAGATAAAAAGGGAAATTCAAGGGAATTCCCTGCCGGTCCAGTGGTCAGGACTCACCGCTTTCACTGCCGACGGCCCGGGTTCAATTCCTGGTCGGGGAACTAAGAGTAGGAAGATACCAACATTCTCAAATCATAGAAAGTTAAGTTAGAGGTATGGATATAATTACCAGAATTTAAAAAGAAGAAAAAAGCCACAACACTTAAAAGTGGTAACTCTTGGGGCTTCCCTGGTGGCGCAGTGGTTGAGAATCTGCCTGCTAATGCAGGGGACACGGGTTCGAGCCCTGGTCTGGGAAGATCCCACATGCCACGGAGCAACTGGGCCCGTGAGCCACAACTGCTGAGCCTGCACGTCTGGAGCGTGTGCCCAGCAACGGGAGGGGCCGCGATAGCGAGAGGCCCGCGCACCGTGATGAAGAGTGGCCCCCGCTTGCCGCAACTAGAGAAAGCCCTCGCACGAAACAAAGACCCAACACAGCTAAATAAATAAATAAATAAATAAAGTAACTATTAATTAAAAAAAAAAAAGTGGTAACTCTTGGGAAGAAACTGAGAAAGATCGCTTTTTATTATAAGCCTATGTATACTGTTTGATTTATTTTGGACCATAAGCATATAGTATATAATTTAAAAAATATTTTTACCTATTTAGAAACCCAGGAAAAAAAAGGTAAGGCAAAGATCATCTAAAAAGTCTGCCTCGGGACTTCTCTGGTGGTCCAGTGGTTAAGAATCTGCCTTCCAATGCAGGTGGACGCCAGTTCAATCCCTGGTCAGGGAACTAAGACCCCACATGCCACGGGGCTACTGAGCCCGCGTGCCCCAACTAATGAGCCTGTGCGCTCTGGAGCCCATGTGCCACAACTAGAGAAGTCCACGTACCACAACGAAGAGCCCGCGTGCCGCAACTAAGACCAGATGCAGCCAAAAATAAATAATTAATTAATTTTTTAAAAAAAGTCTGCCTCTCTATCTAGCTACCAGTGTTGCAGAGTTTTACCTTGAGTAGCGGTTCTTAAAGTGTGATCCCTGGGCCAGCAGCATCGGCAGTATCACCTGAGAACTATTAAGCAATGCAAACTGGGGGGCCCTACCCTAGACCTAACTGGTCAGAAACTCTGGGATCGGGCCCAGCAATTTGTAGTTTAACGAGCCCTCCAGGTGATTCTGATGCAGGCTCCGGCTTGAAAATCATAGGCCTTGAGCAAAACAAAACTCTATGGCAGTTTTTGGCGCTAACAGTTCCTCAGCTGAAGTGTTAACTATCCAATCAGGTCACCTCAGGTCAAGGCCTGAGCCCCTTCTAAGAAAATATGCATTTTAAAGGAATCTCTAGAGTTAGTTTCCCCAGGACCAGGGCCACAAAGAGGTGACCTCTGCCCTCTGTGAGTTCTGGTGGGAGCTGGCAGCAAGGACCCATCTAGGAAGAGGCTTCTGAGAGGTCCCCATTTGCCACACCATCACTGGGCAATACGTGGGCTGGGTGACCCCCTGGCTGAGCAGCTGAGTGGGTTGGGAGTGCTCTGTGGCTGGCTTTGCATAAGTCACCTGCTATTATAAGGAAGCAAGAGGCACTTCACTTCTGACTCCTGACATTCTGAACAGAGCTCTCGGATATCCTCTGGCTATTTCTGACTTAAAATAGACCAAAGAGGGAGGGGGAAGCAAGATCTTGCATCCTATATACACTCTGATGATGGGCTCCAGGGTATATGCTTTGCCAGCTCCTTTCTTCTGCTTCTATTTGGAGGGAGTCAGAGTTCCGGGAGGGTAGAGAGCATTTCATGACTCTGCAGAGCCCTTGACAGACACAGCAATCAGACAAAGCCTCAGAATCCTTCTTAACACTCAGTTCACAAAGCTACAACTAATCAATGTTGGCAGGCAAGATGCAATTTATCATATAGCCAGTTCAGTACACCCAAGAATTCTATCATCAAAGAAGCCCCAAAGAATGACAGTTACCCTAGCGTCTCTTAGTAGAAACAGGTGACTGTCATTAATGATTTATAATTTTCCACATATTTTCCTTCTTAGGGTAATGAATTTCATGAGTTTATTACTGGCTACATGAAATGGGACTCATTTTCCTTTCCCCTAAACAGCCTTGCTAGAACTTAGGCCTGGGGGTTGATGGGCTGATTTGTGGGCCTACCTATCCTTAATAAGGGAAATTGAAAGTTCCAGAAACCAATTTAGAACTGGTTGGAGTCCCAACTGAACATAAACAGAGCGATCTACATTTTCAGTCCTGTTCCCTTCCTTCAAAGTGCTTCTAGTACAGTTTGGAAAGCAAAACGAAAATTACAAATCAACATAAGTAAGTGCCCAGTTGCTGACGAGAAAATAACACCAAGGTTCCAAGAAGGGAATATCCGAGAGTTGGAGAAGGCTTTGTGGAAGGCATAATTGGGTTTGGACAGGCAGAGTGTAGAATGGAAGACATTCCAGGCAGGAGGGACAACCAGCACAAAGAGAGGGGAATGGTAATGAGCAGGGGTGTGGGGTCTGTGAGGAGACAGGCTTGCCTGCGGGGGATGCTCTGGTGCTTAGTGAAGATTAAAACTGAACTTGGGCAGGGGAGGAGCAGCGCCTGGCACTAAGGGATGGGCCCAGTAGGCAACTGGGAACTACTGCTCAAGTGAGTCACTGAGTGAAAGTGGCATTTGAGAAAGATCAGTGCCTCAGCATAAGGGATGAACTGAAGCTTGGGAAGGTACAACAGAAGATATGGATCTATGGTCTACTTTCTTAGGTCTCTTCTGGGTACCACACTGAGTGGTCTCTTGTCTCTCCCTGCCTGCCATCCATCCATAAGACAAGGAATTAAGAACAACCTCCTGCCACATCCTCCCACTGCCATGGAAGAGGCCCCAAAGCTCCTGGAAGTTACCTGAGGGCTGGTAAATCACTCCGGGGTCTTATGGACACAGTCATAATGAATGAATTACAGTGGCAGCAGGGTATAATGGTAAAGAGCTTGGGTTTGGAGTCAGACTGTCTGAGCCTGTTTAGATTTGAATCCCAGCTGCATCACTTACCAATTTGTGATCTTTTTTTTTTTTTTTTTTAATTTTTGGCCAGGCCACGCGGCTTGTGGGATCTTAGTTGCCCAAAGAGGGATTGAACCCAGGCCCTCTGCAGTGAAAGCGCCTAGTCCTAACCACTGGACCACCAGGGAATTCCCACCAGTTTGCGAGCTTATGAAAGTTACCTAACTCCCTGCACCTCAGTTTCTGCGTCGATAAAATGGGTCTAATAATAGCACTTCCCTCATATGGTTGTTAGGTAGATTAAATAAATAAATACATGTAAAAATTAAACCAATGTCTTGCACATAGTAAGTGATCGTTAAATGTGGCTATTATCAGTAGTAGTAGTATCCAACACATTAACTATACTTGTTCTAAGATTCTTTTTATGGATTATTTATTTCGAGTCAACCAGTACATTGGTTTTTCTTAGAAAGTCTACACATCCCTCAACTGCATCTGAATCCACATAACCACTTGATATTCACATACAATTTTAGAACTGGAGAGGACTTACAATTATTCAGTCCAACTAACTCCCTCTTTCAAAGATGAGGAAACTAAGACACAGAAATGCTGTGTCAGTGCTCAGTAAAAATATTCTTTCCATTGATTTTAATTGTCCAAGATCACAAAGGAAATTAGAGATGAAGCAGCCAAGCCCCCTCTTTAAACTGCTCTGTCTCAATCTTCATGACCATTTGTAATAGCCCCTTCCCACCAACTTCAATATTTGCAACTTGACTCTCCCAGGAGGACTTAAAATTCACTCATTTCCAAATCCTCAAAAGTTCCAAAAGGCAAGATAACTTAGTATCTCATTCCGGGTGCTGCTGGGCCCAAGACACAATATAGTCACAATCATGTAAAAGGTATTCGGTTTTCCTGTTACGATTTTGTCCTCCAGATTGAGGTTACTACTGATGGAAGCCAACATCTGCATCTAAAACACAGAACGGGGAATTCCCTGGTGGTGGAGTGGTTAGGACTCTGCGCTCTCACTGCTGAGGGGCCCGGGTTCAATCCCTGGTCAGGGAACTAAGACCCTGCAAGCTGCACGGCATGGCCCAAAAAAACAGAACAACAAAACAGAACCATTCTAACTGGCGAGTGTACATCACAAGACCAAGGCAAGCCTTTGGTTGAAGAGCTTGGTTGAAGGGAGAAAATCTGATTAACAAAAAGATAAGCAGCCAAAAAATAAATTAAACGACTGCTCACAGAGAGAGCACGAGAGAAAGGAGGTGTGGAGACATGGTGCACACAAAGAGGGACAGAAGAGCTTGAAGGATAGGGATGGGGGAAGGGTAAGAACGGATTTTCTAATATTAGACTCGCCACATGCTTAATTCCCAAATCCGAGCCAAAACGGGGTCCCCTGTCCTACCGATGAGTCCCAGTCAGCTTTCTGTGCCGAAATACTGTCTGCAGCAGGACTGGGCATGAATGCCAAAGCAAATCCCCTCCATCTCAACCCCTCACTGCAACACAAAATTACTCACAGGGCTTATCTTGAAATGTCCTTTCATCTCTGCCTCCCCCTGACTTAAAACAATGCCTGTAAAAAATATTCAAGACCCCTACAGTAAATCCATATCCCTATTATGCACTTACTATAAAGCTGTTTATCCTGAACAATACGTGGTCAGTTTGAGAAATATGCCTTCATTTAAGCTGCTTCTTATAAGGTAAATAAATAAAGTCTTCAGGAATACCAGAACACTATCAATTTGGACTAAATTCATGGATTCCAGTGCAAGCAGCCAAGGTCCTCGAGCCTTGAGCACAAACAGACCTAACCCTGTATTAATTGAAAAATAAAGAGATGGGGGAAGACGTGGTTACGTGCCATGTTATGTGACTTAACAAATGACGTGATGTTCTCGCTTCCATCTAAGTGGCATTTTATTTTTAACTTTATGATTATAAAAGTAATAAATGCTGACTACAGGAAACTCAGGCAGTACAATAAGAAGAAAACCAGCAGATCACTTCTGAAAAAGTTCTTGCATTGATAACTGATGTTCAATAAAATCCCAAGTCTGGCCAAATTCCAACCCAAGGAAGAACATTGTCCTAACCCGTTTCCAAGCTGACTTCCTAGCTGGGCAGAGTATTCATTTGCTGCCACTCACGATTGCATCATTTTGCTGTGCTCTTTAAAGGAACCGCAGGTCTCCACCCCAGTTGCTAAGTTTCATCTCTGGCAAGAAGTCACCACCTCTCCTATATTATGTGGTCTATCTGACAGCCAAAAACCCCCTTGTCTTAACAACATTGAGAAGTGGGGGGCTACCACTGGATGAGGGTGCCAGCAAGACAGGGAGAAACCAGAGGCGATTTTGTGGGTAGCCGAGCAGGCAATGAGATTTGGGAAAGGGCAATTCTTGGGAACTGAGAGCTATGAAATCGATCAGGGTCAGGGTGTGGCTGGGGGAAAGCTCAGAAAGCCCTTGAACCTTCTGGTCAAGGCAGAATAAGGAGGAACCTAGGTGATAATGTTTGGAGAAGATCTGGTAAGGTCGTGTGAAAGGAACCAGACACCAGCTTTGGGGTCCATGGTGGGCTGCAGTAAGCAAGCATTCTGATCAATGAGCTATGTGCACGTACATTCAATGTGTATATACTGAGCACCTACTGTGTATAAGGCCCTGCCTGGGCTGTGCAGAACATGACCAGGAATAACAGAAGGCGCTGACTCTGACAGATAGAGCCCTGGGAGAGAAGGCTATTAATGTGGGTGTTGACGGTTGTGGTCCTTCAGAGAACACATCTTTCCTACCACGCCAACCACATGAGGGTCTGCTTAGCATCCTTCAAACATCCCCCAATAAAACCTGCATCCCTGCTGCCATGAGGTTACGCTGTCCTCAGGCCCCCTCGCCCTTACATCAGTTGTCCTCCCAAAGATGGACCCACTCACATAATCAGGCTTCAACACAGAGGGCATGGCTAAAGCACTCTTCTCTCATTAGACCAAAAATGTTCTCGTGACAAAGCCTTCTGGTTCTGTTTTACCTTTTTCCTCCCATTAGAGTGGGAGAGATGCCCTTTAAGCATGGCAGCGGTGCGCGCTCAGAGCGGCGGTGGGGCAGGTGCAGCCCTCACGCGCTGCCGGCTGCTGTGCGCCGTGCGAGGCCACGGCCAGCGGTCGCCCCAGGAAAGCCCTCTCTGTGAATGAACACGCTCGGCCAACGAGTCTTTCCTTCTGTGCCTTCCAGGCCCCCAAGGTGACCTGAAGACTGGACGCTGCTGCGGAAAAGAACAGACCTGGATGCAAAGCGCTAAGCTGGAGAGAAGCAGGGAGAGAACAGCAAGGTATGCTGGCTTGCCTCCTTTCTGGGATGCCAAATCCTGGCCTCACGTGCAACCAGTGAGGAAAGAAGGATGGTGCTGACACCCGACTTAAAAGGCGTAGGCAATGTCGGTCAGGTGTCAGAGCTGTCAGCTGAACCAATTTTCAGAATATGTGGCCTTATGATAATAGAGTTTCTTCCTAACTTGCAGGTACATATGGGATACTTTATAACGGCTTTACAGTTCACACTTACACATATAAACTCACCTTTTTCTGAAAAAGTCAAAATGATATAAAACTGGGAGCGTCCCAGAAAATGCAGGACATGTGTATCACCTACTGACATAAAAGAAACAGATAATCACCCTTTCCCTCTGGTCCATAAAAGCTAATCTTTAGGGTTATTATGAGAATTAGAGAGCTAATATGCATAAGCGCTTAGAATAGTGTTAGGTACAGTGAGTGCTATGCAAGTCTGTTAAATAACAAAAAAGGATAACATTTTTAAATGCTATAGTTTGGTACAACATATCTTTAAAAATCTGAAGTGACCCCAGAGACTCAAAGTTTATGAGGAAACTGTCTATACCCTCCAGGGGCTCCAAGACCAAAGGGGAGAAAGAGCCCAGGGCTCCAGCCACAGGGCCTGTCTGGCTAGGAAGGTCTGAAGCACGGGGCCGCTCCCCTTCTGGGTAAGTGCCTGGCCACACATCCCAGATGAAGTGCCTTTCACTGAATTTCCCCTGCTAGCTTGGGGTGGGAGGGAGTTTAACTGGAGCACCTTAGGCTTTGGCTGGGTAAACACTTAAGTGAAAGAAAACTTGAGACTGAATCAAGATATACATGTAATTTTAAAAGGTGACATATATCAATATATGATATTTTGATATATGAAATATTTGATCCCTGATTAGATACTTGATGTTATTTAGGAATTATTAATTTGGACGGTACAGTCATAGTATTGGTTATTTTTCAAACCCTTACCTTCTAGCGGTCACATTTCAATATTTATGGCTGAAATGATACAATGTCTGAGATTTTTCCTCAAAATAATAGGGTGAGAAAGGGTAGAGATGAAACAAGATTAGCTATGAATTGATTATTGCTGCCGCTGGATGATGGGTGTATGGGGTTCATGAGATTATTCTAATTCTGAATAATTTCAAATTCTCTGTAATAAGAAATAATTTCTGGTTGTGCTTTTTTTTTTAAGAAAAAAAAAAAAAGGGAGAGGCATGTCTAAAAAGAAGATCCCAGGCCTTGGCCAGAGGAGAGAGAGACTGCTTTAGAGAATTCGGGAAACAACAAATACCTCAAGAAAAGACATTTCTCCAAAGAAGATATACAGATGGCCTACAGACACATGAAAGAATGCTCAACATCCTTAATCATTAGAGAAATGCAAATCAAAACTACAATGAGATATCATCTCACACCGGTCAGAATGGCCATCATCAAAAAATCTAGAAACAATAAATGCTGGAGAGGGTGTGGAGGAAAGGGAACTCTCTTGCACTGTTGGTGGGAATGTAAATTGATACAGCCACTATGGAGAACAGTATGGAGGTTCCTTAAAAAACTACAAATAGAACTACCATATGATCCAGCAATCCCACTACTGGGCATATACCCTGAGAAAACCATAGTTCAAAAAGAGTCATGTACCAAAATGTTCATTGCAGCTCTATTTACAATAGTCAGGACATGGAAGCAACCTAAATGTCCATCGACAGATGAATGGATAAAGAAGATGTGGCACATATATACAATGGAATATTACTCAGCCATAAAAAGAAATGAAATGGAGGTATTTGTAATGAGGTGGATGGAGTTAGAGTCTGTCATACAGAGTGAAGTAAGTCAGAAAGAGAAAAACAAATACAGTATGCTAACACATATATACGGAATCTAAGGGAAAAAAAAGCCATGAAGAACCTAGTGGCAAGACGGGAATAAAGACACAGACCTACTAGAGAATGGACTTGAGGATATGGGGAGGGGGTGGGGTGAGATGTGACAGGGTGAGAGAGTGTCATGGACATATATACACTACCAAATGTAAAATAGATAGCTAGTGGGAAGCAGCCGCATAGCACAGGGAGATCAGCTCGGTGCTTTGTGACCACCTAGAGGGGTGGGATGGGGAGGGTGGGAGGGAGGGAGATGCAAGAGGGAAGAGATATGGGAACATATTGTATATGTATAACTGATTAACTTTGTTATAAAGCAGAAGCTAACACACCATTGTAAGGCAATTATACTTCAATAAAGATGTTAAAAAAAAAAAAAAAAAAAAAGGGAGAGGCATGTCTAAAAAGAAGATCCCAGGCCTTGGCCAGAGGAGAGAGAGACTGCTTTAGAGAATTTGGGAAACAACAAATACCTCAAGAAAACCACCAGGCGATGGATGATCACAGCACCATGAATACTGAAGTAGTGGTTGAAGGGAAAACTTGGGGCTGGGGTGGTGAAAAGGAAAGAAAAACTAAATATTCTCCATAATCGAGAAGAACATACGTTCTTCCAGGGTTATTGCCAGTGAAACCTCATTTCCTTCCGAACACGTACACGAAGTTGCTGGGGCTTCTCCCTACCTCCCCGCTCAACACACTCGGACTAGACAATTTCACTCTTCTCTGCGCAGATTCCAGGGAGGTATCCTGGAGACAGACATCAAAGGAATTAGAGCTGGCAGCCCAGAACAGGTCATGCTGTCAGAGGGAGGCTAGGAACCACATGAAAAGCAGAAAATTCACAGGGCGTTTTATTATTATTATTATTTTTTAAAGAGCTCAGAAATGTCTTTCGTTTGAGTTTTAGTTTAAGGACAGCTACCTCTGGGGGGATGGCTTTGAAGTCATATAGCCCAGAGCAGCACTCAGCAGAGCAGGCCAGCAAGGGAAGGAAAATGCTGTACCCAGCGGAAAAAAACAGAGGGATCCACGCCGGCTGAGGGGTTAGTCTCACTTCCCTAAATAATAACCTGGAAGATTTATGCTTGGTATATAAGGACAGGAAGGGAGGGAGGGAGGGAGGAAAAGGAATCACTGCTAGATAGAAACAGTGTAGCTGGGACCAGATTTGAAAAGGCAACCAAGGCTAGACTTGCAATTGCCCTTCTAAGCGTCAGCAGCAGGATATAGAGATTAAGTGAAAGAGACCCTGGTGAAACCCAACTGAATACAGGGGCCAGCACTGGAGTATCAGAGTGGCCTGAGAGCTAGAATACAGCTCTTGAAACGTCACTTGGACTGTTTCAAGGCTCTAGAAAGCAGTGTCTGAAAAGCACGAGATAGGGGTCCAAGGGCAGAGGTGTGGTATCTACATCAGGGCAGCAAGAGTTTACCCGGATGTGACAAACCGGTGGGCTGGCCACAGTCAGAACTTACAGCTATCGGGAAGAAAAAAGAAAAAAGCCCCGAGCATAAAGCTGACCCCATCTCAGCAGCTCCAGCAAACACAGAAGAAAGAGAAAAGAGAGGTTCCCTACTAGCACTGCCCATGAGTGTCACATCTTCACCGCACCCATTGGGAGACTGGAGAGCTGAAATAGCGAGATAAATTTATACTAACAAACTCAAGATCTGAAAAGTGGTTCTGTCGGCAACAAGGCAGTCAGAGGGGAGCCAAGTTGAAATGACATGCCCTGTCTGTGGGGAAATACAGTACCCGACAAAACTTTCTTCATTCCAGGACAGGCAAACAAACAATACAAACTGTGAAGCTTCCAGAAATATTCTGTAACACAACAGCAATATGTAAAATGTTGCATTATGAAGATACAGAGAGTAGACCAGTGGAAACAGAAGAAAAATGTGGAAAATGTATGCTTGTTTTCAGGCCAAAATGTTTTTTTTTAAAAAGCTGAATAAAATGAGAAAATACTGTAAGGAAACCAAAAATGCAATTGCATTTTTAAAATTTCCATTTAAAGACAACTTTAAAAACCCAACAGAACCAATCCTACAGAATTGAGAAGAAGAATTTAAAAAAAGCAGGGAAAGAAAACGGAAAAGAAATTAAATTAATGAATAAAAAGACGAAATTGAGGCTAGAACAAATGAAACGGAAATAATCACTAAAATATAACAGAATCTTTGACCCAGTAGTTCTTCTTAGGAATTTATCCTACGCAAACGACCAAAGACATGCACAAAGATGTATATAAAAGCAAGTTTAGGGACTTCCCTGGTGGTCCAGCGGTTAAGACTCTGCGCTCCCAATGCAGGGGGCCTAGTTCGATCCCTGGTCAGGGAACTAGATCCCACATGCCACAACTAAGAGCCTGCAGGCCGCAACTAAGACCCAGCACAGCCAAATAAATATTTTTAAAAAAAAGAAAAAAAAAAAAAAACAAGTTTATAACAGCACTGATGATTACAGCAAAATTTGGAACTGGCCTAAGTTTGCCATAACTGGAAATTGTTAAATGTTAAATTATAAATTGTTATTTATAAATTATAAATGGTTCCTTTATATAGTGGAATATCATGTAGCTGTCAGAGATCCCCTTTTAGAAGAATTTATTCTGGACTTCCCTGGTGGTGCAGTGGTTAAGAATCTGCCTGCCAATGCAAGGGACACGGGTTCGATCCCTGGTCCGGTAAGATCCCACATGCCGCGGAGCAACTAAGCCCACGAGCCACAACTACTGAGCCTGCGCTCTAGAGCCCACGACCCACAACTACTGAGCCCATGTGCCACAACTACTGAAGCCCATGTGCCTAGAGCCCATGCTTGGCGACAAGAGAAGCCACCGCAATGAGAAGCCCACGCACCGCAATGAAGAGTAGCCCCTGCTCGCCCGCGCGTAGCAATGAAGACCCAACATGACCAAAAGTAAATCAATCAACAAATAAATTTTTTAAAAAAAGAATTTATTCTTACATGGAAATACGCACACATAGAAAAAGATAAGGCTAACCTGTGACATAGGAACATCAGTCACTTCCGGTAGGAGGCCTATAGGTGATTTTTCCCTCTATACACTTTTCTGTATTTTCCAGTTTTCTACAATGATCCTGTATTACTTCTCAAAGAGAAAAAAATCCCAATAGATGTTTTGGTGAAAGAAGAAAAAAAAGGCTTGAGCAACTTTAAAATGCAACAATACGGCTACCAAAAGTCAATTCCTCTGAGGTCAAAGGCAGCTCCCCTCATGAAGCTATCGCCTGGACAAGTCTCCCCACGAGTACTCAGGATTGGCACCTCACCACCTGCCGTATTTTACAACAAAAACCCAGTGAGCCTTCCAGAACACTCAAAAACAGGATTCCCCTGCACAGCCATAAATTCACTACATGTGTTTGCCTCCTTGAATTTACTATGGGGTAGGCAGGCACTAGACTCCATCCTCCCCCTCCCTGTGCCAACATACTTCACTGGTTTTAAATAAGCTGTCAATTGCTAAAGGTAAATATTAGGGTTAGCTCCTTCCCAGGCGTCATAATTCTCTCTCAACTCAAATGTTTGTGAATTTTAAATCTCTCAGCGGAGGTACTTGTCCTGCACGAGGTTACCCTGTGAGCAACACTCCATATTAATTGTTCCAGTGCACGGACCTCCAGAGAAAAGTCACAGACAGGGAAATGGAAGCTCCAAGGAGATCTACTGATCGAAGGGTTCTGAGATCACAATGGAAAGGCAGGGATTCCCTGGCCAGGTCCCACGCTCTCACCCCCAGGTGGGTCTACTCTCTACAACTTATACACTTTGACCACGTCACTTCTCCCAGCCTTCAGTTGTTGAACATAAGTAACACCTTGTCACTAAATCATACATTTTTCTTTATTTTTTTAAATATTATTTTATTTATTTATTTATTTATTTGGTTGTGCCGGGTCTTCGCTATGGCAGGCGGGCTCCTTAGTTGCAGCTCCAGGGCTCTTTAGTTGCGGCACGCGGGCTCCTTAGTTGCGGCATGTGAACTCTTAGTTGAGGTATACATGTGGGATCTAGTTCCCTGACCAGGGATCGAACCCGGGCCCCCTGCATTGGGAGCGCAGAGTGGTATCCACTGCGCTGCCATGGAAGTCCCCACAAATCTTTCTTTGAAAGAACATTACTGGGGGCTTCCCTGGTGGCACAGTGGTTGAGAATCTGCCTGCCAATGCAGGGGACACAGGTTTGAGCCCTGGTCTGGGAAGATCCCACATGCCACGGAGCAAATAGGCCCGTGAGCCACAACTACTGAGCCTGCGTGTCTGGAGCCTGTGCTCCGCAGCAAGAGAGGCCGTGATAGTGAGAGGCCCGTGCACCGTGATGAAGAGTGGCCCCCGCTTGCCGCAACTAGAGAAAGCCCTTGCACAGAAACGAAGACCCAACACAGCCAAAAATAAAAATAAATAAATAAATAAATTTAAATTATTTTTTAAAAAAAAGAACATTACTAACAAATTTGAAATTAATCCTCTCCCAAAGTCTCCATAATTTCCAGTTCTGTTTTATGAACAGAAAAAAAAAATGAGGTTACAAAAGGAAAATCAGAGATTCATAAAATCAGAACACTGGAAAAGACCTTAAAATTTAGTTCAATGACTCCTGACAGATGAATGGATAAGCGAAATGTGGTATATTCAAAAAGACAACCGAATATTAGTCAGACTTAAAAACAAAGGAAATCCTGACACAGGCTACAAGATGGATGAACGTGACTGATAATGCTAAGTGAAATTAGCCAGACACAAAAGGACAAATACCGCACAGCTCCACTTAGAAGAGGCTAAGAAACAGAAAGTAGTCAAATTCAGAGACAGGAAGTAGAATGGTGATTCTTAGGGGCTGGAAGGAGAGGGCATGAGGAGTTATTAACAGGTACAGAGTTTAAGGTACAGAGTTTCAGTTGGGGAAGATGAGAAAGTTCTGGAGATGGACGGTGGTGATGGTTGCACAGCAATGTGAAAGTACCTAATGCCACTGCACGACACACTTAAAAATATCTAAAATGGTAAATTGTTATGTACATTCTACCACAATAGGAAATATAACCTTTTTTTAAAAAGTCATTTAGCTCAACAACTCTTCCACTAAAAAAATTACCTGCTGGACTTCCCTGGTGACACAGTGGTTAAGAATCCACCTGCCAATGCAGGGGACACGGGTTCGAGCCCTGGTCCGGGAAGATCCCACATGCCGCGGAGCAACTAAGCCCGTGCGCTACAACTACTGAGCCTGTGCTCTAGAGCCCGCAAGCCACAACTACTGAAGCCCGCGTGCGTAGAGCCCGTGCTCGGCAACAAGAGAAGCCACCGCAATGAGAAGCCCACGCACTGCAACAAAGACCCAACGCAGCCAAAATTAAATAAATAAATAATAAATAAAAGATATAATGAAATAAAATGTTAAAAAAAAATTACCTGCTACATAACTTGCTTGGAATCTAGGTGACTCTTGTTCCAATCTTGCCCATATTAGACCCAAACTCCAAGGAGATCAAATATACTTCTGACTTTGAAGTTTAATGTTTATACCGACCCTCCCTATAAAAGGACTGCCTCCTAAAGAAGTGATTTTTCTGGGAATTCCTTGGTGGTCCAGTGGTTAGGACTCGGTGCTTTCACTGCCAAGGGCCCAGGTTCAAGCGTAAGTAAGTAAGTAAGTAAATAAGTAAATAAATAAATAAATAAATAAAGGAGTGATTTTCCCGTCAGCTGCAAAGGCCACGCTTTGTGCTCCTGTGAGTTGAGGTGCCTTCTCTAACCTGTTCACTTCGCTTCAGCCAGCAGTTACGCTGTGAGCCGTGGGAGGGCTTTTCCAGTTAAACAGATGGCAAAGGGCCAAGTTTGGTGGATCTTTGTGTATTTATTTGTTTCAAGTAGCTAAAAGAGACCAGTGCTTTCTTCTTTTATCTAAAAAGTCGCTCTGCAAGTCTGCCAGTTGTTGGGGTGAAGGTGGTGAGAGATGTAGAGAGAGAAGGAAACCCTCTCCCTCGTTCCCACCTCGAAAACATCACCCTTTGTTTTGGGCTTCCCAGCGAGTTTGTATTCTTCCCTCTTAGAAACTAAACAAATAGAAAAATCCAGAAATGCTTGGGCAGAGGTCAAAACGTTTTAAATTGTGGCCAACGGGGTCAGTGTTTTCTTCCAGGCGAGGGCCGCACAGGGGAAACTTTAAAAACCTATGATAACAAACCTCCTACCAACTGTGAAACACAGTAAGAAAAGAAAATTGGGTGCAAAATAGAAATGGATTTTTCTAAAATGGAGGCAGATGCCCCCAGGGCTCACCAGAAAGCTCTAGGAATGGTTGCCTTGGTAATCAACAACATATATTTTGTAACAGAGAGCATTTCTCTCTAAAGTACTCGTGGAATTGCCAAAAGTAGCTGAAAACGGTTTTCTCCAGGCTTCAGGCCTGTCCCTGTGACAAGCCACACTCTCTGTCACCACCCTGGCCTGCGCCCTCTTGTTGGCCTCCCAGGCCAGCGTTTCCCCTCTAGTTCCTCCAACAAAACTGTACCGTAATAATTCTGCTCACACACCACCATCATCTCATGCCTCTGCTCAAAACCCTTTAATAGCTGCTTAAGTCATTGTATAGTCAGTGTAAACTTTCTGCTTCTCCAGCCCCACCCCCAGTGCAGACTTCTTCACCTCTATTCCCAACAAGCACTTCCATCCCAGGCCCTCTCTGGCCCTGGGTTCGAGTCCCCAGTCTGACTTTTCCAGCTGTGTGGTCCAGAACACTTATGTGACAGAAGGAGGCTGGGTTTGGGGGACAGGTCTGAGCTTCGATCCCCCACCTCTGTCACTTGCTAATTTGCATGGCTTGGGTAATTCACTTTACTTCTCTGAGCCTCAACTTCCTCACTTGAAGAAAGGGGAGTCATAGCACCTACCTCACAGAGTTGTTTGGTGGATAACATGGAAAAGAGCAGGCAAAGTGCTGGCATGGTGCTCGGTCCCTGGCACATTTTTCCTCAGCCTCTATAAATGTGAGTTCCGCCAACTCCCAGTACTGTTGTCAGGAATACACACCGGGGAAAGCGCTTTGAAAACAGTCCAGTGCTATTCACAATAGCCAAGACATGGAAGCAACCTAAATGTTCATCGACAGATGAATGGGTAAAGGAGATATTATATATATAATATTATATATATAATACATTTATTACTCAGCCATTAAAAAGAATGAAATAATGCCATTTGCGGCAACATGGATGGACCTAGAGATTATCATACTAAGTGAAGTAAGTTAGAAAGAGAAAGACAAATACCATATGATATCACTTATATGTGGAATCTAAAATACGACACAAATGAACATACCTACGAAACAGAAACAGACGCACAGACATAGAGAACAGACTTGTGGTTGCGAAGGTCGGGGTGTTGACGGAGAGGGATGGATTGGAAGTTTGGGACTAGGAGACGCAAACTATTATGTAGAGAATGGATGAACGACAAGGTCCTACTGTACAGCACAGGGAACTATACTCAATATCCTGCGATAAACCATAATGGAAAAGAGTATATATATGTGTGTGTATAACTGAATCACTCTGCTGTACAGAGGAAATTAACACAACATTGTAAATCAACTGTGCTTCAATAAAATTTTTTTAAAAGTCAAGTGCTATGTAGAGAGTATGTGTTAAGACCACTTTTGAGCCACACTGGGAAATCTCCCTAAATATTCCTTCTCCCTGCCCTTCCAGGCCAAGGCAAGTCCTGCCCTTCTTGGGGGAGCTTCTCTGACCAGTCCAAGGGGTCCCGGGCTTTCCTTCTGACTCCTATACTGTTCCACACGGCTGAACGCCGTCGTCTCTTGTTTACTGCTTCTCTGACCCAAGTAGGACTTTTTCACTGTAAGAAGGCTATAAACTCCCTGTAAACCACGCATCCATACTCCTGAGTGCTCCTGGGGCCCTCCCTGTGCAAAACTCCCCGCAGGTGCCCCACAGATGCCCCACAGATCACCACGTACAGACAGAGCACAGTGTTGGGAGTTGCTGCCCCAGTGGTAGCCCCTAAAGCCAAAATCACCAAGAGGCCACCAAGGGCCAAACCGAGCCCTTAGATGTGTTGTTTGACACACACACAACGTTTTAAATTTTAACTAGTTAATAATACTGAGAAATCAGAAGAGTCCACAGTTTGTAAACATTTTGCGAGATGTGACCATCCAGGTCTGCGTTCCAGCAAGGCTGCTCCTTTGAGATGAGGATGCTCTCCCCCATTTGCCCCAGGCTTGCCACTCTCCCTATCACCTCCTGACTCACACTTACCAGTTTACGCGGGATGGAGCTGAGACAAAAGGAAATTACTTTTCCCTCCTAAGTCTCTATCAAAGGTTAGAAAATAGAAGATACACTAAAAAGGATCTATGTTTCCAGAAAAACAGGCAAGAAGCATATTTCTTTGTAGAAAAGAAAATTATTGCTATATGTTTCCTGCGCACAGAAAGTCTATGTGGAAATTCCCCACGTGCTTCATGCAATCAGGTGGCAGTTAGTATCTGAGCTTGCTGCCCAATGGCATGTCCTAGAATGCCAAGCGGGTCTTCAAGGAACCTCGGGGAATAGATGAGCATTTCCCAGATTATAGAGTTAGAAGTTAGACACTGAAAAGTCAGTGGCTACTAAGATCACAGAGTTTGAAGTTAGATACTGAAAAGTCAGTGGCTACTAAGGGTTTGGATGTTTCTCCCAAGAAAATGAATAGAGGGGTCCAGTGAAAGTACCTAAAAGCAGATCATGGGGGCCATGGGGCATGCAAGTGACCCAACACCACTTCCCACTTTCAGGGTGTCTGGGGCAGCCCTCTCCCATGTGCTATCTGCTTATCTCTTGGATTATTTTTTACCTTCTCTCTCTAGAATGTTGTCAATTCTGCCCTTGCACAGAAATGCTAATCTTTCAGAAATGACCAACCAATCAGGAGATCCTTTGGGTTAGGTCAGCAAACCACAGGCTGGAAATGTCCCTGGGGTCCTGGGACCTTGGCTGTTCTCACCCTGTTGGCTACTCAAAGGCCTCTTTCTTTGCTGCCACAGACATTCTTCCCTGGGGTAGGAGAGACTGTGTGTGTGTGTGTGTGTGTGTGTGTGTGTGTGTGTGTGTGTGTGTGTGTGTGTGTGTGTGTGTGTGTGTGTGTGTGTGTGTGTGTGTGTGTGTGTGTGTGTGTGTGTGTGTGTGTGTGTGTGTGTGTTGAGGGAGCTGGGTTAACTAAAAAAAAGACAAGAGGTTGATGGATTCTACATGCTTAAAAACCTCAGAAGGCCATTTCTGAGAAATGAAGGTTTGCAATCACTCTCCTGAATTATCTCTTTTCCAATTCTCTGTGTTTGGGGTGCTCAAGACCTTAGCCTGCCTTACCTCCAGCAACACCTTGACTGAGAAATTCCTGTCAAAAGACAGAGGCCATATTTGCTTCCCAAATGTGCTGTACACCATGTTCCCCATAAGACATGGTAGGGCACAGAGAAAAAGAATAGGCTTTGGAGGGAAAGCCAACTGACCAGGTGATTCTGCCACTTACTAGCTTGGTGGGCACATCTCTTATCTCTCTGGGCCTCAGTTTCCTCATCTATACAATGGGAGTAATGATGCCTACCTCATAGAGTTCTTGTGAAAGTTAAATAAGGCAGCACATGGGAAGTCCTTTCCAACTCCATGCTTGACACCTGGAAGACACCTCCTTAAGTGACAGCCTGGGCCTGTTATTAGGCAGTTCAGCACATCTCCAGGGACAGGTGGTAGAGGCAGAGTTCAGATACTGGCTCCACCATTATGAAAACTACTCAGTCCAATAGTGCCTCACTCAAACGGTTATGTGAGGATTAAATAAATAATACAAAGCATTTAAGGACTTCTCTGGCAGTCCAGTGGTTAAGACTCCGCGCTTCCAAGGCAGGGGGCGAGGGTTCGATCCCTGGTCGGGGAACTAAGATCTCACATGTGGCACAGTGTGGCCAAAAAAATTAAAATAAAAATAAATAAAAATTTAAAAAAACAGCCTTCTCTTAAAAAAAACTAATAATACAAAGCATTTAGATGGGGCCTGGCAAAGTCAGCACACCCAATATGTAAATGAAAGCTGTAATTTTTATTCTTGTTATGACTGTTTATTCCCTCTTTATGTGTCTCATCCCAGATCATGAAGCACTAGATACCTGAGTAGAGTACTAACCTAAAAGCACATTAACCCTAATGATCATCAGGACGTTATCTGAGATGGACCAGAGCTGCATGACTGCTAGGGACTTGATACAGGAAGGAAGGACACATCTTCCTTCCAGCTAACTCTTGACTCTGTGTGTATGGATGACGGGCTGAGAGATGGTACCTACTCACTTTCCTAGACATCATGGGCAGACAGAGTGGGTTTCCCATGCGTTTAACTCATTTTACATAGTGCACATCCTACGTACCAGGCATGTGCTCCATGCTGGGGGACATAACAGTGAACAAGCCCTGGGAATCTGTATTTTTTTTGGCCGCACCATGCGGTTTGTGGGATCTTAGTTCCCCAACCAGGGATCAAACCCTCGCCCTCAGCAATGAAAGCGTGGAGTCTTAACCACTGGCCTGCCGGGGAATTCCCGGAAATCTGTATTTTTAAAAGCTCCCCAGGTGACTCTGAATTATCAGCCAGGGTTGAAAATCACCACCTGATGTTTCACTTGGAACAAGCACTTGAGGGAAACCTAACAGAACTGGGATCCCAACACCACTCCTTGTCTCTCCCCGCTGCACTTTGAGATGGAGACCTGTATTCCCTACAATAATGTGGAATCCACACATGAGAACAGGAAGAGCAGAGACGGAGCCTCCTCTTCCCTCCACTGGCCTCCTTTGCTATAGCCCCACCTCCCTTCTGGAAAGAGCAGCAAAGTGAGGTCCCTCTACCCCCCGGGAGCCTCGGGACTCATCCTGAGCTGCAGCCTGGGGGAAGCAGCTGGGGCTGGTGCAGGCAGACATTATCCATCCTCCGGCTCTGTTTGTAGGTCCCACATCCTGTGATAACAGCCATTTGGTCAGCAGCTTCTGGGAGGGTAATGATGAGGCCAAACAACTCTACAGCCAGAAGTAATTTGCCCCAAGTACTGGTCCTGCCTGGAGGCAAAACAATTAGTGGGTTGATGACAGCCTGATGCTTGAGAAATCATTTTTTTAAACAGAAGGGGGGAAGAAACGTTGCTAAAGAAGCCCTTTAACTCAGAAGGCAGTCCCATCCACCTTACAAATTCAATGCCCTCTGAATACACATCCATCAGTCACAGCAGGGAATCTTTCAACTCGAAAAAGAGCAAGAGAAGGAATTCAGATAAACATCACGGACTGTAGCAATAACGCGGGTGCCGATTCACCCCTTCCCCTCAAGGCAGGAGAGAATCAAGGAAGAATTTCAAAATCTTTTTATACAATTAAAGAAAGGGATCCGGTGGGGGAAGGGAGTGAGGACAGAGATCAAGAAGCTTAAGGTTTGCTCTTTTAAGCTCAAAATAAATCATAAGAAATAACTGGAAGGTTTTTTTTATTTTTAAGATCTTATCTAAGGCCGGAACAGCATCTAGTGTTTGGCCGGAGGGTGGGGTGAGCAAACCGTCAGCCCAGGATCAGTCTTTTCACGCCCTCGTCTAGTCCCCCAAAACAAAAGCAGAGTCTGTCACGTGCTTCCAGAATTTTACAATCTTGAATTACAGCTTTCAAATAATTCAGATTCCACTATAACAAATCTCAGAAAGGGGAGGCAGACTACAAAGGAAATCCAGCAAAATATACCCAAAGAACTGTACCCAAAATGGTAGCAGGGCAAAGAACCAGATGATATGGTAAATTTGGCCACCAGAGGACCAGCAAATAACACGACAAACCAGTAAATACAGCTCCGTAAGAAATGCACATTCATTATTTCCCCAAACTACTTTAGGATCCACTGTTGTCAACTATTACTTTCTAGAAGTCTAACTTTAGACTTAAGATTGGACATGGTCCAATCTTTGATCATTCACAAAACAAAAGCAAACCATCCAGGACCCTAGCATCGTGCATATATAAAAAGCATTTCCTTTAAGAGAACCAAAGTTCTTTAAAATTGATAGATATCAGTTAGGTGCTTGGCCATGTCAAGGTCTGCACCTGTTAGGATCGACAGCTCAGGTTTGGGTTGTTTTTGCCACGTCGTTTCATCAGAGCACTACTCCGTTTTGGTTTGGTCCCCTCAGATTTTCTTTCCTTTTCCTCACATCGGTGAGGAAAGTGTATGTACGCTCACATGTTAACAAATACACACATATCTATGTTTATAAAATGGATCTCTTCTCCCCCCCTCCAAAAGCTTCTTTACCTATTTGAAGATTTAAAAGCTTATCACTCCCATCCTTAGAATGTTCTAACCATCACAGGGTTGGAGATAAGTGTTGTAACCACAGCACTCAGGAACTAGACTGCAATCTCTACTGCTTATTCTCTCTGAGGAGATGCCCAAGTTCTCTTTTGGCAGACACGTGTGGTTAAATCCAGGGTCTTTTTCAATAAATACATTTTTTACATGTGAGCCAGGGGGCTGTCTGTCAGCTGTGAAGAAGCAAACCTCCTGCTACGGGCGTGCTCCCAGCAGAGGCTGGCAACCCCGCTTCCATGTATGGAAGTGAACGAAAGCAGTAAAACCTCAGGCATGAGTCTGGGCAGGGCTGGGGGTGGGGGCAGCATTCCTCACCGTGAAGCAAATCCTGGCCCAGAGGGATGGACTCTGCCCGGGGCCTGGGGTCCCATGGATTCCTCAGTGGATTCTTTAGTGGAACAGCCATAGCGCAGAAATGATGGGAAGCAGGAAAGCAACGGGGCACCCGTTAAGTGGAGGATCATCCGCTCAGAGAGCGTGGACAGAAGGGCCCAGGCTGTCCCGGGAGCAAAGCCCGAGCCCTGGAAATCAGTGCCACTGGGAGCCCACATGCGCTGACCTCAGCACACTGGAATGCAGAATTCTCCCCCACTCGCAGACCACGGCCATCGTCCCCACAAGGCCAGCACCAAAGGAAGGGGAAAGCTTATGTGTGGTCTAAGAGACTCATGACTGAGGCGGAAGGCACGGTTACCCACTTCTTGGGCAGGGCAAGTCTGGGAGTTGCAAAACAGTTTAGGTGACATTGTGGGGGAAGAGTCAGATCAAGGCTGGAGCCCTGCAGGCACCGTTGACCATATATGCCTCTGTGCCTCAGTATCTCCATCTGTACAATGGAGATAATAACTTAGGTGCCCCACAGGGCTGTGGTATGAAGCCTGCAGTACTGTGTGCTGTGCCTGGCACAAAGTAAATGCTGTCAAATGTGAAGTACTGTCACTAACAATAATAAAGAATAGAAATGGCTTAATGAAGACTTATGGTACCCTTCCTAAATTGATAAATCCAAGCGGTACTTTTCAAACTTTTCTAACATTTCATGTTCCCACCGTTGCTCACGCTCTCTCTGATACACCTTCCTTTGGCCTCTGTGACCACCCCCCCCAATTTGTGTCCCTCTATCTGTTCCTTTGTTGTCCTGTCCCCAGGTCTCAGCTGTGTCTCCCCAGCACCTCCTCTCAGGCCACCTCCTTCTCTCCCCACACACTCTCTGGGACTCTCAATTCTTCTCACAGCTCTCTATTTGTTGCTGACTCACAAATCTTTCCCAGGCAGAGACCTACCTCTCCACAGAGCTGGAATCAAGCAGTCAGACAGTTGAACATCTCTACTACTTTTACTCGCCCAGCCTCCACTTTCCCTACCTCAGCTGGTGACATTAACTCCTTCCTGTCTCACCCCCTGTCTTAGCTCAGGCTGCTGTAACAAAACCCAGAGACTGGGCAGCTTAGATAACAGACATTCATTTCTCACAGTTTGGCAGGCTAGAAGTCCAAAATCAAGGGGCTGGCAGATTCAGTGTCTGATGAGGGCTCTCTTTCTGGTTTGCAGACAGCTGCCTTCTTGCTGTGCCCTCACATTGGGCGGTTAGGGAGCGAGCTCTGTACCCCTCCTCTTATCAGGGCACTAATTCCATGATGGGGGCTCCATCCTCATGACCCCATCTAAACCTAATTACCTCTCAAAAGGTCCCACCTCCAAATACCATCACTTTGGGGGTTAGGGCTTCAACACACGACATTGGGAGGGACATAAATACTCAGTCCATAGCATCCTCCAAAGGCAAGACACAACCATCGATTATATTTCCTAATGCTTCTCAAACCCACTCCCTCCTTCCCATCTCCGTCACCATGACCCCAGGGCTAGGCCCTCATCATCTTTCCCCCTCCAGTCCAGTGCTGTCCAATACAAATAAACACAATTTTAAAAATTTTAGTAGCCACGTTAAAAAGTAGAAAAAAAAAACAAGTGAAATTAGGGAATTCCCTGGCAGTCCAGTGGTTAGGACTCAGCGCTTTCACTGCCGAGGGCCTGGGTTCATGCCCTGGTTGGGGAACTAAGATCCCGCAAGCTGCGTGGCGTGGCAAAAAAAAGAAAAAAAGAACCAAGTGAAATTAGTTTGTTTTTCTTTTTTAACTAATTAATTAATTAATTTTATTTTTGGCTGCGTTGGGTCTTCATTACTGCACATGGGCTTTCCCTAGTTGCGGCGAGTGGGGGCTACTCTTCATTGTGGTGCATGGGCTTCTCATTGCAGTGGCTCCTCTTGTTGCAGAGCATGGGCTCTAGGTGCACGGGCTTCAGTATTTGTGGCATGCAGCCTCAGTAGTTGTGGCTCATGGGCTCTAGAGAGCAAGCTCAGTAGTTGTGGTGCACGGGCTCAGTTGCTCCGCGGCATGTGGGATTTTCCCAGACCAGGGCTCGAACCCATGTCCCCTGCATTGGAAGGCGGATTCTTAACGACTGCGCCACCAGGGAAGTCCCTGAAATTAGTTTTAATTGTATAATTTATTTAACCCAATATATCCAAAAGATGATCATTTCAACATGTCATTGGCATAAAAATTATTGAGATATTTTACATTCTTCTTTTCTGGTACCACATTTTTTATATCCAGTGTATATTTAACACAGCCCATCTCAACTAGCCCACCCACATTCAAAGTGCTAACAGCCACACATGGCTAGTAGCTACCATACCGGACAGCATGGCTCTAGTTTCTGTCTCTCAAGTCTACTGTCTACACAGCTACCATGGTTATATATCTAATCTGATTATGAAATGTTCCTGCTTAGAACCCATCAGTGGTCCCCGTCAGAACACAGTCCACACCCTGATGTCCCTTCATTTTCTGCCCCACTTACCCATCTAGCTTTGTCCCTCACCCTCCACTCTGCCTCTCATTTTAGAAATTTTTAAAAATATTTATTTGGTTGCACCGTGTCTTAGTTGTGGCAGACGGGCTCCTCCGTTGCAGCTCAACGGCTCCTTAGTTGCAGCATGCATGTGGGATCTAGTTCCCTGACCAGGGATCGAACCCGGGCCCCCTGCATTGGGAGCACATAGTCTTAACCACTGCACCACCAGGGAAGTCCCTGCCTCTCATTTTAGACTCTAGCAACGAGGAACTGTAAAATGCAGATTATATAACAATAAGCACGGTTTGATACTAACTTTGTTTTAAACACACACATTTATGTGTGTATATATATATATACACACACGCATAAATATATATATATTGGGTTGGCCAAAAAATTCGCTTGGGTTTTTCCATAAGATGTTAAATGAGCCAGAGTACAGATGATGGGTATATAGTTGCAAAGAAAAAAATGCTGGAAAGACATGCACTAAAATGTAAACAATGGCGATCTCTGGTTGGCGGAATTTAGATGATCTTAAGTATTTTTCCTTTTGCAAATTTGTATTTTCTAATTTTTTAAAATAACACAAAATTTAAAAGGTGGGGGGGGATAAAGTAACTTGCTGGAGGAGAGAACCCTAAAGCCAAGCAGTATTAAATAGAAGCCATTCTGCACGTTTAGCATAATATTTGGGAAAAATGGGTACATTCAATCCTCGTGATTCATGAATTCCATATCTGTGAATTTGCCCATTTGCTAAAATCTCTTTGTAACCCCCAAATCAGTCTGGTGACACCTTCGTGGTCATTCTCAGACGTGCACAGGGTGGTGAAAAATCAGAGTCACCCACCACGTGTGTTCCCAGCTGAGGTCAAGGAAGGCCATGCTCTGCTTCTTGATTCAACTCATACGATAAACAAGTGTCCTTTCCGCAGTCTGTTTAGTGCTACATTTTTTGCATTTTTGTGCTTCTTTTGGCAATTTCACTGTTTGAAATGGCCCCCAAGCATCATGCTAAAGTGCTGTCTAGTGCTCCCAAGCACAAGGAGGCTATGATGTGTCTTAAGGAGAAACTGTGTGTTAGATAAGCTTCATTCAGACACGAGCCATAGGGCAGTAAGTTCAGCATTACTGAACCAACAACATATACTGAATAAGATGTCTTCAAACAGAGACACACATAAAACCAGCTCTGCACACAGTCACCGTGGAGGGTGTGACCACGTGCACAGGTTCACCACAGCCCCAATGCCTCATCTCCTCCCTGTACATAGCACACTGCAAACCACAGCTTCAAGGGGACCTGTCCTGGGTTTCCAACAGTATTTTAACATTTTTTTTTTCCTTTTGGCCATGCCACGCAGCATGCAGGATCTTAGTTCTCCAACCAGAGATCGAACCCACACCCCCTTCGTTGGAAGCGCAGAGTCTTAACCACTGGACTGTCAGGGAAGTCCCTCCAACAGTATTTTAAAGCACATCAAGATGAAGCAGCATCAGTAAGAACTGACTTGGGCTTCCCTGGTGGCACAGTGGTTAAGAACCCACCTGCCAATGCAGCGGACACGGGTTCAAGCCCTGGTCAGGGAAGATCCCACATGCCACGGAGCAACTAAGTCCATGTGCCACAACTACTGAGCCTGCGCTCTAGAGCCCGCGTGCTGCAACTACTGAAGCCCGCACGCCTAGAGCCCATGCTCCGCAACAAGAGAAGCCACCGCATAGAGTAGCCCACGCACCACAACGAAGAGTAGCCCCTGCTCGCCACAACTAGAGAAAGCTCACGCACAGCAACAAAGACCCAATGCAACCAAAATTAATTAATTAATTAATTAATTAATTATTAAAAAAAAAAAAAAGAACTGACTTGAGAAACAATTCCCACTCCTAATTTTCTGAACATCTCAATTCTCCCTCTAGGAAAATAGTCAAATAGCTGGTCTGACCCAGCAGCCTCCTTTCCAAGCACTCAAGGCCGAAGCCAAGTATGTGTCCAGGGCTGTGCCTGTCTCCACTGTGGCTTCCATCTTCCTGCTCAGGTTGGAATGACCTCCTGGGAGCACAGGTGAATTCCCGTGACCCCGGGTGCCAAGGATTCAGATCCCGGCTATCCCTCAACACGGGAAGGGCCCTAACTGCCTGGACAGGCCCCAGGGAACTGCTTCCCCTCCCTTCCCTACTGGCCCAGCAGGAACAAATACTGTGGCAGCCAAGTCATCCGAATGGAATTTCTCTTTAACACTTTTGAGCCTCATCAGCCCAGACACAGGACTTGAAGCACCTGGCTCTTTTTAAATCCTTTCTTTACATTTCACATTTCAGCCCTGGTAATCCCCTCGTTAAGTGCTGTTGTTCAGTGGGGTAACATGCTTGTTTTTTCAGCCACTTGAGGCTTTCCACAGAGGAGGTCTGGACGACACCCCGGGCCTGACCCCAGCCCTCCCACAGGAAAACAGCTCTGCTCTCAGGAACAAGCTCTTGGGACCCGGAAAATCATCCCGTGTCCTAGAGGCCAAGATACACAAAATTACTCAGGAAAAATAGGACTGTGGCATTTCCCTCTTTTCAGGATGCTTATCTCTCTGTTCTCTGAGCAAAGTTTGGCAACAGCTTACAGGCACGGGTTGGCCTTTGTTTTTAGGGCCACCAGGAAGAATGCCAAGGAACACCACTGACCCAGCAATGAGGACCCTAGAGGCTGGAGCCTAAGAGGCTGGTCAGCCACGTGGCTGCCTCCTTTCTGGGCCTCAGTTTCCTCATCTGTAAAGGAAGGGGGTTGCTACCCAATCCCCAGCATCATTTCCTGTTTAACATTCAATGATCACATTGGCCAATGTTATGTAACAAGAGCTTTTGTTTCATTGTGATTGCAGTACAAATATACGAAAGAATGTACGCCTTTGTTTAACTTTGAGACTCACCTTTATGCTTGGAATTTCATTCCTCTTTCTACTGGAATTCTGCCAACCATTCATTCATTCATTCTTTCTTTCAATAAATGTTTGTGCCAAATATGTATTAATCAGATCTATCAAATGTACTAAGTATGAACGACACAGTGATGAAGAGCACAAGAAACTGCCCTCAGAAACGTTCTGGTCTGGCAGAACAGAACAGTCACCCCCTCCTGACCGATGACGGTGTGCCTCGCGCTAGGCTGAAGGCTTTTTACTGCGTGGGCCAAAAGGTTCATTCGGTTTTTTCCGCAAGATGGCTCTAGTAGCACTTAGTTGTCTTTAACTTCATTCGAAACAATTTTGTTAGATTGTATGTGACAGCTGTTATATCAGTGTGCATTTAAAAAAAAAGTTATCGGGCTTCCCTGGTGGCGCAGTGGTTGAGAATCCGCCTGCCAATGCAGGGGACGCGGGTTCGAGCCCTGCTCTGGGAAGATCCCACATGCCGCGGAGCAACTGGGCCCGTGAGCCACAATTACTGAGCCTGCGCGTCTGGAGCCTGTGCTCCGCAACAAAAGAAGCCGCGATAGTGAGAGGCCCGCGCACCGCGATGAAGAGTGGCCCCCGCTCGCCACAACTGGAGAAAGCCCTCGCACAGAAACGAAGACCCAACACAGCCAAAAATAAATAAAAAAAAAAAAAGTTATCAAAATTGGTGAATTTCTGGACTTCCCTGGTGGCGCAGTGGTTAAGAATCCGCCTGCCAATGCAGGGGATGCGGGTTCGAGCCCTGGTCTGGGAAGATTCCACATGCCGCGGAGCAACTAAGCCCATGCACCATAACTACTGAGCCCACGCTTTAGAGCCTGCGAGCCACAACTACTGAGCCCATGTGCCACAACTACTGAAGCCCGTGCACCTAGAGCCCGTGCTCCGCAACAAGAGAAGCCACCGCAAATAAGAAGCCTGCGCACCGCAATGAAGAGTGGCCCTCACTCACCGCAACTAGAGAGAGCCTGCGCGCAGCAAAGAAGACCCAACGCAGCCAAAAATAAATAAATAAATAATTTTTTAAAAAGGCACCTGGGGGGGCTTCCCTGGTGGCGCAGTGGTTGAGAATCTGCCTGCCAATTCAGGGCACACGGGTTCGAGCCCTGGTCTGGGAAGATCCCACATGCCGCGGAGCAACTAGGCCCGTGAGCCACAATTACTGAGCCTGCGCATCTGGAGCCTGTGCTCCACAACAAGAGAGGCCGCGATAGTGAGAGGCCCGCGCACCGCGATGAAGAGTGGCCCCTGCTTGCCGCAACTAGAGAAAGCCCTCGCAGAGAAACGAAGACCCAACACAGCCAAAAATAAATAAATAAATAAATAAATAATTCCCATTTAAAAAAAAAAAAAAAAAAAGGCACCTGGAACAGTTCTTTACTCAAAAAGATATAAAGTTTTGGGAAGATGGAATTATGAAGTTGTGTGAAAAATGGCACAAGGTAGTGGAACAAAAGGGTGAATACGTTGTTCAATAAAGTTCTTGGTGAAAATGAAAAATGTGTGTCTTATTTTTACTTAAAAAACTGAAGGCACTTTTTGGCCTACCCAATATATTACGAGTTACCTCAAACCTCCAGGGCAACCCTACAAGTAGGTACTACTATCATTCCCATTTTACAGATGGGGAAACTGAGGCACGGAAAGAGTAAAGTAACTTGCCCGAGGCCTCAAAGGTAGAGATTAAGGAGAGATGAATCTGAACCAGGTCATCCACAAGAGGGGTCAGCCTCTCTGGCTGCTGTCTGATCAGGTCGTGGGACTTTCAGTTCGCAGAGCTCCTGCTGGCAACCCCAGCCCTATTAGAACCAACACACCAGACATCATTCTATAGGCTCTAAATTTGTATATATCATATATATCATTCATATACATATAGGTATGTCTCATATATTATGTGGTATCTCCCCAGCTAAATTATAAATGCCTTTGAGAGCAGGAACTTTGTCATTAATTTCTCAGCATCCTGACACTGCCTGAGGCAAATGAGATACTCAAAAAACGTGATGAGGAATTAATTCCCTGGTGGTTCAGTGGTTAAAACTCAGCGCATTCTCTACCGTGGGCCCGGATTCAATCCCTTGTCGGGGAACTAAGATCCTACAAGCCACGTGGTGTGGCCAAAAAAAATAATAATAAAAATAAAAATTTAAAAAAAAACATGTGACTGACCGAGACTGTGCAGTGCCAATACAAAGCAATGAAAAGTGCAAACTTGATTTTTGTAATATAAGCACATATGAAGAGAGAAATCCAGTTTGGGAACGTCTTAGTCCCTGTCATCGCTCCCCGTCTCAACACTGTACAGGAGTGGAAAATCACCAGAGGACTTTCCTTCCCGTTATTTAACAAACAGAAGCCCTTAACCCAGAGTTTCTTCTTTATGATCTAAGGAAGCGTATACAAAATGCATTTCTGCAACCTGGCCCAGGATGAGGTTCTTTAGTTCAACGTTGGCCTCTTTGGTACAAAAAGCATCTGTTTCTTACTATATGGCCCGTCTGGAATCCAGACCCTCTTTCTCATCCCAAGCCCAAGCCCCTGAGAGAGGCCACCATCACCTTGCAAACAGGCCACTGCAGGCGGCTTCCCAGAGTCTTCACACACAAAATTGCAACTCCAAATCAGCATCACCTACGGTGTATTTTCCTGACCATCTGCCGATGGAACTTTTGTTTTCCTTAGAAAAGGTTAAACTGTTCCCCACTGAGCACGGGAAGCCTCTGTCACTCATCAGTTTTCCAACATGCATCATCTCTCTCCATCCCATACTCACTTCCAAGCTGGATCAAATGAACTTTCTCCTTCTCAGCTTTCCCCCTTCATTCCCACATGGTTATTTATATCCAGAATATCTTTCTTTCTTAATCCACTGGACTATCCTCCCCCTCATTTGAAAAGGTCACTTTCAAGTTATTCTTTCCAGAAAGCTTTCTTGAAGTAGGTGGCTGCAAGCTGATTCTTCCCCCCCACCCCACGTTTCTTTGCTACATAAGAAACAATGAGCAAGTTACCCATCCTTCTGAAGATGCCTCTAACTGCTAACTAGATCCAAAGGAGGGGAAGAAAAGCCCTGCACTGAAACGAAGCGTTCAAAAACTGGATGCACACTCTTTCAGGCAAGAGTCCCATTATTTTCTTCACATATACTTAAGTTTTCATTACAGAAGTGATTACATCACTTGGAAATCAGTGACCCACCGCCCATAGGCGCCACCATCCCAACATAACAATAAGCAACTTGGGGTATTTATTTCAATCTTTCTTCTTACATAACTGTTTAAACAGTGTTGCAGTCATGGTATCTGTGTAATTTGGGATCTTGCTTTTTTGAATACAATATCTGAAGTATAGCTCTGTGTGCCAGCAAAGGCATTAAATCATGTTCAACAAGATTCTGAGCACTGTAATTTACTTAATCACCCTGTGATGAACATTTAGGACATTTCCAAAGTCTTGCTATCATACACAGCTTTAAAGAATACCTTCATGAAGGTAAGTAAGATGAGGCAAGATCATTGGTTTTGTTGACACATTTAGTCTGCATTTATGACGAACCGTTCAGAAGATATTCTAAATTGACACCAATTCCCTTTCCATTCTTAAATCAAGCCCCCTTTAAAGGTTCACCAGATCTTTGTAAAGTTTGCTTTTCATAATTTCTATTATCTATTTAATAAATCTATTTAATTCCCATAGCAACCTTTTGATTTTCCATAAGCAACTTGCCTACATGAATCTACCACCGGATGAGTAATAAGTATTCTCAGCTGCCTCATACAGAAAAGAATAAGGAATATTCAGGGGAAAGGGAAAGTGTGTGTGTGATCTGGGTAATCACAGACTTTTGGTGTAATATTTGTATGTTTTTCTCAAAGCAACAGATGCATTCCTATGATGCTGTAGGAGAGTTTTTCTAAGTGGCAGAAATCACATTTCAAATACCTCTTAGGAGCTCACAATCTAAAACAATCCGGCCTAATTAAATGGAGATCCTTCCATAATGAAAATAGTAGTCACAGCCCCTTCCTTTTTCTATTTCATAACTTTGGATTCTGGAAGTGATGGATTTTCTAAAAGTGCAGCGTGTTTTAGTAAACAAAAACTTACACTAAATACAAGTTGCCTAATACTAGTTACTACAAAAGGCACAGCATAATACAAATGGCTGGCCTGGGGAAGCCTTTTGTCCCCATATAAATCTGAATACTCTTAGAAGGGGAGACTGACAGCCTCAGAGAACGAACCTCTTAATTTATTCAAACGGCAGGGCACAGAAGTGGGAATTTCACAGACGCTGTCTTCTCATTGCTTTATGTTAGTCCTAGAGGAGGCCCCTCTCAGAGGACAGAGAAAATGCTTTCAAGGTCTCCTTAGCCCACCATACTCTGAGCGTGTCAGGCTAAGTCACTTTCCTTCTGGGGACAGCAGTAGTTTGGGGGGATCCTGTTTCTTGTCTCCATCTTTGTTGGGCTCATTACCAAGGGAGACATGATACCAAGTTATCATAGGGCTATGAAACTACATTTCTAGTCTTTGCCCACTTGAGACAGAAAAACTAGCACCTGTCAGGGAGCCAATGAGCAAGATATGCAAAAGGCTTGGTAAAAAAAAAAAAAAAAAACAAAGTATGTCTGTGTGTCAGGGCCACACACACACATACATGCTTATACACATACAAAATACCTTTTTTTTCTTTTATTGAAGTATAGTTGCTGTATAACATTATATAAGTTATAGGTATATAACAGTGATTCACAATTTTTAAAGGTTATACTCCATTTATAGTTATTATAAAATATTGGCTATATTCCCCATGTTGTGCAATATACCCTTGTAGCTTATTTTATACCTAATAGTTTGTATCTCTTAATCCCCTACCCCTAAATTGCCCCTCCCCCCTCCCCTTTCTCCACTGGTAACCACTAGTTTGTTCTCTGTATCTGTGAGTCTGCTTCTTTTGTTATATTTACTAGTTTGTTGTATTCTTTTAGATTCCACGTATAAATGTGGAATCTAAATGTATGTATAAATATCACACAGTATTTGTCTTTCTCTGTCTGACTTATTTCACTTAGCAGAATGCGCTCCAAGTCTATCCATGTTGCTGCAAATGGCAAAATTTCGTTCTTCTTATGGCTGAGTAGTATTTTGTTGGTGTGTGTGTGTGTGTGTGTGTATATGTGTATCACACCTTCTTTAGCCATTTATCTGTTGATGGAAACTTAGGATGCTTCCATATCTTGGCTATTGTGAACAATGCTGCTATGAACCCTGGGATGCATGTATCTTTTTGAATTAATGTTTTTGTTTTTTGCAGATATATACCCAGGAGAGAATTGCTGGGTCATAAGGTAGTTCCATTTTTAGCTTCTTGAGTAACCTCCATACTGTTTTCCCAAAATACCTCTGAAGAGACACACAAGAAACTGATAATGGTGGCTGCTTCGGGAAAGGCAAACTATGGCCCACAATGGAAGTGACATTTACTTTTCCCTGCATGCCTTTCGTTTTGTTTGAAATTTCTTCTAACATGTGAAGGCACTATCTTTTCAGAAAATAGAAATTAGTTTCAAATACTAAAATTTGTTTGTGTAAAACAATACTTAAGCATCTACATTTATATATACAGTATATACTTTTTTTTTTTTTGGAAGAATATACAAGACACTATTAACAGTGGTTATCTTTGGAAAGAGAATCATTTTTACAACTAACCAGTGAAACGCTGGCTTTCTCTTGGAAATGGGAAAAGTTAGTAAGTGGAAAAACAGTGCTTAAGTATATGCTGAATGAAGGAATACAAATGGCTTTTTAATGTAAATAGCAGTAAAGCCATAATCTGTGCTGTGTATGCACACAGACAAACAAATCCCACTCTCCTCGTGAAGGAGCACCATGTCTTGTTCCAAGGATCTGGATTTACCCTGTAACTACTGCCTCTGTGGCCCTGTCAACTGAAGAACAGACTCAGATGATCTCAGGGAAAATGTCATTACTTGAGCCTTCACAGGAAAGCAGTGCTTCAAAAAGTGTTTAAAAACTAGAGTGTTCCACACCACAGCCCCTGCAAATTAATACTTTCCACAAATCCAAATGAAAGAGAACACGTTCAAGTGGTATTAAGTAGTATTTTACTCTTAAGAACATTTGTAAAAGCTTAAAACAATGCATCCAAGGGCTGAGGCCAGAGACCTTCTGCAAATTTAGGCAAGTGATTTCCACCAGGAAAGTGTTTTAGGCATTTAATTCCAATTCATCTTCGTGCCTAACATTTGAAATGTCAGAATTCTTAGGTGCCAAGTTGTAAAGCACATTACAGATTCATGTGTAATCGTAAATGGGCAAATACACGTGGGCAAGAAAGCAAATGCATTTTAAAACAAGGTAAATTGTTCAAAATAAACGGGTTAATTCATCCTAAAAAGCCAAATATTAAGAAAAATCTATCTGCACAAGTACGCCGGGTTGCTTTGTCGCTAGTTACTGTCTCTTGCTCATTTTGAAACAAAATGCCACACTTAATTAATTAGCCAGCCCAGTCTCATCCTGCCTGCGCCTGATGGGGAGAAGTAGCATTACAGAAAAGACTCCCTCAGGCTCTATTAGTGCCCTAATGAGACGGTGGGGGGTGGAGGGTGTTGGGATGGGGACAGGGCAGCCACTATTGCCAGGCAGCCTTCAGAAAGCACAGGATCTGGGCCTCCTGGCCAAATCAAGCGCTCTCAACTACACACCAGCTGCTGGAGATGTCTGGCCACAGCTATTCCTACAGGATCTGCCGCAGGAAACAAATGTACCATCGCTCCACGGATACCCAGCTGACCTAGCAACTCTTCCTATAAGGTATGAATTACATCAGAGGGGGAGAAAATGTGCACATTATATCAGCTAACTGCAACCGACATATGGAATATCCATTTTCAAAAGGGCAGAAAGAGGTAGATTCTGCAAACTACAGGTTGGTGAAGTTGACATCGGCCCTTAAGTAAAACCTTGCAGGTTATCACAGTTACTAAACACTTCGGAAAAGAAGTGATCAATTTAGAAGCAAGCATGGGCTCACCAAACACAAAGCATTGCAGACTATCTTCCCCCGAAAGGGAAACAGCAAATATCTAAGTTATAGCAAGCTACCTATTAAGGTCTCCTAGGATAAACATGTTAACCAGATGGAGAAATGTGGGCCGGAATAATGATACAATTAGGCAGATTTAGAACTGGCTGGATTTGAAGTTGGTTGAACAACTAACCAACAGACCATTATTAGCCCAGAGGAAGCCCCTAGCCATGTGCCCTGGGACTCCATCACCAGACATAGACAAGGTCTGTAAGGGATCACATAGTTCAAGGTCAGAAGGGGCTATGATCATAGTGGATGACCACACAGGCATAAAAAATATTTCAACAGACTGCAAAAACTCATCAAATCTCAATAAACTGATTCTTAAAGGTGACAGACACAATATTTGGGACTCTGTTCTCATTTGTTCAGGTATTAAGGTTGGTGAAAAAGACTTTGGAGTTTTGTTGACCAAAAGGTCTGTGAATCAACACCGTGTGATGTGACTGTCAGCCTCAGAGCCACCTGTGCCCCCAAGGTGACCCCCTCCACCTGGACTTCTCAGATACAGGAGGCTAGGACCATTTTGAACCTAGGACTCAATATTCCACAGACCTAGATAAAGAGGGAAATACAGCTAAGTAAAGGTTGGGAATGTGGCAAGTAGACAGACCCAGAGACAAAGACAATTTAAATGAAAGGGAACAACAAATAAATGGTCAGGAGAGGGGGGAAAGATTTGTGATATAGGTACCAAATGCAAAGTGGAGAGCTTATTTGGATTCAAACAAACCAACTGCAACAAAAAAAAAATCATGAGACAATTATACAATTGAAATACTGGCTGGATATATGCCGATATGAAGGAATTATTAGATTTTTAAGGTATGATATGATGTTGTGGTTATTTTTTTTTAAAGAGTTACTTAGTGAAATGTTTAAGAAGGAAGTGATATGATGTCTGGGAGTGACTTCAAAGTAATCCAGTGAGGGGTGGGGGCAGTGGGTGTCCCTGAGTTGATTGTTGTATCTGGGCGCTGGGTGCATGGGGGTTCCCTATACTATTTACCCCACCTGTATGGTGTTTGAAGTTTTCCATAATAAAAAGGTTAAAAAAAAAAAAAAATGGCGGGAGGAATAGGCACAGACTAGTATCTCTCCCCTCTCCTTTCCCAGCTCAAAAGTGAAAATAGAAGCCACTTAGTAAAAGTGAGCATTCAATTAGTCATAGAGATAGTCTAGAATCATACCCACATTCAAAGACATGGATATGTCATCACGTCAACAACTGACAAAGAATGATTATAGTCCTAGTAAGAAACTGAAGAGACACCAGATTACATGATAGGCCATTAGAAGGAAAGAGCCAGGTGTTGAAGGTAAAGGGGATACAAAGAAAGAAAAAAGAGAATTCTTCTCTCCTATAATCTGAATAACCATTTAAAAAAATGGAATGGGGACTTCCCTGGTGGTCCAACAGTTAAGACTCCAGGCTGACAATGCAGGGGAGACCCCGTGTTCCATCCCTGGTCAGGGAACTAGATCCTGCATGCCGCAACTAAAGATCCCGCACACGGCAACGAAGACCCCACGTGCCGCAACTAAAACCCGGTGCAGCCAAATAAATTAAATTAAATAAATCATTTTTTTTTTAAATGGAGGGACTTCCCTAGTGGCGCAGTGGATAAGAATCCGCCTGCCAATGCAGGGGACACAGGTTTGATCTCTGGGCCAGGAAGATCCCACATGCCACGTAGCAACTAAGCCCGTGCACCACAACTACTGAAGCCCATGTGCCTAGAGCCCGTGCTCCGAAACAAGAGAAGCCACCTCAATGAGAAGCCCGCGCACCGCAACGAAGAGTAGCCCCCACTCGCCGCAACTAGAGAAAGCCCGAGCGTAGCAACGAAGACCCAACGCAGCCAAAAATAAATAAAAATTAAATCTTTAAAAAAAAATGGAATGGCATAACCAAGCACCTGGGTACACATTCCAGTGACACTATGTACCAGGCACTGTTCTAAACAATTTTCAAATATTAACTCATTTAATCCTTAACAATACAACCCTATAAAGTAGATACTATTATCTCCATTTTACTGACCAGAAACTTAAGAGACACACAAGTTAGGTAATTTGTGTCACAGTCACATTGCTAGAGAGTGACAGAGACAGGATTCAAATCCAGGAAACTTGATCCAGAGTCCATACTCTTATGCACTGTGCAACAGATTTTAAACATCCGCTTATAATGGGGTATTTTTGAAGGTCTGTGGGTTTAAACACTTTTCTAAGTTGCAGTCAAGCATGTGCCCAAAGGTGAAAAAAGGCTGCTCTCAGACCCACATCCACTGCCATTCAGAGCTCAGAGGGCAACACTGTGATTTTGCCTATTGCACGTTGTTCTGCCCAATCTTTATATTTCACATCAAACCCTAAAAAATGAGTAACAGATGAGGCAGCTGTGCTGTGAACCACCACGATCAAAAGAAAACTGTCTTGACCTGATCACGTACAAGGGGGAAAAAAGGCAGCACCTTCTGATTTTAAGCACACTCAATCCATTCAGATTTTCATCCCAGGGATATTGACCAAAAAAGACAAATAAAAAACTGTAAAAAACCGATTCATCTCGATAAAATTCTCCTAGGAAAACAAAGAGGGAAATTCTATCCCTAGAACAGCAAAACTTACCACACCCTATTTTATGACTACTCAACAATGATCCAAGATAAAAGCATTATTAACTCTAGAAATATTACTTGAATTTACCTGTAACCAGGGTCTCAAAATAATCTTAAGGGGAGTGGGTGATAGATGTACTAGAAAGGAATGCTGAACTTTAAGCTTAAATTGTTTTTTAAAAAGGGTTTTCTGAGGTGTAGTTCATACAAAAATCCATTGTATATCTGGTCCAAGAGTTATATGACCAGCAAGCAGCAGAAAATTTATGTTTGCATTTAATCACAGATGCCACAGAACAAAAGTTTCCATTACAGGGTTTCACTACAGAATAACAGCACTCAAGCAACTTTCAATTACTATACTTCTTACTTGTCATAAAGCAGAAAGCACATGTTTGAGATTTCACTGGAAGTTAGAACAGCAGTTTCTGAAAACCTCATAAAAGGGAGGACTGATTTAGTCCTAGGATCTCGGCAGGATACCTGAAGTTCAATTTTGTCTCTGAATAAAAGCACGAAAGCAGCCCCAAGGCTTTGCATAGGATGAAGGGGAGTTGGGGACACTTCACTGGCTGATCTAAAAAAAGCCAAATGATTAAAAGGCCCTTAGAAACCACCACCACGGAAAGGCAGCAACAGAAAAGACGTTCTGGCTCTCCTGTCTTCCCAGCAACAGCAAATGTTTTAAGTGGTTAAACTATTTCTATCTTATTTCAGAGTCTATCTAGAGTGAATCCACTCAGAAAGCGATTTGTTGAAAAGAGAAGTTTCGGCTCCCTCCTCTTCCCTGGAGAATGTTTGATGTGCACATTTTTTAAGATCCAATTTCTTGAACAGAAAGGACCGAGTTGAATTTAAGAGAGTTCAGCTGAGCCCTTTCTTCCAACACTGAGACCCTGATCTAATAATTGCTTCCCTGTGAATCAGTTCTCCAACTCAAACATACTCTGAAAAACTGAAATGCTTAATAGCTACTGATGACTAGTTGCTGGAAGACATAATATGCATGCAGTTTGAGTTCCTTGGAAAAAAGATGCTAGAGAAACACAAACTATTTAGGAAATATAAAAGCATGGAATGATAGGCCTGCAGCTTTTAACTGACTAAGATTTTTGACGTTTAAAAAATGGAGAGGCGAGTCTTTTTCTATTTTTGAGCACAGAATTACAGGGCAACGGAGTTAAACATTCACTTGCTCGTGGAAGTACTCTTTTTTTTTTTTTTTTAAGAAATTCACGTTCTTTTATTTATTTATTTATTTATGACTGTGTTGGATCTTCGTTTCTGCGCGAGGGCTTTCTCTAGTTGCGGCAAGTGGGGACCACTCTTCATCGCGGTGCGCGGGCCTCTCACCATCGCGGCCTCTCTTGTTGCGGAGCACAGGCTCCAGACGCACAGGCTCAGTAATTGTGGCTCACGGGCCCAGTTGCTCCGTGGCATGTGGGATCTTCCCAGACCAGGGCTCGAACCCGTGTCCCCTGCATTGGCAGGCAGATTCTCAACCACTACGCCACCAGGGAAGCCCCTGGAAGTACTCTTGAAAGCACTTATTAAGAAACAAAAACAGAATTGGGCGATTGGGATTGACATGTATACACTGATGTGTATAAAATTGATGACTGATTAAAAAAAAAAAAAGAAACAAAAACAGCCACATACTGTGGGTATATACAATTATACAATTCAATTAGGGTCCAACTCTAATATTAAATGTTAAAATCGAGCTAAGTACCAGTGAAAGTGCACATTCCAACTCACACGACGTGCTTTCTGTGACCATATTATCTGACTGTCAGCACCAAAACACTGATCATCTTCCCCTCCCTTTGGCTGGTTTCTGTCTTCAAGGAGCTTAGAGTCAAATGAAAAAGACCAAAAAAAAAAAAAAAAAAATCACAAAAGGCTAAGTGCTAAGACATCTATGTACTCCATCTATGGATGTTCACAAAAGCATCCCACCTAGAGAGGAAAGAGACAGGAAAGCTTCTTAGAGCAGGGAAACCAGGACTGATTTTAGAAAGATCCAAACTCAGCCAGGTAGGAGGAAAGAGGACACTGCCCAGGTGGGAGAAGAGGCAGGAGAACAGTAGGGGACCACGCTCTAGAGTTTGGACTTGACCCCAGAGGCTATGAAGAAGTACTGAAAAATTCTTAAGCAGGAGAATGACAAGATCAAAGTTGTGTTTTTGAACTTGTCATTCCATTCCAGAAACAGTCCAGAGCAGTACTGCTCAAGGTGGGTCTGTAGCCCAGAAGTAATCCATCAGTTCTTTGTTACTGGTCCATGACAGGGCAGGTACAGAAATGGAGAGTGAGCACCTAGAATTGTTTACAGCAGCTCAACATTCCAGCAACATCCAAGCTTGTGATCAATGGTCTCATCTTGTGGAACAGGACAGAGACCAGTCTGTGTGTTGTCAATCCAGTGGAGAGTTGTATGTGGTTCAAGCTGTACAGTAGTCCTGTATAACAGGGCCACGTATGGGTGTGTGACTGACTGGAAACTAACACAACAAAAGGAAACTGATCCTTGATTATAGACAGTTTGAGAAGCTCTAGTCTTGAGAATCAGGGGTCAGCACTGGAAGCAAAGAGCCCATGGAGGAGGCTGCTGTGGTCCAGATGAAATATGAACTCAAGCAGGGATGGTAGGAATGGAGAGAAAGGGTCAGAGTTGAGAACTGTTAAGGAGATCAACAGGGCTCAGTGCCTTTTATTTTTTTATTTTTTATTTTTTAAAATTTATTTATTTTATTTATTTATTTTTGGCTGCATTGGGTCTTCATTGCTGCACACGGGCTTTCTCTAGTTGGGGCGAGCAGGGGCTACTCTTTGTTGCGGTGCACCGGCTTCTGATTGCAGTCGCTTCTCTTGTTGTGGACCACGGGCTCTAGGTGCGTGGGCTTCAGGAGTTGTGGCTCGCGGGCTCCAGAGCGCAGGCTCAGTAGTTGTGGCGCACGGGCTTAGTTGCTCCGCGGCATGTGGGATCTTCTCAGACCAGGGCTCAAACCTGTGTCCCCTACATTGGCAGGCGGATTCTTAACCACTGTGCCACCAGGGAAATCCCTCAGTGCCTTTTAGATGTGAGGGGTGGGAGAGAATCAAGGATGACTCCTGAGACTCAAGAACTCTTAGTCACTTTTTAAATAATGGCAAGATGTAAAGCAACAGTATGCAAGAGCTTCGTAAAAGTCAGGATCAGCAAAAAGATTCTGAATTCATAGCTCTTTTCTTTGAGTGCCTTTGAATAAGTATAATGATAAATTAATGAAATACAGAAACCTAAACACCCCGGTGGTTAACACTGAGCACCACTGGGGATTCAGAACATGAAAAAAGAACACATCCTATGCCAAGCTTACACTCTCCCCCGAAACAAAATCGTGCAGTAAGGAGCCCAGACTAGTTCAGAATGGGGCAAGCTGGAACCCTGGGGTCCCAGGTCCTAACAGTAAATAAAGAAGAACCCCCACCCCCGGCCATCCCCCCAACTGAGGGACTTGTTCATCCCCCACCCCAGCTGTATACAACACAAAGCCTTCTTTCTCCAATTTGCACAGATATTAAAACAAGGCCTCAAACCACAAGGAACAGTGATAAAAAGGGGGTAGGGGCGGAGGAAACGGGTAAATGAAATCAATGACCCTAACCTCAAAACCCACTGCCTTGCTCTGTGCTCGGGTTCATATCCCAACCCGTATCAGGAGACAAATGGATCAACAAAAGCTGTGGACAGCTGGTCCATCAGGCCTGAGCCGCTAACTAGAAGACAAGTATTAAATCCGCAAATGGCGACAGGTCTGAACAAACCTATCCTACAACATTCCAGAGCTGGGAAGGGAGGTGGCTCCGTGTTACGGGGGTGAGGCTTCTACAGCTCCAGAGACCAGAGCGGGCACCGTCCATTTCCCACGCGAAAGAGCAGCGATCCTGCAACCCCCAAGCCGCACAGATTTGAGCAGCTAGGATCAGCAGAAGACACGCCTAATGGCTTTGGCAAACCACAAAAACGATCACCCAAGCACGTAATTAATCTCTCTCAAGAAGAGTGCCCCATCATCTGAAAGCTGTTCTCCTGTATCATGCCTGGCTTCCCTGATTTGCTGTCTCAAGTTTCACTGGCAGATATAAGTACGAAGCTCAATAAATATCAGTACTATCAGTACTTTAAGGAACGATGTTTGTTATATTCATTTGCTTTTGTTTCATTTTTCTAGATCTTTCTCCTCCATTGTAAGCTCTTCTAGGGCAATTCTTTCAACTCCTTGCTCATATCCCCTTGTATGCTTATAAAAGTCATTTGTTTGAAAAGTTAAAAATACGCCTCATAACAGTTTTGGAATTCTGTAATGTGATATATTCCAAAGGCTCACACTATAAAACGAATTACTGAAGTTCATGGTCATTTATTAACAAATAATAATTGCTAGCACTTATTGAGCACGTACTATATGCCAGGCACGTGTATATTATCTTGTGTCGTCTTTACAACAATGCTGTAAGGCAGGTGCTGTTGTCATCTCTATTTTATAGGTGAGGAACCTGAGACACAGAGAGATAGGATAACTTGCACAAGGTCACACAGCTAATAAATGGCAGAGCCAGGATCTAAAGGACAAGAGTCCGTATTTTCAGCCACTACACTAGACAGCTTCATTATGCAGAGAAGAAAAATGAGATTAAAAAATACATTACAAATAATGGAATGAGGAAAAAGCCTCTCAAGGAAAATTGCTCTTATTACTTTAATCAGACTGTTGTCTTTTATTAGATGGATCCAAGTCCTGGAAACACAGTCAACAGAGGGAGCCTGTCCTGGCCGGTCCAGGCTCCTTATGTGGAAGGCAGAAAACGCCAATATTCAAAGCGGTGCCTTTTTGCCATCTTTTACCACCTCGAAAGTCATTTGTCAGTGTTGTAGAAATCATTCTCTTAGTGGCTAGGGTATTTGGATTGAGGGAGAAAGCACTGGGAGAGACAGAGCTGTAAGACTGTCGGGGTTGGTACCAAATCTCACCCCATCCAAAGAGCCAAAGTGATTCAGGTGAATTCTAGGCCAAGCCTCTGATTTAGTCTGAACCAGAATCACCCAGAGCAAACAACCCTGGCGGGGTACAGGAAGATACCACTTCCCCTGGCCGGAGCAGGTGGACCAGAGATGCTAGACCAAAGGCCCTAACTCTGCCGCTCTCCTGCTCTGACTTTCTCGTCCCCTTTCTGTGGGGCAGGAAGTTCTGGGACCACGCCAGAGCCCACCAAACCTGTCCAGATCAACACCAGCAATACTGGACTTCCCTGGTGGCGCAGTGGTTAAGAATCCAACCGCCAGTGCAGGGGACATGGGTTTGATCCTTGGTCCGGGAAGATCCCACATGCCGCAGAGCAACTAAGCCCGTGCGCCACAACTACTGAGCCTGTGCTCTAGAGCCCGTGAGCCACAACTACTGAAGCCCTCACGCCTAGAACCCGGGCTCTGCAACAAGAGAAGCCACTGCAATGAGAAGCCCTCGCACCGCAACGAAGAGTAGCCTCTGCTCACCGCAACTAGAGAAAGCCCACGCGCAGCAACGAAGACCCAACGCAGCGAAAAATAAATAAATACATTTATATATATATATATATAAAAAAAAGACCAGTGGTACTGCATCTTTTGATGTCAGGGCACGCACACTGACCAAATGTTTTCCATCAGGCATCCAGCCCAGGCAAAGCTGAGCCCTGTGTCTCTAATACCAAAACCAGTGCTTTCCTCTGTGATGCTGAAGCAGATCCCAAAGATCAACTCTCCAGTTTTGACAACTAAGTAACCCATATTAGTCTAAAGGGATACATCAAATCCCAAAAGTCCGAATCTTCACCACTTTCCAACTATTCATCACATTTTCTCTCCAGAAATCTGAAAAATGCCTATCAACAAAACAAAAAACAAACCTACTTATTGAAACAAATCTAACTGCCTTAACTTCAAGATTATATGTTTCCTGAAAACACGGCTCTTATAAAAGCACTCAAAGTTCTGTTATCATCTAATTACAATTTCTATACAGCTCGTTATGTGTGCTTAGAAGCCAAAAAGTGAAGCTTCAATTACTTTTGTACCAACCACTAAAGCAAGTAGAAACAGGACAACCTTCCACAAAGAATTTTTTTTAAAAAGATGCTGGAATCCTGTTATTTGGTGTTCTCTCACAGTTCCAAGCAAGGTGAGAGGAGCCATGCAAAACGCAGTTTTAAACTCTCGGCCATCCTGAGACTTTCTTACTATATAAAGGGGAAATTAATAAAAGAAGAAAAAGAGAAATACCACACTGCATTTTCTTTCCCTACCATAATTTTTCAATTTTCTTTAGAGAAATGCCAGCCAGTAACTAATTAGAACCATATCCTTTGTTATCCCAGTGGGAAGTATACCAATGGATTTAAGAACAAATGTTAATGAGAACCTAAAAAAATTAGTAATCTGGAACTTTGGTTTCCCTTCAGTGTAAAAACAAAATTCTCTCCTTTAATGCTATTTTTATAGTTGGTGAAACAACATGGACAGAATCCATCAACAAGAAGCTAAGCTGTCTAGCCAGTGAGCACCCTGAACCGCGGGTGCCCTGGGTTTTTCACTGCTGTTATCACAGAATTGGCATCCCAAGATCACAGATTTCTAAGCACCCCAATTTCAAATAAGAGAGACAAAAACTCAAAGTTACAGAAAAGGAATTTGTTTTACATCTCTTTGGTTTCAAGGGGGAAAATAATTTCTTCCAAAGTGAGTACATAGCTGTTGTAATTTCCAAGAGTATATTTTCCATATGAAACATAGCTGAAGTTCTTTTACCTGGTATATCACCACAAATAAGAATATTTCTAGGATCAAATCTTGAGTTGCCTATTCATGAACATCAAGGAGCAGAAACTACCTCCTCGAAAACTGGACTTGTTTTATTTTTTTAATAAACGTATTTATTTTATTTATTTATTTTTGGCTGCGTTGGGTCTTCCTTGCTGCACGTGGGCTTTCTCTAGTTGTGGCGAGCGGGGGCTACTCTTCTTTGAGGTACGCGGGCTTCTCACTGCGGTGGCTTTTCTTGTTGCAGAGCACGGACCCTAGGCGTGTGGGCTTCAGTAGTTGTGGCTCCAGGGCTCTAGAGTGCAGGCTCAGGAGTTGTGGCGCACGGGCTCCTCGGCATGTGGGATCTTCCCCCACCAGGGCTCGAACCCGTGTTCCCTATATTGGCAGGCAGATTCTTAACCACTGCGCCACCAGGGAAGCCCTGGACTTGTTTTAGACAACAAAGTGAACTGTAGAATGTGAGTCAGAAAAGCTCTGAGCAAAAATAAATTTTTAAGATGCTAACGCACCATGGTTTGGGCACGGGCCAGCAACCTGAACTGTATTTTCAAATGAGGTTCTGCCCTGTGTCATCCAGACTCTCATCCTGGGGGAATTAGCAAGTCCAGGCTGGAGCCACAGAGCACTTTTTTTTCATGCAAAAGGACTGGCCAGAGCGCAGTGAACTAGGCACGGCCTATGTCATATCAGATATTCTCCTTTTTGGAAAAAAAGCTTTAAGCATTTACAAAACATCTCAATTTGCCCCATATTTTTACTATCCAGCAAATTTATTTCCCCCACTTGTTGTGGAGGAAAACACAACAATACGCCTTAGGTCTGTAACATTTTACCATCACTGTGTATTTGCAAAAGCTAGAATTCATTTGTACTGTCCAATAAGGACATTATTTTACATGGGCTTTGGTCTACAACAGAAAATGGACATAACAATGAAAATACTTCTTGATAATTCACTTTCTAGACATTACTCCTCCCCAAAAGGATCATAAAAACCACCACCAAGGAAAACAAAGGATTCCCATGTTTTAAAGCAAAAAAGGACTGGCTATTCATATTCAGGCACCATGTAAATCAAATATGGGCAAGATCACCTAAAAAGTGGTTAAAACGCCAAGTTTTGCCTCTGTGTGTTAGTGAGCCCATGTTTCTCCAATGTTAAATTTACAAACTGTATTTGTTAAACTGTATTTCATACCTTAAATACCAAGTCTGTACCTTACACTGCTTCCAGGGATGATTTACTCGAGACATATGGGGTCACAGTCTAAGCCTTTTACTCTCACTAAGTTTAAATCATGCTTCTCAACAAGATTCTGTACACATTAAAGCAGCACATGGCAGCCCTAAACGCCCCCAGAAGAGCCCTTCTCCTGTCCACTCCATAAAATGAGAGTTTCCTCCGGAAAGGAAGGGGCTGGATTCACACGTTGCATCAGGCATACTAATTAAGCAAAAGCGCTCCAAAACTTTTTCTGTTTCGATTCATGGCAAAATTTCCTGAATTCGTTTTATTAAAACAGACATCTTCATCCAACAGACACACTCAAATATCCAAGCTAATTTCAGCAGCAAACGGGGTGGGGTGGGGGCGGGGGGCGGCGGGAGATGAGAAGTTGACAGCGAGGTATAAATTTCCCCCAATCCTCGTTCTTCCGGTCAATCTGCACCTATGGGATCGGTTCAGCATTTAATTCGATGTCAAGGCAACACTGGCCCACCAACCAAGTAACTAAGAGCTGCACGGACGGGTCTGGTCCGGTGCCCGAGAGGCATATAGAGAGGATGGCTGGACAGCCAGACAATGAAAAGCTCCCCGGGGGCCACTAGTTCAGCCCGGGGTAGGGGTGGGGGGCGGAGGGAAGGCGAAGGCAGACGAGCGAGCTCCCTTCTCGCCCGAAGCCACGGTCAGCGGCCGACTCCCCCCCCCCCCCAAGGGCGGCTGGCGGCCTGGCCTCGGCCTCCGGGTCCCCGGCCACAGCCGGAGGGAGCCCCAGGCAAGCCGATTTCTCTCGGAAAGAGAGGAAACTTCCTGGTTCAGGCATTATGGGTAGGGGGCTAGCGCCCTCCCCCACCACCACAGGTATCCGCAGGGAGTCTAGCGCTGAGGGAAGGAAGCGGCCCCTCCCCGCGCCTCTGCCTGGGGGTGGGGGTCACCGAGTCGCGACCCCCGAGCGCAGCCAACCCCTACGCGAGGCTTCCCACCATGGGGGAACCGGGCTCTCGACTCCCCAGGACGCGAGTCGGGGTCCCGGGGGTTTCAAACTTCCCCAGCGGGCGCGGCCTGGCACCGGCACCGAGTAGTTGCCGCGGGAGCCGCTAGCCGGCGAGGTCCCGGGACGGGGAGGCGGGCAGAGGCAGGGGACGCTGAGGGGCAGGAGGGGAAGCTCGTACACGACGGAGGAGGGGTCGGAGGGGGCGCCGGGGGGTGGGGGGGGCAGCGAGGACCCGGCTCCCGGGAACTCGCGGGCTGCGCACCCAGGCCGGGGACGCCGACGAGGCCGGCACCGCCGACGAGGCCGGCGCCGCTCACCTTCCTGTGCTTCTCCTTGTAGGGCAGCGCCAACCACGGCATGTCTCGCACGAAGTCCTGCCACTGCCGCTGGTCCTGGTCCGAGGACACGAAGACGATCTCCAGGCGGCGCCGCGGCTCGGGTTCCGCCGCCGCCCCGGCCCCCGGCCCCGGGCCGGCCCCAGCCCCTGGCCCGGCCGCCGCGTCCCCCCGCAGGCGGCCGTAGAAGGCGGCCAGGCTGGCGCTGAGCTGCGCGCAGGGGGCGCTCAGGCTACAGCCGAAGTAGAGCCCGAGCAGCGAGATGCCGCGGGCAGCCAGCGAGTGCACGTCCACCTCCTCGCCGCCGCCCGTCACCAGCTTCTCGCCCAGCAGCTCCTCCAGGAAACCCGACATCCTGGCCCACCGCTGCCCGGGCACGCGGGCACCCGGGCAGGCAGGCGGCGGCGACCGCGCTCCCTCGGTCCGCGCGGCGGGCAGAGGCGGCGGCAGCGGCGGCGACGGCGGCGGCGGCGGCGGCGGCGGCGGGCACTGGGGAAAAGAAAGCCCCGCCCGTGGGGCCCGCCCACGCCACGCCCCCTTTGTAACAGTGCTAGCCGCCTAGGCACTGGCTGCTGCAGAGGGCGTAGGGGGCGCGGGCTCCCGCCGCGTGGCCGAAGTGCTCGGGAGACAACCCTGGCGGAGGACTTTCCATCTTCACACATTGTTACCTTCATCAGGCTAGGTCTTGCTCGGCACTTACTTCTCTGTATGTTTTGTGTTCTCTACTATAAGAGGACTGGAGGACGCCACCTCTTTTATTTCTTGTGTAGCTTCTGATCTAGCTAGGCACATGGGAGGGAATCCACCATAAGTACTTGTGGGTTGATCGCAGGTCTCACTGTGGGATTTCAGTCCCCAGGTCGCCGCGGCCATTCCTCACCAGCGATTGGCTCTCTTCCATCTCCACAAATATAGGGACCAGATGCCACGGCATCTCTAAATCGAAGCTGGCTGCTTTCCTGAACCGGTTCCGTGGCTTCTATTAAATCTGTTGATAGTTGAGAAAAATTCTAGGGATTTTTTTTTTTTTCCCCAGCTGGCAAGACGCTACCCTATGCTTAGAGAGAACCTGGATTAAACAGGTGATCTGTGGCAAGTCTTCCGGCCTCCCCACCCCGACACACACACAGTCGAAAAAATAAAATGTACACCATGTCCACCCGCAACAGAGGAACAACAGTGTGTCAGCTCAGCTACCAACAGCCCAGTGAAAGGATGGGACGCCCCTCTCACAGCCCTCCACCAGCCCTTTGCAAGTTATTTCTTGGGCATCTACCGCCATCTAGTGGAAAGGGTGAAAAAGAAACCGAGATACTGGCAGCCAAGCAGAATGTTTATATTTTATAGCGGCTTTCCACACACGCAAACACACACACACAAATCATAGCCTGCTTTACAAAAGTTCATTTAAACCTCAGAATATAACTGCAAGCTTTTGGCACACACATAAATCTTCACGCTTAAGGTTCCCAATTTTCTGGGATAGAACATGGAATTGTACTAGTTTTCAGTTCAGTGAAATGTTACCACATAAAGCGGTGAAAGAGGTGGAGGTGGAGGTGGACGCCACGAGCGGACTGGCAATCTCTTGAAATGATATCCACTTTCTTAGTATCCACCTAACACTGCTGCTCATTTCACAAGTAGGATCTTTGGACTGAGGATTGCCTTTAGGCAGGCAAGAAACCTATGATAAAGGCGAATTCCAAGCTCAATTTTAGTGTCATGCCAAAATTCTGTGCGACTGCAGGGACAGTATTATTATCCAACACATGGAAAGCATCACTTTTTAGTGAAAACATGTAAAAGCTATTAACATAGCAGACATTAAGTTGTTAGATATCTTTTTAAATACTGAAAGTGGGTTAAAGTGTTTTATTTTCTCATCCAAATCATATTTGAAACACCCGTGGGTGGGTTACATCAGGCCCCATCCAAAGCATGTGAGACAGATTCCTACACCCTGACGTTTTCAAGTGAACACTGAAGATATGGAAGAGAACCATAAGCATCCTATGGAAGACGAGGGACAAAGTATTTGGTGTGGAGGGAGGTGAGGAGGGAATTAGGGGGGATTGCAAATTGGGGAAGTAGTGAAGTCATTATTAGAGTACTTAACTTTGGTATACTATACGCAAGTCTGTATAAAGAGGTGGTATGTTCAGCATTTTCCTTTTATTATTTGACAGGAAAACACTTTCTACTGGAGTGTGTCCAAACCAGCATCTGGCACCTGGGAAAGTGAGAGTTTGAACATACTGCACATGAAATATAAATAAAATTTAGAGAATTGTTGGTGCAGCAGGCCTTGGTTAGATGCCAAATACTGCAGCTGCCTTTTAAAGGGGTGTGGAAAGAGGGGATTTGCAATGGAAATGATTCCAAAATCATAGTTCTAGTGGGTGTTTGTTATGAGAAGAAGCCTGAGGAGACTCACTGGGCTTCCTGTAAAGAATAGCCAACATCCTTTGGCTTATGGAAAGCACTCTCTCTGCATACACGGTTCAAGAGACCCACTTAAAGAAAATGTCCCAACTGGTATTTAGCTAGTTATGTTACATGAATTGACCTGCTATTCTGCAAATTATTATTGTTTTAAAATATGTGTTAAGGAGCCACAACATACCTGACATTTATAGCACATACACATTACAGTTTTCCTTTGGGGAAACTGCATTCTAAGGCACATGATGTCATACAAAACATGCACAGAACAAATACATATTTGTCACCTTTAAGATTCATAAATCACATTCCTTGGTCTTCAGTTATAGTAGCATAAGTGCACAAAGATGTATGTGTACAGATAGTTATTGATACACTGGTGAAATCAGAAAAAGACTGGAAAACTGGAAAGAGCCTAACTATGTATCAATGAGGAGGATTAAAGGATGGCACATTCATCATTTGGGATACAATCTAGTCATTGAAAAGAATTAAGGAGATTTCTATGTACACTGTATCAGTCTGTGCTCTCCAGAGAAAGAGAACCAATACAGAGAGAGATTTGCTATAAGGAATTGGTTCACATGATTATGGAGGCTGAGAAGTCCCAAGGTCTGCAGTCAGCAAGCTGGAGACTCAGAAGAACTGATGGTATAGTTAGTTCCAGTCTGAGTCCAAAGACCGGAAAATCAGGGGAGCTGATGGTGTAAGTTCTAGTCTGTATTGAATCCAAAGGCAGGAGGAGACCTATGTCCCAGCTCTAAGACAGGCAGAGAGAGTGAATTCTCCATTACTTTTTATTCTATCCAGGCCTTCAGCTGATTGGATGAGGCCCACCCACATTGGGAAGGCAATCTGCTTTACTCAGTCTACTGTTTTACATGTTAATCTCATCCAGAAACACCCTCACAGACACACCCAGAATAATGTTTAACCAAATATCTGGGTACTTGGGACTTCCCTGGTGGCACAGTGGTTAAGACTCTGTGTTCCCAATGCAGGGGGCCTGGGTTCGATCCCTGGTCAGGGAACTAGATACCACATGCATGCCACAACTAAGAGTTCACATGCTGCAACTAAGAGTTTGCATGCCACAACTAAGGAGCCCGTGTGCCACAACTAAGGAGCCAGGTGAGCTGCAACTAAGAAGCCTGCATGCCACAACTAAGGAGCCTGCCTGCCGCAACTAAGAGCTGGCACAACCAAATAAATAAATAAATATTTAAAAAAATATCTGGGTACTCCGTGCCCCAGTCAATTTGACACATAAAATTAAACATCACACGTCTACCCCTTGTCAACTTGGCACCCATATGCATCTCCTTAAACCATACTTACTCTTCAAATAAAGACAATAACAAGATCATAATCCTGCCTAAAATGATACAAGTATCCTATATACAAGCAAAAATGCACTGACTCCATCCCCATAAGAGACGGTAAAGTCGTTGAGGATGTTTACTCACCTTGATATCCCGTAACTTAAGTACGATGATGTAAAATTAACAATACTTAAATACTACAATATAAAGTCAATACATTTTATGTTATATTATAAGGAAATAAGAGATAAAAGGAACAAAGATGTTTGCCAAATACAAACACACACACATATATTCATAACAAGGAAGAAATACTCATGACAATATAGCCCTCATTTCTATAACTGATCATGTGATCATAGCTGGTATTTATAACCACCTTCTTCTACTACCTTTTTTGTATTCCCTTTGACTTCAGCAAGCACCTTAGCTGGTCGTGGTTCTTTACCTGGTGGAGTGACTCAAACCCTCATTCCTGAAGGGTCTAGGCCATTAGTAGTCCTGCCAGGACTAGGTTATTGTAGTTTTCCTTTGACCTTAATCACAGGGTATGATAACTAAGAGATGCCCTAAGGGGTCTCCCATATTGCAGGTACGCTCTTCCTTACCTTCACTGTTGACTAGTGGTCCAATTTCCCCTTGGTGATCAGGATCAATCATTCCACCCAACAGAGTAACTCCCTTCTTTGCCTGTTAACTCAGAGGCATGAGATGCCCAAAGTGGCCAGGTGGCAGTCTTAACTTCCTGTGCAATGGAATCACTGTTGTTTCTCCTGGTGGAAGCACTCCTCCCTTTGGAACTAAGACCTGTAGGCCAGCAGAGCATGACGTTGTGGGAACAAGAAGCAAAAATTTTGCTAGTGGGTCACTAGGGGTAATAGTGATCGGTGCCCCTCCCATTTCCACCTCTCGATTCCTGGCCCCATGACTCCTGGCTATGGGAGAAACAGCACCTTATACTGGATGCTAATTCAGAGCATACACAGTCTTCTGGAGAACCTTGCCCCGACCCTGCAAAGTGCTGCCACCTAACTAGTGCTGTAAACTAAATGTTCAAAAGGCCATTCTACCGTTCCACCAAACCAGCTGCTTCAGAATGGTGAGGAACATGGTAACCAGTGAATTCCACGAGCATGTAACTTACTTGTGCCTTCAGGGCCTGCTTGGGCCCAATCGCATATATTCCACATCCATCTGATGATGAAGTGTCCCTGTGCACACCCAACCTTATGGCTTGGTGGGGCAGATAACACCCAGTCCATGATGGACGGCTCAGGGAGCATGGTAACTGATGCATGGTGGCCCAAGTGTTCAGCCTCTATGAAGATCCAGTAGCAGGCCACATACTGTTTCTCCAAAGGAGAGTAGTTATCCACAGAGAATGGCAGGCCTCACCTATAGGGGCTGCCAAAGTCTCCAAATAGCATCCCCATCTGCCAGTGACCTACCTCAAGCACCATCGGATCTGATGGGTCATATGGCCCAAGGGACAGGGCAGCTTGTACAGCAGCCTGGACCTTCTGCAGAGTCTTCCCATGTTCAGGGACCCACTCAAAACCAGCAACTTTTGTGGTCACTCAGTAAACAGGCCAGAGTAACACACCCAAATGAGGAATATACTGCCTCCAAATACCTGGGCACACTGTGGCCTAGTCAAGTTGACACATAAAATTAACCATCTCTTGCACTGATATGAAATACCTCTAAGATGTAGCACAAGAGAAAGTAAGGTGCAGAATAGGTAGGAAAGACTAAGCTACCATCTGTAAATTTTTAAGTGGAGAAAAACACATATATATGTATACACAAATATAATGCTTATGTATGGAGGAAATATATCTGGAAAGACATTTAAGAAATAGTAACAGGGGACTTCCCTGGCGGTCCACCGGTGGTTAAGACTCTACGCTTCCAATGCCGGGGGCGGGGGTTTGATCCCTGGTCAGGGAACTAAGATCCCACATGCCGTGCAGTGCGGGCAAAAAAAAAAAAAAAAAAATAGGAAAAAGAAAAAGAAATAGTAACAGGTTGCTTAGGGAAGGGAATTGAAGAACTGGGAATAAATGTGAGAAAAATATGGAAGGTATTATCTAGTCCAAAAAGAAAGTACTTTTTGCATTTTCAAATAAGAACTTATTCAAGGATAAGATGCTATAAATGGAGAAAGAAATATTTAAAGTAAATCAGGACATCTCAGAATAAAAGAGACAGAATGTCTCACACACACAAATTCAAATGCCAGTAAAACAAAGCTGTTAGCACAAAATGAACACTTTGATTATAAAAGTTTTCCAAGTCCACTTAGTTCAAGAAATAATTGAGTCAACAAAATGTGAATCAAAATTGATTCAAACAAAAAATGTATTCCATTTAATTGGGAGTTCCCTGTAAAAAGATTTTACCTGTAGATTAATGCCCTAGTACAGTTTTTGCATCTGTTTTATCGTTTCCTTTTTTAAAAGCTGGGCTTTAGGGCTTCCCTGGTGGCGCAGTGGTTGAGAATCTGCCTGCCAATGCAGGGGACACGGGTTCGAGCCCTGGTCTGGGAAGATCCCACATGCCGCGGAGCAACTGGGCCCGTGAGCCACAGCTACTGAGCCTGCGCGTCTGGAGCCTGTGCTCCGCAACAGGAGAGGCCGCGATAGTGAGAGGCCCGCGCACCGTGATGAAGAGTGGCCCCCACTTGCCACAACTGGAGAAAGCCCTCGCACAGAAATGAAGACCCAACACAGCTAAAATAAATAAATAAATAAATTTATAAAAGCTGGGCTTTGGTGGCAGATCCACTGATAAGGGAAATTGCTTGATAGAGAGGTAAGTGAAACAAAATATGGAGTGAGATTTGACAAAGATCAAGATGAGGGAAGGGAAAGAGGGGCATTGTCCTCACTGGTTACAGCAGAAGTGTGCTGCTTCTCTTTCTGGCACCAACTTGATATGTAACCTTGGGAATTCACCATCATAGTTCTTTCTATATTTCATTTTATCCCTCAGCAAAGCAGGGCTCCGGTCTCTAGTTTTTGAAGCCTCTTAACTCTTTTCTGAGTCAGAAGTGTGAGGTGCTAGAAAAACATTATGCATATTCCTATTTGCCTCCAATACTTTTCAGAGCAAATCTCAGGATCAAAACTTGTCATCAATGTGACCCTACTGCAGATATAGCCAGAGTGTATGATTCATTACCTGAGTCTGAAATAGGTCCTAAACATCCACCAGACTGCCAGACTATAGGCCAAATCTCCAATATAGCTTTTCATAAGCAAAGTCAAAGCAACAGCAGAAGAGATAGTAAGCAAATCTGGATTGTTGGGTCTGGGTGAGTAAATAAAACCTCCAAACAATTATGCTGTGGAAGAAATCTGCTCCAGAACATTAAGACCACCCATCAGAATCAGAGTCTAAGGATCTGTCACTGGAAACAGTACAGGATACCTCTGTTGTCACCATGGCTATCATAGGTCAAAGGCAAAAAGAATTAAGAAATAATAATAATAAATATTTTGTAACAATTTACACTTGACTGAGGACAAGGCACAAATCAAAGAAATGACACTGAGTCCAAAAGTCCAAACTCACCTCCCAAACACTAAAGACCACACATTATTGCGAATGATTCTGAGCCACCACTTTCAGATCCAAAAGAGATTATGAAAAGCAGAGAACTGAGAGACTTCGCTGGTGGTCCAGTGGTTAAGACTCCGTGTTTCCACTGAAGGGGGCACGGGTTCGATCGCTGGTTGGGGAAATAAGATCCCGCATGCCGCATGGCGTGGCACGGCATGGCCAAAAATTTTTTCAAAAGAAAAAAATTTTTAAATGGTTAAAATAGCAAATTAAAAAAAAAAAAAAAAGCAGACAACCAGGAATGGAAATATTCGAGGAAGCGCTAAACTTGGGCGGAAGCATATGTGTCTTCCTGGGCACAAGTTGTAGAAGCAACACACCAAGTTTAGGCTTTATCCTGGCACAGAGAAGAATTCTGAGCAGGGCACATGATCACGCTTCAGTGCTGAAAGACCATTCTGTGGATGGTTTGAAGAAGAGCAAGAGAGGAGGCATGCAGACCAATTAAGAGTCTGTTAAGTGAGGGCTCCCCCGGTGGTGCAGTGGTTTAGAATCCGCCTGCCAATGCAGGGGACACGGGTTCAAGCCCTGGTCCGGGAAGATTCCCACATGCCGTGGAGCAACTAAGCCCGTGTGCCACAACTACTGAGCCTGTGCTCTAAAGCCCGCGAGCCACAACTACTGAGCCCACGTGCCACAACTACTGAAGCCCGCGCGCCTAGAGCCCGTGCTCCGCAACAAGAGAAGCCACCGCAATGAGAAGCCTGCGCTCCGCAATGAAGAGCAGCCCCCCTCGCCACAACAAGAGAAAGCCCGCACAGCAACGAAGACCCAACGCAGCCAAAAATAAATAAATAAAATAAATTTATTTTTTTAAAAAAGAGTCTATTAAGTGAAAATTGACTAGAGCCCAAACCAGAGCAATGAGTCTAAAAAGGAAGGATGGATTTGAAAAATATTTAGAAGGTCTGTAGGGGATGCAGGAAGCAGGGAGTCTCAGACTGATGGAGCGCATGGAAGCACTGCTCACCTGGGTGGGAAACTCAGGACGAGCAGGTTTGAGGAGGAAAATAAGTTCTAATTTAGGTCCACCCGAACCCTGTAGCCCCGTAACAGCATCCACCTGTGGGTACACAAAATAAAAGCCACACCACCTTAGATAAACCCTCTCTTCTGCCTCTCAGATCTGCTTCCCTGACCTTGGGGAGCCTGATTTGGAAATCTGATTTTTTTTTTTTTTTTTTTGCTAACTGCTCCCCTGATGGGTTCAGGCTGAACTTTGCTTTCTGAGGTCTCCTGCTGGGGCTGGAGGCTTCTGTCTTTATGTTCCCAGTTCATGGCCCAGAGCATTTCCTGACAACCCTCACACCAGTGCTGCCTCCTGAGTCCTCAGAGAGCCCACCTGGGGCCAAAGTCTCTTCTCTCGGGGAGGGATGGAGGGATGGAAGCTTCCCCCTAAAACCCAGGTTGGCCTCAGCATCCTGAGCCCTGGTCCCGCTCTCAGTCCTACAAACTCTTCTTGTCCTTATGCCACACCAGTGCCCGAGCAATGCATTCGATGCCTGGCTCTTATTCTGCTGTCTGCTCAGAGGCCTACCTGCCAGTGTTTCTTGCAGATTGCAGATCAACAGAGCTTGTGAGTGACCGGTGACTCAGCTGTGGCTAGCTGAAAAAGTTATTTATAACCGAAAATACAGAACTCTACCTGCCCTGCCTGGGTCAAGGCCCCAGCAAAGCCATACTCCTGCTGTGCCCCTCCTAGAAAAGTTCCTTCTCAACCCAGAGGACTCCAGGCTTTCTCATTCTGCTCTGAAAGTAATATCAGGACACGGAAAGCTCTGGGTTTGGGGAGGGTGGTGAGTGGGAAAAGGGATCACTGATGGTTTTGTGCCTGGAGGGTAAAGCAGTATGGCAGTACACCCAGGTAGGGGCAGCCTCTGACCAGGTGCGGTATCTTATCCATCATTCCTTCCTAATTAGAAACTCTAGCCAAACAGGTGTGCAAGGCTTCAGGTGGCCCTATGTTAAAACTCACCTCCTGCCTTATGTGACCACATGTGACAGGTGGTGCAAGGATTGTACCAAGTCTTGATTCCTAAACATCCTTGGATTTCTTCTCTGACCTACACTCCTCACATGAAGATGAAGCCACCCTGGTGATGCTGGTGGATTCTGTCACTTTCTTGGGGAACTTCAGCTCCTGCTCCAGCCCAGCTCCAGCCACTTCCTATTAATATCTTCTTCATGAGTTTCTCAGCTGTGCTATTTCCATCCTTAGCTCCTGGCTGTCCTCTGGTTTTGGAGGACATAGATCAAGGCCCTTTAAATACAAAGTCACGGGCTTTCCTGGTGGCACAATGGTTAAGAATCCACCTGTCAATGCAGGGGACACGGGTTCAAGCCCTGGTCTGGGAAGATCCCACATGCCGCGGAGCAACTAAGCCCGTGCGCCACAACTACTAAGCCTGCGCTCTAGAGCCCGCGTGCCACAACTACTGAGCCCGCGTGCAACAGCTACTGAAGCCTGCGTGCCACAACTACTGAGCCCATGTGCCACAACTACTGAAGCCCGCGTGCCTAGAGCCTGTGCTCTGCAACAAGAGAAGCCACTGCAATGAGAAGACTGCTCACCGCAACAGAGTAGCCCCCGCTCACCACAACTAGAGAAAGCCCGCGCACAGCAACAAAGACCCAACACAGCCAAAAATAAATTAAATAAGTAAATTTAAAAAAAAAAAGCTTTAAATACAAAGTCACTTGTCCAGTACCCACCACGCACGTGACTCAGTTGGCTACTCAGAGTACCTATGTGGCCAGACCTCCTGCCAGCGACGGGACTATTCAGACTACTCACTGTTACCAAATTCACAGCCAACGCAAATCCACAGGGGACACACTGCACTTCTCAACTCGGACCTCCTCATTCCATCCCACTCCTGCTATTTCTTTTACTTCTGCGCTCCTGACATGCTGAGAGAACTAGAGGCCAGCCAGGCTCTCCTGGACACTTGGGGTGAGAGACGATCAGGCTCTCCTCCAGTTCAGCACCTCCCCATCTGTGCCCTGACCTGGAGTCCTTCAAGTGATGGGTCATCAACCCAGAGTGTTCTGACTTCCTACGACCCTGCCTGTGAATCTCATTCATCCTGAAATGTCTCCTATTCTTTCTGACCCACTGAGATATCGCCCCACCTCTGTATCCTTGCGGCCAGAACAGACAACCTGTAACATGAGAGCAGCTGGACTTTCAGTGAAGCTATGGCCAGATAAAGTCCCTAGGGTGCTGGCAAAGATTCAGGCCAGGGAAACAGACATGGGAAACCACTTCTCATTTTCGGAATATGCTTGAAGAGGTTCAAGTTTTCCATCAGGTGAAACGCATTCCACCTATGGAAGGAGATGGGTGGGGGAAGAGAGATACCAGATCAGTGTATCTGTGTCTCCATTTGTGATTCGGGCCATTATGTTCCATAAAAGGCTCCCTCCCTCACTCACCATGGTTACAGTGGATCTCGCCACATGCTGACTTGGCTGGTACCTGAAATCTGAGGCAGACCCTTTATTTAGGGATTAATTATTGCTCTCTAACTAGTCCCAGGGATTAATTGTTTAGATCGCTCCTTGCTTTCCAAGGCCCCCTTGCCTGGGACTTGCCTAGGGCCCTGTCCCAACTTCTCTCAGATCCAGCTTCGGCTCTTAAGACCTCAGCATGAATCAGAGCCCTGGGCCCCTCACTCATCTGGAAGGAATGGGTGCTTGGCAGGGTGTGTTGAGCTAGAGGTGCCTAAAGGAAATGTCTGGTTCTTGTGTTGATGAGAAGGGTCGAAGCTGGAGATGAAGATTTGGGAGTCATTCCTGCATTAGAGGTGGTAGTAGAAGCTACGAGTGCGGATGAGTTGCTCAGGTAGAGTGAGCTGCATGAGAAAATAAAGGATGAAGCCCGAGAGGACCAACAGGAAAAGGTCAGGCAGCGGTGCCTGCACCGAAGACGGAGAAACTGGAGAGGCTGTAGCACTGAATTAGACTCAACAGCTGGGGAGTCACCAGGGACCTTAGGACAAGCTGTTTCAGTGGTCTGGTGGGAGAAGAAGCAGAGTGAACCACAGGCTCTGTTCTGCGGCACAGAGAACTCTGGCTGCCAAGGAGGTATCTCTGTCTCTGTTGACTGACTACCTCACTACCTTCTGTTTCCATTTATGTTTCTCTTAGCTGATATACCCAGACACACTGCCAGTCTGGATCAATACAACAGTTGGGGATCTATTTTATACCACAGAAACTACTGCCAAAGATTTTCTGGGTTCATACATGGTGCTGTCTCACAGTTAACCTTCAGGTCCTCAGTTTGCAAGCTAGCAAGCACTTTAATTGATTCAGCATAATATAAATTCGGCTTCTCATGGCAATGCTAGTCCCACATCATTAATTCCATTGACAACAGCTGGCTGGCGTGAGTAGCAGCCTCAGCTTCCCTTGCTCTCCGTCTAGCCATAGCCACCTCCACTGCCTATCATTGTCTCATATTAAGCTTGGTTAGCATCACTATTTTTGTTTGTTTGTTTGTTTTTTGGCCACGCTGCGAGGCTTGCGGAGGCTTAGTTTCTCAACCAGGAATCGAACAGGGGCCCTCAGCAGTGCAAGTGTGGAGTCCTAACCACTGGACCGCCAGTGAATTCCTTTTTTTTTTTTTTTTTAAATAGCTTCACTCATTTTTTGGCTCCTCCTCTCTCCCCTCAACGGTTTAATTATTGAATAAAACATTTATTCCATACATTTATACCACGCTTTCACGTTGATTTACAAAGCACCTTCCCCCATTGGCATCTCACAACACACGCTAGGAATTATTAGGCTGGAAGGGCAGTGGCGGGGCGCGCGTACCCCCTGCTGGCGTCCCGGCGCGCTGCAGCCTCCCTTCCCTCCCGCGCGTCAGGAGCTCGAGAGAAGGCTGAGACGCTAGTGCCCGCGCAAGGCTTCCTGGGAAATGTCTGGGGTGTACGTGTTAAACTACAAATCCTGATACGCACCGCGCTGCAGCCCCGAAGAGGGTGCTTTCTGGTGACTCTGAATCTTTGTCAGTGTCGTTGGGACTGCTGCACAAGGCTGATTCAGTGTTCACAGGAGGTTTTGGGAGAACATGATAGCTCTTCCGCCGGGTGTGCACGAACGGACTTAGCTTCCGCTGCTTCCTCGGACTCGCTCGGTGTGGCGAATCTGCCGTTGCGGCACGGTGGCTGGGAGCGCAAGGCCCCACGGGAAGCTTGTGGAATCTGCTGTGGGAAGAAGGACGCCAGGTTTCTTGGGCAGCCACAGTCATGGCGGAGACGGCCCACAGTGCCGGGGGCTCCGCTCCTGGGGCGGCGGCCTCCGCCGAAGCCCCGCTGCAGTACAGCATTCTTCTGCAGTACCTGGTGGGTGACAAGCGTCAGCCCCGGCTCCTGGAGCCTGGGAGCCTGGGCGGGATCCCGAGTCCGGCCAAGAGTGAGGAGCAGAAGATGGTCGAGAGGGCGATGGAAAGCTGCGCCTTCAAGGCGGCGCTGGCCTGCTTGGGAGGTGAGGCGAGGAGGGGGGCCTTTGGGAGGCTTAGGGCTTGGGCGGCATAGGGGTCCCCTGCCAAGAAGACCACGCGCCTGGGAGGCGAGGAGTCCATGGGCTTCGACCTTGACCCACCCTCGCCTGGTTCAGTGAGCTCGAGCAGCGCCTCCCTAGACCCCGAGGTTGGCTTTCGCCTCTGGAAATTAGATCAGAGAATCGATCCTGGGTCGGGACCTGGGGGTTATAAGATGGTTGACTTCGTTCATTCATTTGCTTTTAAATAATCAATTTTCAACAGTTACTTTGCAACTATCACGTGTCAGGCGGTGGAAAGACAGGGTGAGAACAAGATCCTTGTTCTCATGAAGCTAACATTTTAATATACATAGAAAATTGTTGAGAAGAAGCCTGGAGGAGAGCTCTGCAGACATAGGGCACAGCACCTGCAAAGGTCTGGCCGGAAGTGGCTTGAGGTTGGAAAAACAGAAAAGCCAGTGAGGCCAGTGTGACTAGACAGCAGGGAAAGAGGGGGAAAGAAGTTTGGACTTTTTTTTTTTTTTTAACGTTTTGAGGATTTGAGAATGTAGGTGTCCCTCCTGTATGCAGAGTAAAGAGGGTGGCCATTTGCAGGTGATTTGAAGTCTCATTGAGAATGAAAGGCAATTAAGAAAGGAATGTAGTGAGAGTGCACATGTGAAGTAGAGCAGAAAGAAAAAAACATCTTTTTTGGTTGGGGGAAGGCCAAAAGAGGAGGTGAGACTAGAGCGTGTCTTGGAGGATTGAGAGAATGGGGTTAGACAAAGAGGAGGAGAAACAGCATTTCAAGTTGGGGGTGGGGTGGGGGATTTGGGCTTTTTGCCTGCAGGTATTAGGGCAGTCATTGATGGTTTTTAAATTATTTTTTTAAATGTTTTAAAATTTTATTTATTTATTTATTTATTTATGGCTGTGTTGGGTCTTCGTTTCTGTGTGAGGGCTTTCTCCAGTTGCGGTGAGCAGGGGCCACTCTTCATCGCGGTGCGCGGGCCTCTCACTATCGCGGCCTCTCTTGTTGCGGAGCACAGGCTCCAGACGCGCAGGCTGAGCAATTGTGGCTCACGGGCCTAGTTGCTCCGCGGCATGTGGGATCTTCCCAGACAAGGGCTCGAACCCGTGTCCCCTGCATTGGCAGGCAGATTCTCAACCACTGCGCCACCAGGGAAGCCCTAAATTATTTTTTTAATGTTTATGTATGTATGTATTTATTTTGGCTGCGCTGGGTCTTAGTTGCGGCATGCGGGATCTTTAGTTGCGGCATGCGAACTCTTAGTTGCAGCATGCATGTGGGATCTAGTTCCCCGACCAGAAATCGAACCCAGCCCCCTGCATTGGGTGCGTGGAGTCTTACCCACTGGACCACCAGGGAATCCCCATTGATGGTTTTTTAGAGGGTAACAAGTGGTCATGAGCATGATGACTCAAGGTGGAGTGTGATGAAGGAAAGGAAAGTCTGTAGATAGGGAGACCATATAGGGAATTTGCTAGACTGAAGCTCTGTGAGACAGGGACTGGGTCTTTGTTCATCATGTGCCTGACCCTAATAAATATATATCTGTTGAAATGATGAATGAGTCTTGGTAGTGCTCCAGGGGCGAAGTGATAAAGGCCTTAGACTAGGATGATAATTGTGGACATAGGGTTACAGGGGGAAGCAAAGAAACAGTCAGAAATGCCCCTGAAGTTTGGAGCAGGAGTGACTGGAAAGAAGGAGCCATAAGCAGGAAAGTCTGGAGGGGAGGTGCCCATGATTTCATTCAATGTATACCGACCTTGAGGTGGCAAGAGGACGTCCATGTGGAAATGTCCAGCAGGCTCAGGAAGGTCAGCTGTGGACAGCAGTGTGGGGTTTACCATTTGGTAGCTTTGTGACCTTAGGGAAATTAGTTAACCTCTCTGAGCCTCAGTTTCTTCAGCTACAGAAAGGAGAGGATAATAATATCTATCTCACAGGACTATTGTGAAGAATAAATGAGGCTGTGACTATAAGGCGTCAGAGTAATTGGCACATGGTATTTACCAGATGACTATTATGGATGTCACCGTCGTCAAGGGAGTGATTTGCAAAGTTGATACCTGAACTTGAGGGTGACTGGTTTACATGTGAGAATGTAGAGAGAGAAAGAGGGTTAAAGACTGAATTTTGAGGAATGTTAGAAAATGAAAGGGGGAAGAAATCCAAGAAGAGTCAGAGAAGAAGCTGCCAACGGGATAGATCCTGGATTTTGTAATATGGAAACCAGACAAGTAGAGTTTTCCAGGCAAGAGGGGGCGTCCTCTTCGCTGGTGGCCATCCAAAAGGTGCTATTTGAGTATGACCCCATTACAGTAATCCAGAAAACATACCAAAGAAATCTTCATCTCTGTGTTTGTTTTTAGGATTTGTCTTGGGAGGTGCATTTGGGGTGTTCACTGCCGGCATTGATACCAATGTGGGCTTTGACCCTAAGGATCCTTACCGCACGCCTACAGCAAAAGAAGTTCTTAAAGACATGGGGCAGAGAGGAATGTCCTACGCCAAAAATTTTGCCATCGTGGGCGCCATGTTTTCTTGCACTGAGTGTTTGGTAGAATCTGTAAGTGTCCCTGCCTTCTGACAAAGCCTTGCCTGTTTCCATCTTAGGACTTCTCGAGAGAAATACTCTTAATGCTACTAGAAAGCAGGGCAGAAATGTCCAATACTTGCTAGATTAAATTTCCATTAAATAGTCCCTAATGTAAACTTTTTGTGCGTTTATGATTTGGGCTTGCATTATTTTTTACTTGTTTTTGTAGGCTAGAAGTTGGTTAATGATTTTATTTTATTTATTTATTTTTTGGCTACACTGCGCTGCTTGCAGGATCTTGGTTCCCCAACCAGGGATTGAACCTGGGCTCCCTGCAGTGGAAGCACGGAGTCCTCACCACTGGACTGCCAGGGAATTCCCAGTTAATGATTTTAAACAGAATACTTACTGGGGAACTGAGAAGAGATGTTGATTACTTGTCAAATGTTACACTTGGTTTCAGCGCTCTGGTACCACCTGCAGGAAGCATTTATGAACACATTCAAATTTTAGGAACTATACTTTTGAAAGAGAAAAAGATAGGTTTCCTTTGGGGAGGGACTAAATTAGCCAGCCAGAAACCCCGTCTTTTTTTTCCTTAATCATCTTGTCTGGCTTGTTTCTTTGGCTCTGAACTGCTCTTCTCCACCCACAGTACCGGGGAAAATCAGATTGGAAGAACAGTGTCATTAGTGGCTGCATCACTGGAGGAGCCATTGGTTTTAGAGGTTAGTAAACAATTCTCAGATGGTTTTCTTTGTGGCCTTGGACAACATGCTGAAGTTGACATTTCTAAACATATGAGCATTCCAAGGACAGCCCAAGGCATATGTGGACACTTGATATTCTTCCCTTCTGACAAGTAAATCACGTTTGCTTCTGTGTTAACTCAGTTTTGGAAACTTCTAGTATCTAGATCAGGGTTTCTGATCCTTGGCATTGTTGACATTTTGGACCAGATAAATGTTTGCTAGGGGGAGGGGGGCGCTGTCCTGTGCATGGTAGGACGTGTAGCAGCATCCCTGGCCTCTACGCCCTAGATGCTAGTAGCATGCTTTAGTGGTGACAAGTAAAAGTGTCTCCAGACATTGCCAAATGTCCCCTGGGGAACAAAGTCACCCCCAGGTGAGAACCACAGAGAGATGTAGATCTATCTTAGAAAAAAGAACTGCCCCCATCTTGAACACACGGGAAGAACTTCCTCATAATATGCAGGTGTGTGTTGCTATGCAGGAAAGTACAGAAGCATAGCTGGGCCCCATTTGTCCAAATAGCAGGCTCTGCTGAAATTTCAGTTCCATGCATTGCAGACAGTTAGCCATCTTTCTTCATACTATACAACTGTCATTTTAATTTTGTGTATAAGTTATCACGGTAATGTCTTTTTGCACCTTAGGGTTCTTAGATTTCTACTCCTTGAAAGCCAAATATAGGTATTCTAGAAATGTTGGATTATCATCTATAAACAACAAAGAAAAAAACCGGTTCCCTGCCACTTCTCCCTGTTGGTGTGTCCGTCAAGAGTGTGGTGCAGGGCGTCAGTGACTTAGCGTTCTTAACAGTGTACATTGCTGGGCTGCTCTCCATCTGCTGTGCCCGGACTTACCCAAAGCAAAAAGCCTTTTTTCTCATTTTCTGAGAGGCAGGATGATTTGCTATCATTAAAACCTGATTTTCCTCCTCAAACAGCCATTTGTGATTTATGGAGTAACTTCCCCTTTGGTCTTCCCATGTCTCAGCTTTGTCAGGGCCTTTGAGAGGCTCAGCTCCCTCTAGGATTGCTTTGATCACCTTCCCAGGAATTTATTCCATAAACAAATCAGGGTAACAGGCCATATGCTTTCACTTGATGCTAAGGGCTGGTTCTCTTAACCAGTTTCCTGCCTGTGAGGGGCTATTTTCATGAGGCTGGAAATAGTAATTCTTTAGAATGAGAAAAGTTAAACGAACGTACAGTTAGATAAAAGCACACTGGATCAGATCGTGTGCACAGCTTCACTGAAGTCTTCCAGCTCTCTGCTAGGTTGAATGATTTAGAACACGTACGCCAGTTTCTTTGCACCTGCGGGTACCCAAACTTTTCCTGAGTGCAGCCTGACCCAGCATCTGTCACCACAGGTAATGTCATTTGTGTTTGCTTTACAGCTGGCTTAAAGGCTGGGGTCATTGGTTGTGGAGGTTTTGCTGCTTTCTCTGCTGCGATCGATTATTACCTACGATGAGAGCAATTGCCTCCGGGGAAGGACGATGCCAGCCCAGGATCAGAGCTGTTCTGTGTAGGGCAGTTTCTGCCCTACCATTCCGGGGCACTTGCTTCAGAGACTGAAGACATTTGTTTTCCCTCACGTAGTTGGTGTTGTGAGGGAACCACCTGGCTGCAATCTGCCACCTCCGAGCAGCCACGCTCTCTGCTCCTGGACTCCAGCCAGGCTGTGGGGGGCTGTGCCACGCCAGCCTCTCTCTCTCAGGCAGATCAGGAGTCAGCGTGTTGACCTGTAGGAACTGAGTTCCGCAGAGGTTCAGTCCTGACCACAGTTGGCCCTCTGGTTGTTTGGTGCCGTGGGAACGGAAGGGACTTGACATATACCCGGGAAGCTGTTCCACCTTGGACCTCCGTGCCGTCATCCATCTCACACATTGGGGCAGGGCAAAGTGAATTTATGCCATCCGACCGATTGTGTCATTTTGTTTAGTGTTCTGCTATCCTTGTTAAAAAACGTATATATACGTATTGATTTTACAGTTTAAAAGGTTGGCTTATTTTTATTTTCAAATTCCACAATTGCCAAAAATGGTTCCAGGTGCCCAGAGATTGAACATACATAGGGAAAGCGTGAGCAAACTCCTGAGAAGTTTGGGAATGTTAGGTTCCCAGGGTCTGCAGAGTAGTGTTATCCTCACTGAGATTGTTGCATTGGCCAGGGCCTTCCCCTAAAGAAGCCCAGCCTAGCCGTGTCCTAGGATGCGTTGAAATTCCACGCATAACCCCTGCTGGCCTCTTCTAAAACAACCCTCCCGTGGGCGGGCCAGTGGGAATGCCTGCGGTCTAAACCACACATTGGTGTTCTGCTCTGACCACCAGACCAGGCCCGGCTCGAGGACACAGTGTGTGAAGGGTCCTGCTCTGGTCATCCTGGTGACTAAGTCACAGCGGCCACTGGCTACGATCAGACCGCCCTGAGGAGCTGTCCACCACCACTGTGTTTGTTTCTCTGGCGTCAGTGGTTTTTTCCTCCCTTAAACATATCCGTGTTTTTGACTTGACCTGGTAGCCTTTTTCTGACAGTAGCAGCTCAGCCTAATTCTGTGCCATATGCAAAGAAACAGCCTTTTACACTTGGGATCTGCCACAGGTGCTGCTTTACTCGGGTGCCTTGGTGGTGGGGTGAAGATGAACTCAGGACAGGCAGGTAGCTTGGTGGGGGCCACGTAATTCCAGCCACCTTAAGCCAGTGGTAACGTCTCCTTTGTTCTACCTTTGCCTTTTTGCCTTTTTTTGGCTTTCTGCCCCCTGGTCTGCTGTCTTCCAGCTCACCCACCCTTAACCATAATTCAGACTCAGCTGAACCATCCAGACATCCTGAGTGAGTGTGTGTGTGAGATAATGTCAAACCCAGCTGGTAACACCTTCCTCTGGCCACGTCTGCTGTTGCCTTTGGAATGAGTGAGCTAGTACACAAGGCTATGTCCTTCTATGGGGAATTCTATAGAATGCCTGTCCCAGTCTCAGTCACGAGGCTTCACTGCTGCTAGGCTGGCTGGAGTATCCTCACAGGTCAGAGAACAAATGTAGGAGTGTTTCCTCTACCGTCCGCAAATAAGTCACCTATAAGCACTTAGAGCAAGAGTAGATACTCCTACCCTGGCACCTGTTACAGTGCTAGAAGCCCAGCATCTTCTACCATCCAGTCTAGTGCGTGGGGTCAAATACATTGACTGACTGAGTACAGGAAACTCTGCCCTCACGACTGCCTTGAAAAAGATGAGCCCCGGGCTGTCAGTAGCCATCAGTTCAATAAGCCAAGCATTGTCCACGTTGACTATTCAATCAAGAGAGGAGATGAATAGTTTCCTGTTTTAGATGGCTAAGGAGGCAGTATGAGCTCATAAACCAAACACCAATTTTCAGAGACATCTGTTCCTGATCTCCAGAATAAACACAGTGTCCAATGGCTTAGGCTGGTGGGAGCCTACATTAACCCCACTAGCTCTCTTACAGGGAGGATGGGCCCTCTAGGGGATCCAGCCTCTCCAACAAGCAGATTAGGACAAAAGGCTGCCCCAAAGACCTACTTCCAAGGAAAATGTAGAGAAAAGTTTACATAAAATAAGCCTCCACTTGAATGGACAACTTCCTGCCATCTCTCTGAGGCATACTGATGGCCACGTCCCTGGTGGGGCAGTTGTATTTCATGAAAAGCACTGGCTGGTGACTGAGCTGGAGGCGTTTGTGAAAGAGCAAGGAGAGGGCGTGGGCTCACCTCCCCCCAAAACTGCCACAGTCCCCACAGGCCGAAGGGAAGCTCAAGGGGGAGTTCACTAGGTAAATAGATTCTTGGAAGCACATCTGGATGCAGCTGGAAGAGTTAAATATTTAGATTGGTGGTCTTCCCTGGACTCCTGAGAACACAAACGTCCACACCACAGGGCTGAGTTGTGTGCAAATGTTGGGGCTTTGCATTTTTTTTTTATTAACATTTTCCTCTCACGTGGTTTACATCAATTTATAATCTACGTAAGTTGAAACAGAACATAGACCAAAGAAAAATATATCCTTACCAACTTATTAAAGTCAAATATTAATGAAGTGTCCCATCCTACCTGTATCAGCAAACACCGGCAGCCCACAGCTGTTGCCAGCAAGGACAGGCGTGCAGGATTCCTGTAGCCTGTCTGATGGGCCTCTGTTGGCACAGCCTGCCCTGCTGGGCACAGTGGCTGGGGCTTCTGGGCTGCACAGTCCCTGTCTCGTAGGAGAACCCATGGGCTATTTCCTTGGTGCAGCTCAGTCCAGGTCTGGTACCCGACCCTCCCCACTCTTGGGGGTGGAATTTATAAATATTCTGAGCCTTTTGCATTTCTCAGCCCTTCCGGCCTTCCTCCCATTCTCATTGCCTAACTGAGGTTGGGGGGCTGCGGTAGCTACCTGATGCTGAGAAGCAAACCTCCCTTGTTTTGGGGAGGTGGGAGGCACCCATTTGGGGCTGTAAATAGCTCTAGCTGGGCCCCCAGTTCATTCCAGTCAATGGCTGTGGAAGCAAGAGCCTTCCATGCCACATACTAGCTCCTGAGTGCCGAGCAGACTCCAGGGATGATCAGACACTGGGGATCTTTAGACTCAAGCGGCCTTCTTTCTCTCCCCCGTCTCAGGGAGCAGGGCTCCTTGCTAAGCTGCTAGCAGGCAGCTAGGGGGTCAGTATTTCCCTCCTCTTAGGCATCTCTTTCCTCCGATGTGCACAGAATGTGTACCGTTCTGCCCATGATTGGGCAACAGGTGTAAACAAGATGAGAAAGGGCCCTTCCTCTCACTGAGCAAGTGCTACGGCTTTAGGGCCCTAAACCCTTCTTTAAAACAGCCCTGAGCTCAAGCTAGGGGAGCTCTTCTCTCCGATCCTGAGGGCCTAGCATCCAGTCTCCGCCACATGGGAGAGCCAGGGAGCTGTGTACTGCAGCGCCGATCTCTGCAGCCCGGGAGTGCCTGCCCTCCCAGGCTAACTGCCAGAGGCCGGCGGCCGCTGCTCAGGTGGGAAGAAATTGCACTTTGGAGGTACTTCTCACTCCTTTCCAGTGCTGAGCAGCGGGCCTCGGCGTTGGGATCGGAACCTGCTGATCCCCTACTCTGGAGCAGAGCGTCCACACGAGGGTCCCCTGCAAAACCCAGTCCCAAGAGAGGCAGGTACCTGTGTCTCCTCATTCTTCCCCAGCTCCTGGAGTTTCCCCGAGTTCACCCGCAAGGCTGCATCTAGAAGCCGGGGGTGGAAGGCAGCACCATGACGGCTGGCTAGCTGGACCGTGCCTGCCTTTCCCAGGGCCTGGAGCACACGTGGCCGTGGGGGCTGCCCCTGGCAGTGCTTGGCTGTGGAGAAAGTGTAAACCCTAAGGCAAAGGTGCCACGAGGTACGGGAGGCACCGGGAAGGTCTAGCCCTCCTGGACAGAACCTGCCTGTTTCCGGACACCTGCTTCAGCCATAGTAGCTGCCCTCCCAGAAGCCCAGCTCCACGAGAAAAGCCACCACAACTGCTTGCTGCCGAGAGCCTCTTTCCCCCCAGCCCAGGACACCCAGCGCTCCCTGGCGCTCCTCTCAACGTCCCACCTGTCCTTTTTCCTCGGCGGCCTGACCCTCCCACCTCCCCCAATTCTTTCCTGACCCTCTGGCTACCTTGATAGCAGGTCACTTGTGAGTCTTTATACTCAAAGGAAATAGAACACCAACGGAAAAGGAACTGAAAAGCAGAAGAAACAGTCAAAGATGCCTCACTGGTACTGGAGACAGAACAGATAAACCCAGAAATGGAGATTCTCAGGTGGAAAAATCCCAGAAATCCGCTCTCCAGCCTGTGCTAAGCTGAGGATTAGTGTGAGTCCGTCTCCTTGTCCAACATTTGCACAGGCGGCAAGGCAAGCAGGTGCGCTTCCGCAGGCAGAGGGCAAGGAGAGGCCGGGGGCGGCAGGCAGCGGCATGGCACGGGCCACCACTGCCACCGCCGCCCAGGGCCTCCTCAGAGCTTTCGAGGCGCTGGATCAAAAACCAAGGCTGCACATGCATGCAGGCAGCCTGGGAGGGAGGAGAGGGCGGAGGAAGACCAAGGGGAGGCTGCCAGGATGACTGCGATCTGGGAGCAGGGCCAAGAGAGGAGAAGCTGGCAGCAGTCACAGAGCGCAAAATAAAAGCCCTTGGACTGGACTCAGGAGGAAAGAAAGTGTTGGAGGAAATGAAAGAACAAAGCAGGCTGTCTGTGTGCCCACACCGGGTCGGTCACTACCTTTCCTGCATGACAAGTAGACGTAAAACAATTCCCGAACAGCACGGAGCATTAGACACAACTAGAGGAACAGAGGGCAGAGCCCGGGGTGCGCAGCAAGGCTGGGGCCGGGTCAGCTGGCTTTGTACAAGGTGGCACAAAAGATGCACGTCTTCCAGTTCTTGGAAATCTGTGTCCCTTGGAGTCTGGAGCGCTGGGTTTGGGAGTTCTCTATTGTAGTCCTTCAAGTCTGGGTTGGGTCCCCGGCTGGAGAGGCTGGCTCGGGCCACCCCGCCCAGACGCTCCCACCTCGGGCTACACATCGGTGGAGAAGTACAGTGTGTTCCGCTTCAGTTCTGCGAAGGAAATGGGGGGGTGCTGCAGGTAGTAGAGGAGGACCTGGACCTGCGGGAAGACAAGGGAGACTGAGGCTGGGGTCCTCGCCCTGGAGGCCCTCCTCCGACCCGCTGAGAAGACGTGGTCTCCAGGCTGGGCCCCTGTGGCTCCCCGCTTCCCCTTCCTCAGAAGCCCAGGTGTGACTGCCCATTTGCAGCAGTAGAGGGCGCTGCAGGGCAGAGGGTGGGGAGCCTGGGGCCACTTCCCCAACCTCAGTCATAAACTTCCAACCTGCTCCAGAAGCTTGGCTTTGGCTTGGCAGCCCTGCTTCAGACCAGACCCTGCCCTGGGTCTTGTAGGGCTCCCAGGGAAGCTTCCTGATCCTGGAAGCGATGCTAGAGCTTCCATGCGTGGGGACAAGGCCCCAGATTTTTCTGATACCCCTAGGCTTGCTTTCTGAGGCCCAGGCACTCCCAGGATTGCAGCCAGCACTTGAGACAGACAACCTCTGGGCCCCTGGTCTAGGTTCCTACTTTTCAGCAGGACTGTCCAGAGCCCTGCCTCCCTGGTGACATCCTACGGACCATCATCCCCGCTGTCAGGAGGGGAGGGGGTTAGGAGTCCTAGCTGTTCTCTCTCCACCCCTCAGGGAGGCTTGTCTCTTCCCTCCAGCAGCCGCAGGCCTGGGCAGCGCGTAGGTACCTGTGCCATGACATCGTGGGACCAGATGTCGGCAGCCGACGTGAGGTGTGCTTTGCTCTCCACTTCTGAGGGTCTCAGTAACGTGGGGCCAAACACAGTAGCCAGGTTGTGAAGGGACATCTTGTTGACGGGCTCCTTCTCAGCAACCCTGGCGGGGAGGGGAGGGGAGGGGAGAAAAAAGTCATTTCTGGCAGCCGTGTGGGGCTCCAGACCCTTGGCTGTTACCACTCCTGGAAGGATTCCCACAGGTGGTCACTAGCCTCCCTCTCCTGAGGGTAGAGACCGCTTGGTAGGGAGGGGACTCAGCCAAGGGACCAAGTTCCGAGCTATGTTCCAGTACGTTCCAATAACAGATTCCCAGCTCCTGGGCCACCCCTTGAACTGATGGTAAACTGTCAGAGCCAGAAGGACCCACTCCAACTCCCTTGCCTTAGAGATACTATCACTGGTTCAAGAACTTTCCCTATAATAATTCATGCTCATCACAAACCTTTGGGTAGGTAATATTATCATCTCCACTGTACAGATGAAGAAACCAGAGTACAGAGAGGTTAAGTGACTTGCCCGAGGTTACAAAGCTAGCAAGTGGCAGAGCTGGGATGTGAACCCAGGCAGTTTGCCTCCAGAGCCCATGGTCTTCCCGACCCCGTGCGTTCCCCACAATCAGCCCAGCCGTGGAGTGGGGCCCTGAGGAAGAGTCCGAGCAGGCGGGGCTGGGCAGGGGGCAAAGGCCTGAGGCTCTGCCTGCTGCGCTGTGGCAGGAACAACCCTCATCCCAGATGGAGCCCAGGGGCTGTTCTCCCAAGCTTTTCCAGAAGGGTCTGCCTCATGGGGCTCCAGAGCTGCCTCCCTTTGGATCTTCCTCTGCTTCTCTTGCATAATAAGCCAGATGCTCTGTAGATATTTCCCGAGTGACAGCAGGGGCTGCCATCTGTGGCTGGTGTCCAGCAGGCTCAGTACCACCCAACTCATCAGAGAGGCCCTGTGCCCCCCCCCGGTCCCAAGCAGTGTTTCTGGGGCTGAGACCCAGCCACCCCGAACAGCGCCCCTCGCCCCACTCCCACTACACCGTCACTCCACCCTCCAGGCCGGAGCCATGGATGCGCCTGCTGACTGCTTTGGAAACAGGCAGAAAAACACTGCCATGCCAGGAGGCAGCTGTGCAGCTGGCCCAGCCCCTCACCACACACACACACACACACACCCCAGCCAGGGCCCAGATGTGGGAACAGAGTGTGCCCGGTTCCCAGGGTGGAAAACCTAATGAATTTTCCTTCCCATCCCTCCTCTGTGTATCCTCCCCGCAGTGCTCGCCAAACTATTTGGGAATTGGTTGGGACTTCGGTCCTGGCCAAACCAGAGGGAAAATGTCTCATAATGGGAAAAACAAGACAGCAGCCCAGGCGTTCCCAGGTCTCTGGCCCTCCAGAGCCTGGCCTGGCCTGGTGGCCGAGCCGCCACTGGGAGCCTGGGCCTGAGGGCTCACGGCCCCTCACCAGGGGCTCCCTGGTCCCGGGTGGCAAATGGACTTAAAGGACGCCTGGGGACTTTTCCTCCCCACTCACACCTGGGACCGGTCCTGGACTCAAAAGTGAGTGACAAAAAAAAAAAAAAAAAAAAGTTAGTGACAAGGTCACCGTCAGGGCTAGCTTCCAGTATGAACTTTGCTGCAGGCGTAACTTGAGCAGCTGTTGGTTTGACCTGACTGTGGAGGGGGCAGAGGAGAAGGTCGGAAGGGCTGTAGTTTAGGATCTGGGAGATGTGGCTTCTAAGGGCAGAGCTGCTGCTAACCCCAGGCAAGTCCCTGCTGGGCTGGGGACTCAGATTCCCTATCTGTTCAATGAGCTGTGGGTCAAGACCAGCGGGCTTCAGATTTTTTTGACTGTGACCCACAAACGCACACACACACACACACACACGCACACACACGTTTGACCCGATCGTCCAGCACATGCAATGTGCGTAACTGAACAGAACAATAGGCACACTTGCTGCTCGCAGCGCACCGCGAGGCTGTCTCTCCTACTCCGTTTAAAAAATGCTAAGTGGACCGAATGACCTACTGACTGTAAAATCCACCTACAGTCCTTGGCGCTAGCCCTGCCTTTCTAAGCATTCTGTGGCCAGTATTTGAGGTTGCCATTAGGACCCAAGTATTTCCCAAAAGAGAAGAATGTGAACACAAGAATTTGAAGAGCAAACTCTCACCCTGCTATGGTGTCCCAGCAGACACCAGCAGACACCAGCACCCACTTGGAGGCACGGAGGCTGTGGGTTCCCCAGTGGATGTGTCCTCCCCCCAGCTGAAGCCTGCCCTGGCTCCCTGCCCCCTCCCCTGGACTGGGCCCCTCCCCATTACCTTTTCAAGTGTTCCAGCAGGAAGAGGAAGGTGATGAGGTTGGGGTCTGGCAGGGAGCGGAGCAGGTGCATCATGCAGTTTTCCTTGGCAGCAGGGTCTGACAGGGCTGTGGGGAGAGAAGGCGCTGGGGCGGGGCTTGGCTCGGGGCAGGGAGGCCTTAGCCAGTGCCCTGTGGTCAGGAGGCTGCGGGACGCTGCGGGAAAGCCCAGGCTGCAGGGGGTCAGGGGAGCAGACCCTGCAGGGAAGGGCCTGGTATTTCCCCAGCGGTGGGCTACTGGAGGTTCCTACAGGAGGCCCCACCACAACCTGTAACTCAGCCAGGAGGCAGGCTGGTGGGCAGCAGACACTGTTCTTCCCCGCCCTGCAGAGGCCTTTGGGGCTGGAGCCATTCCCCATACCTGGACTGTAAGGCTGAGTTTAAGACAGTGATGTCATGGCATGAATGTTCTCTCTCTCTTTTTTTGGCCGCACCACACGGCTTGTGGAATCTTAGTTCCCTGAGCAGGGATTGAAACCAGGCCCTCTGCAGTGAGAGCACGGAGTCCTAACCACTGGACCACCAGGGAATTCCCTGAATGTTCTTTTTCAAGCACCTCCGCTGCCAGAGCCCAGCAGTGAGCTGCCTTCCATGGGCTCCTCATTCCTGTGATCCAACCCAGGAGAAGACAAGGCAGGAGGGATGCGCCCAGGCCAGGATTTGGCCCAGGTGGGTAGAGGCCGGAGCCCTGCCAGCCAGGGCTCCCAGCTTCCTCCCCACCCTGGGCAAAGGTCAGAGATGAGACAGTGCTCCTTTTGGAAGGCTCGGTACAGGCCATGTCAAGTGTACACCAGCTCACTTCTTCTTGGCCCCAGGGCACCAGCCCCTGACCACCCACCTCAGGGCAGATTTCCCTGGATGCCTGGGTTTCTAGGCAAGGAGGTCAGTGTCCAAAGAGGAAGCACAGAGGGCAGCCCAGAGGGATGAGACGGGAAAGGGGCAGGGGAGAGAGGGTCCAGCCTCCAGATGAGGCCCCAGCAGGCCACACCTTGCCCTCCAGGCCACTCAGCCACACGGCCCCATGCACTGGGCAGATCAACAAGCAAGGGAAGCCGCAGATCTCCTCTCTCACTCTTTACTGGTCAGGGAGGCCTGGCTCAGCCCAGCCCTCAGGCCCCCACTGCAGGCTCACCGATGCCCTCCATGAAGGCTGGGTAAAGTCGGTCTGTGAGGAGGGGCTCGGGCAGCTCCCGGAAGTACAGCTTGAGGGTGCCAGCGATGGCGTTGATGTCCATGTCACTCAGCATCAGCAGGATGTCCTTGTTATCTGTAGGGGAGACGGGAGGTCAGGGGCTGTGCCGGCTGAGCCACCTCCGTCCCCCACGCAGCCCTCAGCTGGGCAAGTAGCCCTGTTCCGTCCCTATACCCATCCTGAGACAGCTTGCCCGGGACACCCCCCCACTCTGTCTCCGGTCTGGTCTCCCCAGGAATGGCAGGATGTAGGTAGTGCCCACAGGTGGCTTGTGACTCAGCTCCGTGGGGGGAGGGGAGCATAGATCATCATCCAGAGTCCTGGAGCCACACTCACACCACGTGTCACATGCCCTCCTTCCAACTGGAATCTCCCCACTGCTAAGCCCCTCTCTGGAAGGCGCTGCACATTTTTTATACCTAAAATCATGTTCCGACAAAGCCTCAGCTTCCAGGTGGCACAGAGGAGCCGTGTGCCAGCACGTCCCCAGCTCCCCACCCCAGGCTCCCCGAACACGTCTGCCGGGCAGCTGCCCACACCCACCGGGCCCCCTCTCAGCTCCCATGGAATCAGCACTGCCCGGCCAGTTCAGGTGTCCTGACTACTGGGTGTGCTGTTGCTGCAGCCTGAATGGCGAGATAGGGGAAAGAACCAGAAAGGTCAGGCGCCACCACCGAGGAGCCTACAGTCAAAGCGAGAGGCAGCAGTGCCCCTCCCAGAGGGCACTGGGGGCCCGGGAGAAGGCGGGGGTGCCCGTGCCAGCCAACCCAGGCTCAAAGCCCTTTAGTTTCCCTGCAGCCCACCGGGCACCAGGGAGCCAGCAAGAAAGCCAGGAACACAGACTCTGGAACCCGAAAGATCTGAGTTTAAATCAGGCTCAAAGCCTATATACTGAGTAATCCTGGGCAAGTGACTTGGCCTCTCTGAGGCTCAGTTTCCTAATCTGTAGCAATGGACAAGAGACTGGAGGGCAGGGGGTCACCCCATGCCATGCTGGGCTGTAGTTCACAGACCGAGGCTCCTCTGCCATTGGCTCGTCCAGGCCTCTCCGTGGAAAAGCCTCCCGCTTCCGCTGCGCTCTCCTCCCAGCCCCACGAGCCTGCCGGAGCGCCCCCTCCCCGCTGCTGCCCAGCTGGGCCTCCCCGACTCACTGGCATCAAAGACGGCCTTCAGCGCCTGGATGTCTGTGGCCACCCCTGATATCCGGTAGATGCCAACCTCCTCGATGCCCCTCTTCTCCACCTCCTCCACACACTGCCGGACGATGTAGGGCACCTTGGAGCGCTCCCGCCTGGTGGGGAGGGGATGTGAGGGGAGGGAGGATGGAGGGAGGCCCCCCAGTGAGAGCGGTATGTACCCCTTCTCTTCAAACCTTGGCCTTGGAGAGCTCTGGCTTCTGGGATCAGGAGGTGGGGGGCAAGGAGAGGGCTGAGAAAGAGGCCACGCCACCCCACCCCAACAGCCTGCCTGCACGCTGAGGGACAGCAGGGGACAAAGGTGGGAGGGAGGAAGTTTTAGGAGATCAACCCAAAGACTAAAGGAAGAGTGTTCCTCAGAACAGAGGGCTCAGATTCAAATGCTGTGGGGGCACCCAGCAGGTCACCTACAGAGGGGGGTGGGCCAGGTCCTGGAGACAAGGGGAGGGCGGGAGGCTGAAGGGTGCCCTCTCCCAAGGAGCAGCCACTCCTGGATTCCAGCCTGCCACCGTCACACCAAGACTCGGGCCTACAGTTGTCACATCTTCCCACCTATTACAAGAAGCTGACGATCTGGGATCTTCATGTGCAGTCTCCCAATGCTTAAGTGCTGGCTCATTTATTTCTAAAGCATCGTGTGAGGCAGAGAACACACCTCTGCAGGCCACTTTTGCCCTCCAAACTGGCCGTTGTGACTGTTGAACTGGAAAGTGATTGTTGAGGGGCCAGACGAGGGCGGGGCGCCTGAAGGGCAGGGCTGGCAGGGACCCTGGGCGCAACACCTACTTGGTCACCACGCTGATCTTCACACCGAAGACGCCGGTCTGCTTTTTGGACGGGGTCCTCTTCAGGCTCATGTCTCGGCTGGTGAATTTCATGGAGAATTCCACTTTGATCTGGTTGGGGGCAAGGCAGGCACAATCCCCCAGGGCGTGAGTGCCCGAGGAGTGCCCCCCAGGACTGCAAACAAGGGCTACCTCTCCCACCCAGGGCTCCCTGAAACACCTACAGGGTGGGAGCGGGAGGGGTGCAGGCAGAGGAGAGGGGGGAGGGGCTGGGCTAAGGAGGCGGGGGTCCGACAGCCCCCGCAGGGCACCAGCAGAGGCCAGGCTGCCCACCCACTGTGCAGACACTTCCTATCTCTCTGGGCTCACCCCATTCATCTCAATCACATCTGTGTGCCAGTTCTTCGTTTCTACAGTTTGTGGATCCAGCTGCAGAGAAAGAAAGAAAGAGGACGTGAGAGAGAGAGATGACAGCTGAGACCAAGCCAGAGCTCTCCCTGCTGCTCAGCCACAGCTCAGAAGTTGGCTAAAAGGTCAGGAAGATGGAACTGGGGGCTGATGCTTATCTTGACATCAGTCCTTCAGGGGGCTCCAGCCCCCAGGCCCCTCCTGCCCTGGCTAGTGCAAGACTGCCCCCACTCTGGGAAGGAGGTGGGGTGCGCTCTTAGGCACATTCACCCATCACCTCTCATTCACTCCTTACCCCACCCTGTGAGATGGGTATTATCACCCCATTTCACAGATGCAGAAACCGAGGCTCACAAACCGTCAGCAACTTGCTCAACTTCCTGAACTGGAGTTGACAGCAGGGGATGTAGCCCGTGTGCCTGGAGGTGGTGAACGGGAGGCGGTGCCACATAGAGGTGAAGAGCCCTGGGTCTGAATCACAGCTCTGCCACTGCCGACTGTGTGACCTTGGAAAGTTTTCACCTTGCTAAACCTCATTTGTTTCATCAGTTCACTGCAGCCAGTAAAGAACCTGCCTTGCTGGACTGTCGTGAAGACTCAGTAAGATAACGGGTAAATGGTTGGTCTCCCAGAAAGCAAACACTCTGTAGAGGAGGCCCCCAAACTGGGCAGGAGCCCCAGGGAGGTGGAGATGGCAGGGGAAGCACAGAGACATCCCTCACAGGTGACCAAACGGGACGCCGTTTCTCTGGCTCAGTGGCCTTCGAACTGTTTTTCCTTGTGCATCCATAAAGTAATTTGGAAAAACAATGCACACCCTGGCACATTTTTAAGTCAACATCTGAATATTTCCAGAGCAAGTTTAAATAGCTGCAAAGAATATAATTTCCAGAATACTGTAAATATTTACATCTTAAAATAAAACTGTTACATCATTCTTTTAAATGTATTCAGTGGAATCCAAATTCCATAGTGATTTGATATCCACCATCATCCATTTAAAAAACACATAAACAAGTTCTTCTTTCCCTTGTAGAAACCCTGCAATGTTCCATTTTCTCCTTGATTTTGTGTTTCTAGTCTATTTCTCCCAAAGAAATATGCCCTAGTTTGCATTTTTCTTTTTTAAAGTCTTTTATTCCTCACCCTATATTTTGCTTCAACAAAAATATCTGTATAAATGGAAATGAAAGATTTCCTGAGACCACTAGGCTCCAAATGTTTGAAACATATTCTGAATTGGTTATTACAATGATTAGCAATACATAATTAAAAATTTAACCAACACATTACAAATTTTAATAAATACTCAGCAGCAAAGTACCATTTTGGTGGAATTACATCGCTTAATGAGATGGGTAGAGCATTTTTTCTGTTTTAGTTCATGTATGTACACGAATATTTGCTAGGGTGAAATGGGGTTTTAGCATCAATACTGTTTTTTTAATTTTTATTTTATTTTTTTAATTAAGGTTTTATTCTAATGAGAGTCCACCGAGATTTTTACCCAGGGAGTGACATGATTTAATTAGCATTTAGCATTGCTTAAAGAGCTTGGTTTTTTTTTTTTCTTTTTCCCTGGCCACACAGTGCGGCTTGTGGGATTTTATTTCCCCGACCAGGGATAGAACCCATGCCCCCTGCAGAGGAAGTGTGGAGTCTTAACCACTGGACCGCCAGGGAAGTCCCTTGGTTTGGTCTTTAAAGATGTAAAGGATGAAACATCTTGTTCACATAAAGTAGATGGGGCTGAAAATAGTTTTATTATTGCAATGTTTGCAATTCTTTAACCTCTTTCCTCGGTATTTGCCTTGAATTGCATAGATACCTATTATCAATATTTATTTTAAATGATCTCAGCTGACCATTTCCATCACTTTTGTGGAAAGAAAGAACTGGAAACCAAGTGACTTGCGAAAGGGTCGGAAACCCAGCTTTTAGAGTCTTTTACTTTCTCAACTCCTACATCAGCACCTCAAGTGGCCCCTCTGTTGCCACCCAGGAGGCCTGGGAGCCCTGAGCCGAGTCTCCAGGAAGCCTCGGGCTCCCCTGCAGAGCGAGGTGGTGGTGCAAGGCCCTTCTCTGGCGGGTCGCTGTTTGGCAATAGCACTGTTGGGAACTGAGGACCTGCAAGCTGACTGCTTTCAAACTCTCCTGCCCTCGTAGCCCTGGACCGTCTCTGCACCCCCAGGGCATGTGCGCCATGGTCTGAACACTGCTGCTCTAACAGGCCCCTCGCCACAAAGGAAAGCTGGACCCGAGTCAGTCCAGGGTGGCTGGGCCCCGGGGCTTCTTACAGCTCGAGGTAGGACCCCCGCACCTTCTATCACCCACACACCCGCTGGGGACAGGGGGCACCCAAGCCTCCGACAGGGTCTGGGCCCTGCATCTGGGCCCAGGCCCAGCCTGGAGAACAGGACAGAGGGAGGGTGGTGTGGAGAGGACTGAACACCATCTCAGGCATGCTAGGGAAGCGTGTGGGACCCACAGACTGGCCGCTGCCCTGGCTCTCTGTTCTACAAGGCTCGGGGCCAAGTCCTACTGGGCCCCTGACACCTTCCTCCCCTAAACTTTCTGTCCCAACCCTCACCGGGCCTGTGGCACATCCCCTCCCGAATCCTGGGTCTTGGACACAGGGCCTTGGTCTGTCCCCAGCCCTGACCTCGAGCAGTGGCCACCTGGCGTAGAGACATCTCCACTGCTCTTCGTCCCCTGGGGCAGATACTACCCTTGGGACACACATTCTGGAATGACTACCTGCTTCTAATGCAGGTCTCTCCAGGCATCAGCATAAGCCTCAGGCCAATTCTGTGTTCCTGGACCCTAGTGCCCCTCCCCTGGCCTAGCCTCCCATGACCTGGCACCTCCTGGCAGCTGCTGTGGACTGAGCCAGTGGTCCCTCCCTGGGTCCTTGAGTGCTATGTGGACATAGCCCAAGTGGGGAACGTGCAGGGAATGAGAGTCAGACCGACCTGGGTCCAAATGTTCACTCTTCCACTCAACTGTGTGAATGTGGGTAAGTCACTTAACCTCCTGGAACCTCAATTTCCCTACAGGGGTGTCCATACCTGCCTCAGAGCGTTGCCATGGAAAATAGTAACAGCGACTGACGTGTTGTGGGCATTTCCTGTAAGTCTGGCTCTATGACAAACCCCTTACATACAGCATCTCAATCAATCATCATAACAAGCCCATGAGGTTTAAGCCTTTCTAGCTGCTCCCCTTCTACAGATGAGACCCCAAGGCTTAAAGAGAACGAGGAGTTTGCCCAGTGCTACACGCCTAGGAAGTGAGAGCTGGGGTACAAAATCAAGTATTCCTGACTCGCCTCAGCTAAACCTGCAAGATCCTGCCCAGCCCAGCTAGGTGTACAGCACCTAGCCTGGCGTCCTTGCCTCTTGGCAAGGCAGCTGCTGTGATGATGATTTATGTAGAAAGGAGACATCGGCCCTCCACGGTCTGGCACCACAGGCTGACCTGGGTGCTGGCAGGCCGACTCCAGTACAATTCTTTCATTCCTTCCCTCCCCATCACTTCTATTCCAGCTGCCAAGTAGCAACCCTACGTTTCCCTGGGAGCATCTGAGACAGGGCCTTAGCAAACGCTGATGCTAAGGCCTAATCCCAGCCCTGCTTCTTCCAGAAAGCCTTCCCAGATAACTCCAGGCCTCAGGAACCTTCAGTTCCCCTCTGCCTCCCTGCCACACTAGGACCCCGTCCCCTGCACAGTTTGCTGTTGTTTCAGCCTGTCTGAGGCCAGGTCTGGGTAAGGTGGCACTGTCGTGTTTTACTGTGAGTCCCGCCACTGCCCTATTCCAAATCCCCTCTGCAGGTGCGGCCCTGCTACCCGCGTGGGGAGGCCTGCCCAGCCTCTCGGTGCCCCGACAACGAAGCCCTGTCTCCCAGGAGGCCAGCAGCCTCCAGAAACCAAGTCTATTTCAGGATGTCTTTTAAAGACAGAGAAGGGAGGGTGCAGAGTAGAGAGGGACATGGCACATTTTCCAGAGAAATAGTGCTGTCTGAATTGCTGTGGTTATTTATAACCCCTGGGAAATGTGGACTTTGCTATTTCCTGATTAGATTAGCGCTGGGGGTGGAGGAACCAGCTCCCTGGATGTCAGTGGACAGGAACACCTGACCTCTCACCCTCCAGTCCCAGCCGATAGGTGCTGTGCCCCCCCCGCCTGGGGACCAGGTACCAGGGGGACACCAGATCACCTGAGGTAGTGACACAGATGGGGCTGCGAAGGGCCAGGCTGGGGAAACCCCCCAAGAGGGGCCCCTCCTTCACCACACAGGTAACAAAAACGCAGTGGGGCTCGCCCCAAGGAGCACAGGCAGGAGACAAAAGCAGGCCATAGAACATCCTGGAGAAAGTTATAAACGAGTGGCTGAACACAGCCTCTGGGAGCAGCTCGATTATGTCCTTTTTGCCTTTACATTTAGACCTGGTCAGGTCATGGTTGCACATTCAGACCTCTCCTGTGGAGAAGCCGCTGCCCTCTGGGACTGATGTCCCCGAGAGAACCCCCCAGGTCCCCTGCAACAACATCCTGGGCCCCTGCTGGGAATCCTGCATCCCAGGCAAGGAGCCCACAGAGTCTGAGAGAGAATCTGGCAGGTGGCTGGGAGGCTGCCTCACCTTCCTGGGCCTCAGCAGCCTCACGTCTAGGACAGGAAATGGGCTCCCCAGCCTTGCAGGGGGCTGAGAGGATCTGAGGCCCTGAGCCCAGGGGAGGACGCTCTATGTGCACCCAAACACCCCCCAGGTGGCAGGTGTGGCCTTCGTTTCAGGAATGTCCTCAGGGGTCCCCTCTGAGGGGTCTAAGCCCTTCCTCTCACCTGTTTCTCCCCAGCCTGGGGCAGGAGACCCTAATGTTCTCCTCTCTGGCTCCAAAGCTGTTCACGGCCACTTCCTAGTGCTTGGGATTTCAGAGGCACCGGCGAGTTTGGGGGCCCCCTTCCTGCTCCCCCTAGTAGGTGACAGAGTCCTTCGGACGGTGGGCACGGCCCTCCCACCATCCCACACTCCCTCCACCACGCAGCTCGCCCGCCCGACGGTCTCCTGATGGTTTCTGCTGCTGCCCCTTCCTGCGGGCCCTCACGTGGGCTCCTCAATCCACAAGGAGGGGTCAGTGCGGGATAACCTGTCACAACTGGCAGCTACAGTCCCAGCACAGAACACAGAGCAGCGGCAGAGTTACTTTGGGAGGTAACACGGGGCTTGCGGGTGACAGGGACCCGTGAAAACAGTATTCACCTGGGCTCCCAAGGGCTCCCAAGACCCCACTTTCCCACCCTGTGGCCCCTTGGTGCTGAGCCTCTTCCCTCAAAACCTCACACTGTCATTTCCACAGCACAGGCCCTGAGGAAGCCCACCTCCTTGTGCACGACCCCTGATCTCCTGTCCCTCTTGGGCCTGGCCCCACTCTTTCTTTCGTTGAGCACTGCTCTACCCTCTGCCCTCTGGGCCTGGGGCCTGGCATCCTGGGCCCGTCCTGGGTCGGTGGCATGGACTTCACTTGAAGCCCAGAGTTGTTTTGGGGGCTGATAAAAACTAAGTGCAGGGCTTCCCTGGTGGCGCAGTGGTTGAGAATCTGCCTGCCAATGCAGGGGACACGGGTTCGAGCCCTGGTCTGGGAAGATCCCACATGCCACGGAGCAACTGGGCCCATGAGCCACAATTACTGAGCCTGCGCGTCTGGAGCCTGTGCTCCGCAACAAGAGAGGCCGCGATGGTGAGAGGCCCGCGCACTGCGATGAGGAGTGGTCCCCACTTGCCGCAACTAGAGAAAGCCCTCGCACAGAAACGAAGACTCAACACAGTCATAAATAAATAAATAAAAGAACGTGAATTTCTTAAAAAAAAAAAAACTAAGTGCAGTGAACCATAGTATAGCTGAAGTTGTCACCCTCACAGGCGAACAGGACACCGAATAGAAGGCAGAGGTGTGGCTGTGTTTTGGGGACCCGGCCGGAGGCTGAGCGCTGGGCCGTGGAGACCAGGCCCTGAGCCGGGTGTTTTGTCTGACGGGGGTACATTTCCTGCGGCTCCCAGGTCAGTGGCCACGGTGGCGGCCCCGGCTGGCCTTCTCCTGCCCTCCCCCAAGTGCGTGCACATGCTCTGGGCTGGTCCCCTTGGGACACCAAAGCCAGCCTGTCATTGGGGCAGACCACAGGCGTGAGAGGCATGGTAGGGCTGGCAACAGGGGGAACAAACAGGGCACTGCCAAGAGCCTGCCTCCCCACCCCCCCGGGAAGGGTACTGGAGGGTTCCGTCAACGTGGCCGCTTGAGAGAAACTCAAGAGAGGCAGGGCGGAGTGGGAGGGGGCGCTGGGGCCTGTATGCTGGCTTCTAGCTCAGCAGCTGGTTTAGGGGAGACCACGGTCAGCCTCAGTAAACTGACCCCATTTCCCCAGAGGCCGGGCCCCCCCACCATAAGGCCAAGCAAGCTCTGTCCCTCCAGCCCTGGCCCTGCAGGGTCAGGCGCCCTCTCCAGGACAGCCACACGAAAGGCCTGTGCAGACTGTCCTGCCAGGCACCGGGATGAGGCCACTTCGCCTCAGCTTGCCTCCCCTGCCCCCCAGAACTGTGAAGTTCCCTGAGGCCCACATATGGGAAGGGTTTAGCGGCTCTGAATGAGGCGTTTATTGAAGCCAGGTTAGCCCTGTGGAACCCACTGTGACCTGCCCCCCCAGCGCCCTGCATTCCAGGGCTCAGCCTGCTCTGTGCCGCCGCGCGTTTAGCCCTCAGGCCGGCACAGCTGCAGACAGAACTCAGAGAGGGTCCGTCTTGCCCCGAGCCCCGGGGCCCCGTCTTCCTCAGAGCTGGCCTGCCCTCCACGGCCTGCCCTGCCTGGAGACTTCACCCCAGAACCAGGCCTCAAACCAACAGCCAGGAAGCTGTCCCGCCCAGCTCAGGGCCACGAGCTGACACGCACAGGGTCACTCTTGGCAAAGGAACTGGTCAGGGCTAAAGCAACACAGGGGCAGCCCCCAGCAGCCCTGTCCCCAAAGGGAAGGGGCCACCTTAGAGGTCAAAGTCCCAAGCGAGAGGCTCCCCGAGGTATGACCGGGAAGTCTCATGCTGCTGCCACGGAAAGAAAGGCCAAGGGCCTTTAGGACTGCCATGGGCTCAGCGGCCTCCCTCCAGACTTAGAGTGGTTTGGTGAGAATTATGAAAGTCCTTCTCTGAAGCTGACTTCATCCTCCCTGCCCAGGCCAGGAACGCTGTCTGGGCACAGAGCCTGCTGGTGAGAATGAGGCTCGGCAAGCCCACCGCCTGTACCCGCTCTGAGGGGCCTCGTGGTGGACTCTTCCCAGGCCCCACGTGCAGGCCCATTTCTGTGCACAGCTTGCGAGGCTGGGTTCTACACCCCCGGAAGCTCCCCATCCAGGGCACGCAGCCTTGACCCCAGTGGGGCCCCATGACCACCCAGACAACCAAGAAACAGCCGCACACCCGAGTGGGCCCTGGGCCTCCTCCTTGGCAGGGGGGCATGATGGCTAAAAGCACTTCCTGCACTAAGCCACTCAGTGGGACCTCATCGTGTCACTCTCCGAGCCTAACAGCACCCCGTGGGTTATCACCTAACTCACATCATGAGCTAAGAATGATGCCTGGTACTCAGCACCCGATCAAAACATGTCAGCGTCACTAAAACTGGGCTTAAACTCGCCAGTGGCTTCCCGCTGCACTCAGATTAGAAGCCCACCTCCTTGTCAAGGCCTGCAAGGCTGCTGCCCCCTCTGGCCAAGGTCACTTCCGATGCTCCACACAGCCTCCGTCTGCCTCTGAACACACCATGGTCCCCCCAGGCTGCAGGGTTTTCACCTCTGCCTGGAAGGCATTGTCCCCGGATCTTTCAAGAATCCTTTTTGTCATTTAAATCTTAGTTCAAAATTATCTCTTCAAGCAAGGCCTCTCCCCTCTGCTTTATTATCTAATCTGCTCCCCAATTTTATCTTCCTCGAGGTACTTGTGCAGCATAAAATGATCTCATTTATTGCCTGACTCTCCTGTGGACAGCAAGTTCCCTGAGAGCAAGGCCTCTGCCTGGGCTGCCTCTGGAGTGCTCAGCACATGAAGATGCTCCATCAATATTCAGAGACCAAATGAACAAATTGGGCTATGCAGGCTGGAGAAGGCAATGCCCTTTGCTCGGGACAGGGGTCGAGAAGCCCCACATTCCTGCTCGCCTCTCTCCTCCCGTGCTCAGTGAATGGCTGGCCGTGGCCCAGGGGCAGCCCTGTGACCTCTTCCACCCAGACTTTCCCAGCATGTTGAGAGTTTAAGGCTTAGGCGTAGGAATCTTGAGACGTGGCCAAAATCATCATATGAACTGGATCTAGGAGATCATCCTGTTCAGCTCCTTCATTATACTGATGCCAGAGAACCAGAGAGGTGAAGCGATCTGCCCAAGGTCACACAGCAAGTTAAGACCGCAGACTCAGGATTAGAAAAACGAGGCCTCTTGACTCCTACCAGCCCGGTGCCCTTCCTTCTCTGGCCTCCTAGGCTACACCAGCCTGAGAGGAGGGGGGCCGCTCCAAGGAGGAGGGCAGAGCACAGAGGGGGCATTCAGGTGTCTGATGGGAAGGGGATCTGTGGCTGTCGCTGCTCTGGCTGTGCCCATCTGAGGCACCCACCCTGGCTGGGGTCACTGTCCAGGAGAGAGATGGTTCCAGCTTCTGGCTCAGGCATGAGTTCCACTCTCTCTCAACCAAAGCAGAATTGGTGAAATCACCATGGGGCTACAGGGCTCTCCCAGCCTCTCTGCAGCAGACTCCCACCGGCAGCTCCCACGGTCACTTCCCACCTCTCTAGGCCCACCTGGGGGGGGACCAAGGACAATGGGGCCTTAGTCTAAGGCTCACTGGGATCCAGGACTGACTCTGGCTTTCTCCCGGGGATTGGGCAGGCAAGTTCCAGGCACGGGGATGTGTGTTCCTTTGGGTGCAAGGGAGCTGTCAGAACACGAACACCCTTCCAACTCTCAGCACGATTTGATGGGGAAAAGGAAGCCAAAATAGCACCTGCGGACCAGCTCCTGACAATCTGGGCATCCAGCAAGGCCACTCAGCAGAGGGCTGGGCCTTTCCAGACTTGGGCGCCCTGACCAGTGCCTGGTAACTCCCCCACACCGGCACCTGCAGAAGTTTCTGGGCTCTTTCCAAAATGTCTGCCCTCCTGGGCCTTCACGGCCTCTGGACAGTCCTGCGCCACTGGGCTTGGGTCGCACTGGCAGGCCCAGCTCTCCCCGGTCCAAGGCCATCCAAAAGCTGGGCCACCAAGCCCAGCATGGCTGCCTGGCCAAGCCACCTGTGGACCACAGAGATGCTGGAGAGGGCCGGTGCCCCTTCTAACCTCCCCCGGCGCCAAGAAACAGCAGCTTGCCCAGTGCACTCAGAGCACGGGTTCCTACCTGGGGATCCGTGACCCTCTCTGAAACAGCATACAGTTTGTGCATGTGCGTGGCTCTGGGTCTGGATGGAGCTCCATAACTGTCATCAGATTCTCAGAGTTGAGGACTCCTGCTCTGTGGAATCAAACAGGCCTCTTGGGAGCCAGCTCAGTGGAGAAGTGGGAGCAGGGGGGGTCAGGAGGCCACCCGTGTGGCTCCAGGAGTAAGATCCTCTCCCTCTAGGGAGTATGTATGCTGGCTGCAGGGATGGAGGGAGGTCTCACTACTCCCCCTTCCAAGTCCCCAGCCAGCCGGCCTGGTCACAACCCTGGCCCACACAGAGGCCAGGGAGGAAATGGGCTGGCCGCAGGGGTCTCCAGCCCCGCGGAGAGGCACTACTGTCCGCTTCCGACAGCTGAAGGATCGCTATAGGGGTGTGAATGGGCATGTGAATGGTGAAGACAGGATGCAGTTCCCTTCCCTCCGGCAAATAAGGTGGAGGGGGGCAGGGTGGGAGAAAGGGGGTAGGGCAGAGAGGTGGGCAGCCGGGGCAGGAGAGGTGTCTATTGGTGTCTAATAAGGTTTCAAGATCTTTCTTGATGCCCAGAGCCAGATGATGAAGTAAAAGTAAATGAGCCCAAGACATCTCTCTATACCCCAGCACCCTTCTACCCTCAATGCCTGGAACAGCCAGTGAATGGCTGACTGAGCCCTGGGGACATGCACATGGTTTGCATACCTGATGCTACCTGTTAGGAAACTGTCAGGTTATATTACAGACTCTGGGAGGGGTCTGGAGCTGTCCTGCAGTTGCAAGCAAGATGACAAAGAAAGGGACCCTCCTGAACCCTAGGTTCCCAGACTAGTGGTCCAAAGAGGGCTCCCCATCCTGTCTTTCTTCGGGTTGCACCTCTGACCTTCCCCAGAAGTAGAGGGGAGCAAACCCCACCTCAGAGCAGGTGGACTCGTCCTGGAGCTCAGCAGGAAACATCTCAATTCACCTTGCTGGCCTCTGGCTTCCTGAGAGACGCTCTTTGGTGGCGGGGAATTCCCAGACCCATGTGGCAACCCCTCGAAGCAGAGGCAAGGTCATCAGGAACCATCCTCAACTCTCCCCCGCTCCCCTGGACCCTGCCAGTTCAGCCTGAGTCCCCACCTCCAGCCAGTATCTGGCCTGGTCTGGGTCTGGACGTCTTCACCCTGGCTGCAGGGCAACAGTAGGGGCATGGATTCCTGCCCCTCCCCACCCCCGCTGCCCGAGACAAAAACTTCTGGCCTGGCCGCTGCTTCCCTGGGGCACTCCTAGCCTCTCTGGCTCCCACAGGTGACCCCATTAAAACCTTTGGACACTTTGTGGGATAGGGATGGGATTCCTCGTTCAGTCCTTCTCCCTCCCAAGTGCAACCTAAGGATCTAGAAACAGGCAGGATGGGAGGAAGACCAGGCACTGAGCCTGGTCTCCTTGAGGGTGATTTAAAGCCAAAAAAAAAAAAAAAAAAAGGAAAAGGAAAGCAGAAATGTGAAGCTAAACGCTGAGAGCACTGGCAGAACCCACAAACTCCAATGCCACGTGTCTCCTCTGCTCAGTGCTTGCACAACAAGCCAACTGCCAAGTCAAGAGTCTGGAGTGAGGCTTCAGCCGCAGGACTCTCCTCGGGGACAAGCACAACGGCAAACAGAGCCCCACACTGAGGACCCAAAGGACAGTCTGCGAGTGGTCCCTACCGCCCCTCTTCCAGCAAGCACAGACTCCTGGGGCCAGAGGCTCCACAAGCTAACACCGGGCTTTCTCCATTCAAACAGATTCTTCAGCCCCAGCACGGGGTCCCCAGATGACTCACATACATCCCCCTCCAGGCTTCATGAATCTTTAGTTAAGTGGCAGCAGGAGGGCCACAGGTGTCTCAGGCATCCACAGCATCGCATCCTTGTGGCAAAGTTAAATGAGGAGTTAATGAGGTGACCCCTCCCGTCGGGCTGGGCAGTACCTGGCACCCTTCCCCCACCCACCTAAGCTGCTGCCCGATCCCAGCCCCCTCGTCTGGCAGTGAGCCTGCTGCACTGAAAAAAATAGGGTAATGCAGCTGGGAAAAGAAGGGAGATGGGCAGCGGGTCTGGCTCCACAAGCCTGCCTGCTCACCCACCAACCCCGGGCACAGCAAGGCAGGCACAGCAGGGTGAATGAATGTCCCTCTGTCACCCACGGTACAGACCCTTGTGTCTGCGACGCCAACATACTTTGTCACACAGCAGGAGCTAGGGGACTGAATCACCTGCCGCACAAGAGCATCCCAGCGCCAGAGCCACCCTGCAGTTGCATTGATGCCAATCAGCTCAGCAGCCCAGAGCCTGGCTGGCCTGCCACCCTTGCCCAGAGGGCACCATCAGACACAGAACTGTCAGATACCACCAGAGGTGAAGCTGGCTAAAGGATTCCTGAAGCGGCTTCTTGGTTTTGGTAGTCACTAATGCCCAGGGAAAGAACTGAAAGTCTGGAGTTTCAAGGTTTAAAAACTGCCCCCTACCTGCCACCCCCCAACCCCGGCAAAGGGGCAGGTAAACCGGAAGGACTCTGTTTAGCTGGGACTGGGCCAGGAACCTGCTGGGTCACTTTCTTACCAACCTCTAGGTCTGGAAATGGACAATGAGCTTTGGGCTGGTGTCTGCTGGCCTCAGCAGGGGCTGGGAAGGGGGTACAGGCAGGGGACGGCTCCGGGCTGCCGGGCACGGACAGCTGCCTCAGCACAGAAGGGCTCTGGTAGCAGCTGAGGCCAGCAGGGCTCTGCTAGCCTCGTCCCTAGAGAGGCTGAAGGTGACACAGGGGCCAATGCAGGACAGCTCAAGTTGCTGCTCTGCCCAGCACTTTCCAGGACTGATGTTCCCTCTGGGAGGTCACGTATGCCCCGTTGGAAGAGGATGAAAGTAGATAAGGAGCCAACGGGCCCAAGATCACATCCTCTTGCAGGTGCCAGGAGCCTCTATGCTGGCTGGCAGTGAGGACCTGCGCAGAGGGACCCCCCTCGGACCCCCACAGGAGGGCTTGTAAATCCCCACCAGCAACACAGACTAGCCAAGCCTCTGTTATCACTACCTGGAAGGACAGGCATGGCCCTGGCCAGCCGGGACAGGCACCCTGCGACATTTGCTTAGGTGGTTAATTTGGTCTACAGTTATCAAGCGCTTACTGTGTGCTAGGCGATGGTCTGGCTCTTCCTCAGACGCCCAATGCCAGGGCCCAAAGCCAGCCCTGCGGCAGCCTGCCCAGCTGCAGGACAGTCAGCTTCTATCTCAGATTTTCATCCCCGCCCAGGTCTGGGGCGGCAGGCACGATGGGCAGTCTGCCCTGGCTCAGCTTGGTCTGAGCTGCCTGCTGGGTCAGGAAACCCCTGGCACACTGACTGAGTTGCCTGGTGCCTGACTGGCACTGGGCCAGCAGGCCTCTGGGTGGTCCCTGAAGAGGCAGCCTATAGCCCCCAGACTCGGCAGCACCGCCAGCTCCCCACAACCCCAAAGAAACCTCACACGGCGGTGGTACTGAGGTGCTTCCGCCGGTGCCCCTCAGCAGAAGGGGCGGCCACTGGACGCAGGGGGGCGGGGCTGGGCTGGGCGCTGTAGGGGAAACTGAGACCCAAGAGCCCCTCGCCCCATCTGTTCATATTTCCACCCGCAGAGGCGCAGAAAGGAGCCAGGCAGTCCTCTCGCACGGGAGACAGACCCCCTCTTCCTGAGACAGGGACAGAGGCAGAGAGAGCAGGGCTCGGAGGCTGGGGTAGCAAGAGCGTTAATCATCACGTTAAGGCCACTTACAGCCAACCCACAGCTTACCCCAGCCTCTGTCCCAGGGTCCCTCCGTCAGGTAGGAGGCGCAGTGAGCTCCGAAAAGGGGCTGCCCAGAACCCCAGCAGGCCCCCCGCCCGCCTCAGTCCCTCTCGTCCACCCCCGCCGACCCGCTCGAGCCCCTCGGGCACCTTTTGGCGGAGGAGCTTGCTGCGCACGCGGCCCCAGAGCCGCGCGCCGGTGTTGGGGGGCCGCTTGCTCCCCGGCTCCTCCAGCGGGTCCAGGCAGCAGCGCTCCAGGGGCTCGCACACCGCCTTCAAGCTGCAGTCGGGCTGAGGCAGGACGTCGGTCATGCCGGCGGCAGCGGCAAAGCCCGGCCCGACGGCGAGCCTGCCTGCGGGGCCAGCTCAGCTCCGGGGACGGGGAGGCAGGGAGGCGGGGAGGCGCGGGCCGCCGGGGCTCCGGAGCCGCTGGAGGGAGGCTGGGAGCGGGCGCAGCCTCAGCCGAGCCGCCGGGACTGAGCCGCCGGGACTGTTACTCGAGCCGGGCAGGGAAGCGCACGGTGCGGGGCTCCGCTTTCTCCTCCCTCTGCGTCCTCCCTCCCCGGAGACACCGCGGGAGCAGCACCGGCTCGCTGGTCCCGGCCAGGCTAGCGGGAGGCCAGCCCAGAGCGCGCGGCGCAGCGCCCGAGGCTGCCGGGGAGCCCCCGCCCCCAGCCCCCCCCCCAGCGGAGGAAGTGACTCAAAAGAGGCGCGGGAGGCTGCCCCCTCCAAAACACCCAACCTCCCGGTTTTAACTCTTGGCAGGCTGGGCCTCCTCCTCACCCACCCTTCGGCCCTCCCTCCAACCCCTACTAAAGTAAGTTTGACGAGCAGCTCAACCAGCCGGTCTCTTCCCCTCTAGAGCCCTGGTTAACCCCTTCCCCACCAGGCGGCGCCTTTGTGGCTGGGGTGTCTGCGGGAGGCTGGGGGAAGCCAGAGGGGGTCTGCAGAGGCCAGGGCTCAGGGCCAGGAGCCATCAACAGCTGCCCTTGTCCCGGGCAGAGGACCAGGACTGCCCTGGGGTTCTACTCCTGCCCCAGATGCCTCCCTCAATGCCAACTCAGTGACAGGGCCCGACCCGCGTGGACTTTTGTGTAGAGAATAAAGAAGATCCCTAGCTGGGCAATCTCCTGGGCTTTAGCAGCCCCAGAGGGAATCAGCTACTATGGACCTTCTCTGGGGACATGAGCAAAAAAATCCAAGGACGACACGGGTTACAGATGCCCAGCAAGAGGTGCTCCTCTCATGGGCCACTTCTAACCATCGCTGGTGCCCTTCACCAGAAAAGCCAAAAAAAGGGCTGTGCTGCTGGGGGCAGAGGACGTCCACTGACAAAACGGCAATAAGTCACTCTGTGCTGGGTGCCTTGGGATAGAGAACTAAGAACTTGTTCTTGACTCTCAAGTTGATGAATGTTCACTTCACAAGGTAACAAGTCAGTGTCCGGTGTTTGGAGAACAGAGAAAGGCCTGAACCCCAGATGATTAGGGTCCACACAACCCAGAGGCGTCCAGGCGTCACACCCTGTAGAGCTTGGCACGGGGGAGGAAGGAAACCAGTATTTTCGCAGCGCCAACCGTGAGCCGGGTCCCACGCAAAGGGCGTTCAAATATCTGCTGGCATTGAAGCCTCACGACTTCTGTGCCGTTGGTGGTATTGTTTAGAGTTGTGAGGACTGGGGCTCAGGGAGATGAAGCTCTCACCTGAGGTCACGGAACTGCAGCTGGCTAGTGACAGGTCTCCTCCAAAGGCCCTGGCGCTCACAACCACCGAAGTGTGGCTGGTTCTCTGGATTCGGGGAAAAGAGCTGGGTCAGGCCACCAGGACAGGTGGGTCGGGGCCCAGAAGCAGCCCCTGGCATCTGGAATGCACCTGCTGAATGTCAACCAGCACACACGTCTTGGGGTTTATCATCAGAGCCCGTGGTGCTTTTGCAGAAAGGGGTGGCTTCCCCACAGAGGGAGCCAAGACTTGATCGCGACAAGAGACGCCCTTCACCGAGCTTACTATGCTTACTATGCTTACTATGCGACGGGCACCACGCTAACCCTCCACGTGGAGAACCTCACTCACTGCTCCCCCAACCTTAGGAAGTATGTCCTCACATCCCCATTTTTCCATTTGAGGAAACTAAGGGTACAGAGAAGCGAAGCCACTTGCCCAGACCAGCCTGGGCCAGGCCACGAACAGAGGTCTGGCTAGGCCCTCACCACTGTCATATCCCACAGGTCTGGTCCTGTGCTGCCTTCTGCCTGGAGGTGGACGTGGAGTCCTGGAACTCTGCTGGACTCTGGTGGTCCCTGCAAGGTGGCTGGGCCAGCCCCATCTCTTCTAGGGCTCCATGCTCCACATCTGCTTCTGCACCGTGCAGACAAGGCTGGGCTGCCAAGGCCACACAGAGCCTCCTCCTACCTGAGCTAAAGTTGCCCAAAGCCAGTGCAGCTAAGCGGGGCAGAGCCACAACCGTTTTCCCAGCAAGCCTTGAGTGGGAGGGGAAGAGACCCACCAAGGCAGGGACATGCCTGTGTCCCCTGCCCAGCTGGGGCCTGAGCCACCCTTCTTGACCCACCCCTGACCTGCTCTCCCAGGGCACCTGGGGGCCACCTCTGAAGAGAATCTCCCTCCAGCCCCATGAGGGGCCAGCAGCTGCCCCCACCAGCTGCACAAAACCCACCTCCTCCAAGGCTTCACCCATTCCTGTGGTCTTCACCTCTTCATCCCAGTGATTTCATTCAAGAGGTACTGACTGAGGGCCTGGCTATGTGCCCAACCCTGGATAGGGGCTGGGGAATCACAAAGATGAATCAAAAGGCTGTGCTTGACAAAGCTGACAACCCAAGAGAGGAGAGGAGACAAAGGCTTAAACACCTCTTAACAGGAGGCAGAAAGGCATTCATGCATTTGGCATTTACCAATCATGCACCTACCACACGTCACACCCAGATGGACAAAGCATTGTTTTTGCCCTCAAGAAACCCAGTCTTATGCTGCAAGAACAGCACAGATCAAGTGCCACGAAAGCTGAGAGAAAGGAGAGGAAAATTCTAGTCAGAGAGAATCAGGGAAGGCTTCCTGGAGGAGGGGTTGGCATGGGCCAGAAGAGAAAAAGGTAACCCTCCCTGGCTTTGCTCTGCATCCCTCAGCTAATGGGCAAGTGCTGGTTGTGTAACTGGCCGGTAAGGTGCCGTTATAATTGCTGACCACGTTCACCTGCTGCAGACACATGGTCCGTGCTGGGCACTGCCAACTGTTAACTTCAAAACTGGCCCCTCACTGGCTTTCTAAGGTTCTCTGTCCTCTATCTGGGTCACATGCCACAGGATGCAGTTTGGGGGATGTTGAGTAAGGTGCGTCCCCCGCCAGGTGTGTGGGAGAAGGGGGGCAGTGCAGATCCTCTTCCCAAAGCTTTATACTTGCCTGTCTTAGGAACCCCAGGCTCAACAATTGTCTGGGTAAAGCAAGCTCTGATTGGATGAAAGATGGCCAACTGGTCTCCATGGTGACATAAGCGCCTTAGCAGATGGATAGCTGTTGGGAGGCTCTTCCCTTGAGATGCTCATCTTTCCTTCCTCCCTGTGGGCTGGGGGTTCTCTCTAGGGACAGCACAGACTTGCCTTCTCTTCCCCAAGCCTGGCTCACTGCTTCCTGGAAGCAATGGTCTAGGAGCAGGCTGCAGTAGGGGGGTTGGGCAAGACAAATGTTCCTAGCGAGTTCCTCAAAAGCAGCCGTCTGAGTTCTGGTCCCTCCAGCCCACCACAGACCCTTCCTCAGCTTCACTGGGTGGGCTAGGCTCAGGCTGTGCCGGCCACCCTGGAAGTGACGGCACCCCTTTCCCCTCTGTCCGTCCTGGCAGAACCGGCCTCTGAGGATGAGCAAGGGCCCCCTGTCTGGATAAACAGAGCCTGGGTGGGAAGGCCCACATGAACAGATGTCGCTGCCTTTGGAATTAAAAACATTCCTAGTAGACTGTCCCATCCTCCCTCACCCCCTCCCCAGGCTCTCTGCCAAAGGAATGAGAGGGGCCATCCCCAGGGAGGTGCGGGGCAGGACCCTGGGTTACACCGAGGGAGGGGTGTATACCTGGGGTGGCTGGGACCGGCCACCCAGCACAGCTATGACTGAGGCAGAATCAGGCTAAAGTGATCAGCAGAGGCATCACTGAAGAAAAAAAAGGTCAACAGGGAATATATGCAGCCTGAGCTGTGTGGGCAGGAGAGGCAGGGACTGCCACCAGTGCTGCCTTGGTGACAGCTGGGGATGGGGACAGCTTCCAGGCAAATCCTCCAGCCTGTGAACACGAGGAGGAAGTTTCTTTCTCAGAACCTTGGGACGCTGCTGCTACTTCTCCGGAGTGACCTCCTTTTCCCCACTGGAACGACTTTCATCCTCCCTTCAGCCCAGACTGGAACCCCGATTCCCTGTCCCTATCCTCCAGCCAAGTGACTTGAAGGCAGGAAAGGGGGTTTCTGAGCAGCCAGTTAGACCAAGGCCACAGGCACCCCAGCGAAGACAGCCTGGGAGTGAGGGGGAGGGGAGAGCCCCAAAGGGCCACCCAGAGAGGCTGGGTGCAGGAGCTAGAGCTGGAGAGGAGCCTGGGATGGCGCTGAGGACGAGGACCGGCAGGGGTGTGGCCCGGGGTCAGCCAGGTGCGCTCCCTTCAGCCCCAGGGGAGCAGCTGGACAGGCCCCGCAGGAGCAGAGCTGGGAGGCAGGGTGTGGGTGGAGAGCAGCTGGTGTGTGAGGCTGGGAGGGCTGCAGAAAGGAAGCCCATGGTGGTTCCTGCCCAGAGACAGGCACCGGAGTCCAGCCCGAGAGAGAACCAGCAGGGCGGGCAGTGCACGGGAGCCCGGGGCCCACGCAGAGGGGGTATGAGTTGGCAGGGAGGGTGGCACATTGCAGGGAAACTGTGAGAAAGGGGGGCGGGAGAGTCCCTTTAAGATGAATGGCCCTGGGGTCCCTGCGTTCCTAACGTGTGTTTTCACCTTGTTCTGTACCGACCCTAACCCAAACTGTGGATCGAAAGGGCAGAGATCTTCAGAGAATGAGAAAGTGAGACCTGTTTATGTTTTTCCATCCACACTTTTTGAGCATCTGCTATGTTCCAGGCCTGCATTAGGCCTGGGGACAGGAACACTTTGCTCAGAGTCACTGAGTCGCCAATGGCAGAGCTGAGCCTAGAAGCTACGTTTTCACTCATTTACCCATTCATTCATCACTGAATAGATACCCACCACATGCCAGGTGGGACGGACCCTGAACGGGTCACAGCCCACTTGGAGCTGTGAAACTCCAGACCGAGCCCTAGCCACCCCACCACTGACCCACCGTCCAAGGAGATAAGTGCCAGCAACTGGGGGCTCTTTCAGGCATCCAGGCCAGGACTCCGGGGTCTGGGCCCTGCCTGCTAACAGCTGTGCGTGGGGTTGCAGGTCTCTAAGGTCTGGAGCCTCAACTCTGTAGATTAGTGGTTCCTGGTAGCTTTAGATGGCCGCCTGAGAGGGGGATGGGGAGCGGCTTCCAGGATGTTGGGACAGGGGGCAGCCAGGATTCAAAGGTAGCTGCTCCGCAGCCCAACCTCAAGGTGTACCATGACCCTCCCGTCTCCCAAGGCCTGGCCGAGTCACAGGACAGTGCAAAGCACGGGCTGTTCTGCACACAGCCTCACCCTCCACTCTGCCTGGCCACCCCAGGCTGGTGTCTCGAGGGTGCTTGGTGGCTCTAGGAGAGGCTGAGACAGCCACAGAGCTTGCCGGCTTCAGGGCTGTCCGAATGTCCTAATGGGCCCTGGCAACTCCTAGTAATTCTCACAGCATATTTGGTCATGGAAAAAGGGTGGAAAATCCACTTGAGCCTTTGGGAACATCTTGTATACCTAAAACAAAACCCACCAGGGACAGAGTGGGTAGAGCACACCCACCACACATCCATCCATTCCTTCCCACACAACTCATGGATGTAACTCACAGCCAGATTGACACCCAGACCCCCTTGGCCGCTTGCCTGCTCCCAGGACAGAGGCAGTATGGCCGGGGTCTCCCAGCACAGCCAGGGGCCAGAGCACTCCAGGGGTCCTCCCAGGCCGCAGACCGAAAACACAACAGCCTCAGGCAGGGGGGTTTGAGAGTAGGTCAGGGTCCGCTGAGCCTCCATGCTTTTTTTCTCTTTTGCTAATATTAAGCAACTGTTTTCCACCCAACTCTGAGCTCCAAATGAACAGAAGAAAGCTCCTGGGAGCCACGGAACCGGGGTGTGAGTCCTGCCTCGTCACTGTGGCAGCCGCTCCCCCTCTCTGGGCTTAGCTTCCACACCTGTCAAACAGGATCTTGGACCAGACAAGTGGTCAGCAGTGAATTTTTTTTAAGCAGAGGATATGCCCCGCTTTCTTTCTAAATGAAACCTTATGCCAAAGTCTCCCTGCCCCCAATCAGCTAACGGCAGAAGCAGGGAGCAGAGGCCCCTGGCTGAAGTGGGGTTCCAGGACCCTATCCACTCACACTGCCTTTGTCCACCACTCCCTGCCTTGGGGGCACCTCGGGTCGCCCCAGTAATCCCCAAGCCCCGCAGACTCTGAAGCCTCTGGTCCTCCTTTAAGGACAGAGGCTTAAAGGAGGACAGTTCCCATGAGAACTGCTATTCCTCTACCACGGCCGTTGGCCCTCGCTCCCCTCCAGGGTGGGTAGATGTGGAAGTCGGGAGATTAGGGGCTTTTTAAGGAAACTTTTGGGTCAGAGTCCTGGATCTGAAGCTCATGTTTTGTCTCTACTTTTCTCTCTGCTTTGGGAAAACTCTGGGCCTCTGCTTTGCTGGTGTGGGCTCCCTTCGGTGGCCTTACAATAGGATAACACTTATCTCATGGAGTCAGTCTGGTGGTGTTTTTCTGGGTCACCTCCGGCCTGAAGCCAGTGCAGCTCAGCTCTTGCCTCCAAGGGTGTGAGCAGGCTATGCCTCGCTTTCCCTGTGCCAGCCCATGGGGAGTGGGTGGCACCTGGGGGTTGGGCCCTCACCAAGAGCCACCACTGCCCCCACGGCTCGTGCCACGGCCAGGCTGGGCTGCGCAGTGCCCACAGTGAGGGAGAGCCACATAAGGCGCCCCCGATCAGCATTCACGTACAGCCTCAGCCCTCACTCAGGGAGTCCCTGGCAATTCCCCTACTAAGTCCTTTTCTCAAAGGTTTTGAATAAAATCAAAGGCAGGACCATCCCAGGAGGCTGAAGTGGCAGCCTCCGCCGGCAGGGAGGTGAGCGGTTTCTGGGAGCGTGCAGTAAGGCAGGTACTGCTGCCTCCAAGGACTCATCTGCTCCTTGCACAGGTCTGAGAGGGAGCCCCCAGAGAGGTCGCCTCGCTATTAGATGGTGGAGCTGCGATCAAACCTGGGTCTTCTGCTTCTGAGTCTAGGAGCCCCCGGGCCCAGAGCTGGGAGAGCACCCTTTTTCGGTCTGTGGAGAGGCGGGATTGTTCTCAGGGCCTGAAGGAATCAGTTCCCAAGGTCCTCTCCAGATCAGCTTCTCTGCTGCCTCTCACCTCTTCCAGGTGAGCCGGGGGAGCGGGCACCACACCTGCCTGCTAAGGGGGCATTCCCACGCAGGGCAGGAGGCAGAGGAGACCCACGCCTCTGTCTGTTTCCTGCCCAATGCTTCCTGTCTCCGGAACCCCCTGGGCAGAGCCCAGGCTCCCCAGATCAGGAACACCCGGGAGACGGAGGCGGCTGAGCGGGGGCCGGAAGAGAGAGGTTTGGGAAGGCCTTTGCACAGCAGGGCGGGCCCTCTCGCAGGATCCTGCCCCTGGCTCTCCCGCATCCCGCTGCCCACTCTGCTCTCCAAGTACAACCGAGCCGTCCAGACCTGCCTTGAAGAGGGACAGCAGGTGAGGCACCGGACAGAGAACGGGTCTGAAAGAGCTCTAGTCACCTGGGCCCTGGGAGGAGGTGGTGTCAGAGGCAGGGAGAGGAACAGTCCCGGTGCCCCCGTCCCTCCCCGTGTGCCTCTGGGCTGGCACAGTGGTGATGACGGCAGCGAAGGGAAGAGCCTCCCATGGACCTGCTGAGAGCAGCAGGCAGCATGGATATAAAACACGGACTCCGAGGCAGACGCTTCCCCTGGACGTGCACACCCAGCCCAGGCTGAAGGCAGGGGAGGGGTCCATCTTCCAGGGGAGAGGCTGGAAAGCCACACCCTGCACGGCCACTGCGGAGTCCCAGGGCGGGGAGCCGCCTAGCTGCCTCCCTGCAGGCAAGGTTTTCTCACAGCTGCCCTTCCCCCGCATCCGAGTCAAAACTGGCCACTCTCAGGGGACAGGGCCTGGCTGTGGTTGGTGTGGCCTGAAGGATGCATGGGAGAAGGTGTTAAGGACACCTGGTAATGTCCCCTGTTGTTCCACCCAGGGAGGGACCCAGGCACTCCTGGTACCAGCTGTGAGGAACCAGAGTGGAAGGGGTTCTGGGTCAACCAGGCCAACGCCCCAGAGCCCAGCTCCAGGGCAGTAAAGCTGGGATGCTTGACCCTTGGGCAGAGTCAAATGGGGACAACAGACACCTCGGGGGCCAGAGGGAGGGACGTGGGGTGGGGAAGCCCTCAACTCCTGCCCTAGCGGCCTCCTGACCTGCGCTCACTCCGAATTCCCTCATGCCCTGCAGAGTAATTGAAACCAGAAGTAGTCCCCGCTGACAATGACCCCTTGTTCCCAGCTCATCACTCGCTCTGGGCCAGACCACACCACACCGAGCTGAACATGGCTCTGAGGGGGACGAACCCAGAGCTGCTCAGCCCGGGGGTAGGTGGGGGCACAGCAGGAAACCTCAGGCTGGCAGGTGGTGAGGCCCCAACCTTGACCTCCTGCCCACTCCAAGGTCGGTTCATCAAAGCTGGTCTGACTCCAACAGCATAAGAAAACAGATGTAGCCTCAGCCAACCTAAGGCCCAAACACAGGGGCCACTTGCAGGTGATAGCCTTTGGGAAGGGGGTTTGCTTGACAAGCTACACCCAGAATCCCTGCAGGAAGGCGGAGGACAGTGGACCTGGACCTGCCAGCTTGGGCAAAGGGCTGTCATCACTAGACAAGGACAGGCCTTGTGCCAGGTCCTGTGCCAAGGGCCTCACGGACTTTCCCCTTCTGTTCTCTTTACAGCCCATTTTACAGATGAGGAAACTGAGGCTCAGAGAGGTAAAGTAACCTGTTCACCCAACTAATGAATGGAGAAAGCTAGACTGAAGCCCAGATCTGTCTGGCCTCAAAGCCCCTTCAACGCTGACTGAACGATCGCAATTCTCCTCTGTTCTGTTCACTACAGAGGTCCTGTTCATTCTTTGCATCCACCACACAGTGCCTGCCACTTAGAGGGAGTTCAACAAACAGAAATGCGGGAATAAACTAGTGAAAGCGTGGATATGCACTGACCAGCTCTTTCAGGGACATTCCATCCTTTGAGCCTCACAACAAGCCTGTGATAGAGGCAGAGTGGGGATAATTGCCCCCATTTAATAGATCAAGAAACTGAGGCCTCCAAAGATCAAGGGACCTGGATGCATTTTCCCACCCTCAGCCCAGTGTTCTTCCTACACTGTCAGGGTAACTGCACTCCACACTCAATCTATCTAAACCACTGACTGAGGGGAGGACAAACAAGTTAGGAAAGGAGGGCCAAGGAGACAGGGATGCCTAACCCGGGGGAGAGAAAGCCAGCGGGGGTCAGCTGTTTTCTTCAACTAGAAGAGGCTAATGGTGACAGATGTAATAAGCTTTTACATGTAGAATGGATGAACAACAAGGTCCTACTGTATAGCACAGAGAACTATACTCAATATCCTATGATAAACCACAATGGAAAAGAATATTAAAAAAAGAATGTGTAGGGCTTCCCTGGTGGCGCAGTGGTTAAGAATCTGCCTGCCAATGCAGGGGACACGGGTTTGAGCCCTGGTCTGGGAAGATCCCACATGCCGCGGAGCAACTAAGCCCATGAGGCACAGCTACTGAGCCTGCGCGTCTAGAGCCTGTGCTCCGCAACAAGAGAAGCCAGGACACAGAGAGGCCCGCGCACCGCAATGAAGAGTAGCCCCCCCTTGCCACAACTAGAGAAAGTCCGCGCACAGAAACGAAAACCCAACACAGCCATAAATAAATAAATAAATAAATAAATTTAAAAAACAAACAAACAAAAAAAACCTTTAAAAAAAAAAAAAGAATGTGTATATATGTATAACTGAATCAATTTGCTGTATGGCAGAAATTAACACAACATTGTAAATCAACTATACTTCAATAACAAAATATTGATTAAAAAAAAAAGGCTAGGGCTTCCCTGGTGGCGCAGTGGTTAAGAATCCACCCGCCATTGCAGGGGACACAGGTTCGAGCCCTGGTCTGGGAAGATCCCACATGCCGTGGAACAACTAAGCCTGTGTGCTACAACTACTGAGCCTGTGCTCTGGAGCCCATGAGCCACAGCTACTGAAGCCCGCGTGTGTAGAGCCCGTGCTCCGCAACAAGAGAAGCCACTGCGAAGAGAAGCCCGCGCACCGCAACGAAGAGTAGCCCCCGCTCGCCACAACTAGAGAAAGCCCGCGCGCAGCAACAAAGACCCAACTCAGCCAAAAATAACTAAATAAAATAAATAACTAAATAAAATAAAATCTTAAGAAGAGGCTAATGGTGACCAGTTGTGTCCTGGGGATTTGGGGGCCTGATCTCTGTTACAGCTGGAGAGAGATGAGCAACCAGCGGTGGGGGAGGGGGTGTGGTAACCCTGGGTCTGGAGGGATGGAGGCTAAGAAATCTCCATCCTCAGAGCCCATGCTCTTCTCCTCACTTAAAAGTAAGAAAGTCTAAGGCGGAAACAACCCAAATGTCCATTGATGGATGAATGGATAAACAAAATGTGATCTATACATATAATGTTATGCAGCCTTAAAAAGGAAGGAAATTCTGACACACGCTGCCATACAACATAGATGAACCTTAAACACATTGTGCTAAGTGAAGTAAGCTAATCACAAAAGGATAAGTATTGCAGGATTCCATTTACACGAGGTACCCAGAAATCGTCAAATTCATAGAAAGTAGAATGCTGGTTGCCAGGGGCTGGGGGAGGAGGAATGGAAAGTTACTGTTTAATGGGTATGGAGGTTCCGTTTGGGAAGATGAAAAGTTCTGGAGATGGATGGTGGTGACGGTTGCACAACAATGTGAATGTACTTAATTAATGCCTCTGAATTGTAAACCTAAAAATTATGAAAATGGTAAATTTCATGGTATATATACTTTACCACAGTTGAACAAAAAAATAAGGTCTAGATATTGTCAGATGTACCAATCTGGGCTCTGAGAACACACCCAAGTCCTGAAGGCAGGAGACTGGCCTTCATGACCTACTTCTGAGTGTCATTTCTAATAGCTCTGACCTCTCACAAGCTTCCAAATGGCCAGGTCAAGAATATCAAAGAAATCACCCTCCTTTCCCCTTCAGACACTGGCTCCAGGCTCCAGATGGGAAGAGGACAGAGGGCGAGGCTCCCAACGGGCCTAAATGTTGCAATGGGGGGATGGCGTGGAGGGAGTGAGGGGGAGTTACCACTCCAGGCATTAGGACAGCTAGAACTTCCTTCTTGGCCTGGAACCCTGCCCCAGTTCACCCCAGGGTCTTGAGCTCTCCTATGCCCCAGGGGACACCCCCCCCCCAGCAGGCTCATAGGAAAGTGTAGCTGCCTCCCACCAGGGGGAACAGGGCCGAAGGTTGGGGGCCCGTCCCCAGGCTTGTGGCTGAGCTGGGAAGCGGGGGAGCAGGGGCAAGAAGGGGATCCTAGGTCTCAGACCCCTCTCTAGTCTGAAGTCAGTGGCAGGAACTGAGCTGTGAAGTCCTCAGGGAGAACTCTCCCCTCTGGCCCAGCCAGTCAACAAGGGCTGGATCCTGGGAATATGCTAATCAGCCAGTGAGTAGGTCCCAGTTGGGGACAGCACATCTGGAGCCCGGAGCAGCATGGTTGGACATAGACGGGGATGAACATACAGGAGTCTCCTAGGGCCAGGGAGCCAAGGCAGAGGAAGGGGGGGCCTCCTGGCTGAGGGGTTCCTGGGCTGGGCAGGGGCGGGCCAGCAAGGAGGAAGCAGACAGTGGGGGGGTGGCCTGGATGGAGAAGCTGGAGGTCTGGGGAGGGAAGGGAGGGCTCAGAAATGCACCAAGCTGGTGGGATCTTCTACTAAATTTGCAGTGACAAAGGGCTGACCCCTAAGAGTCACAGGCTGACATCCAGGTCTCCCCCTGCCCCGTTCACTCATTTGCCCAGCAGCTGACCAAGCACCACCAAACTGGGATCAAGATCCCGAATCTGGAGCCTTTGCTCAACCCCTAATGAGCTGTGTGACTGTGGCTACGTCACTCACCCTTTCTGGTCTCAGTTTCCTTCTCCCCTCAAAACAGGATTGGATGAAATGCCCTCCAGGATTCCTTCTGGCTATAACCCTACCGATCCCTCTTCTTTCATTCATTCCTTCAACCTCCCTCTTACTTGCACTGCTCACAACCCCTCCAGCTCAGGGCAGGCCGGCCCCTTAATTTCCTGGGACACTCCCTGTGCATTCCTGCCTCCCTCCCTGCTCTGGGCCACGTGGGCCCTTCCCCCAGAATGCCCACCCCACTGCTTTCTGCTGATCCAGAGCCTGCCCACCTTGCTAGAATAACAGAGCCTTAAAACGGCAATTAATGCGCTGGCCATTATGTAAATGATTTTTATAAAGTACTTCTGACAATGTAACAAAAGAGGTAATTATAAAGACTACATTCAGACCTAGAAAAAAGGGGGTTTATGGTAATGCTACTTGAAAATAGAAAAATAAGACAAAATACGCACCATCATTAAAACCATATAAAAATCTGTATACCTGAGGTAGGGAAAAGGCACAAAATAAGATGGCTGTTTCAGAGGAGTGGGAGTAGGGATGGTTAGTGATTATGTTTCAAGTCTCATTATTATTATTGCAATTCTCTTTCTAATATAAACACTGCTTTTGGAATTTAAAAAACCCAGTGCTCTCAAATCCCTCACTCCACCTCCTCCTGGAAGCCTCCCTAACTCTAGCCCACAAGGATCCCTCCTTGTTTGAATTCCTGCAGCACAAGTTTCCATCTTATTATGCAGGGAACAGTGGGAGGCTTGCCCTGGAGAGGGCAAGGCAGGGGCTCTGGAGACTCCGGGCTCTCCTACCCCCTGGCTGCCTGGCCTTGGGCAGGTTCCTTAACCCTTTCGTGCCTCAGCTTTCTCATCTTTAAAACTGTGAAAACGGGCTTCCCTGGTGGTGCAGTGGTTGAGAGTCTGCCTGCCAATGCAGGGGACACGGGTTCGAGCCCTGGTCTGGGAGGATCCCACATGCCGCGGAGCAACTAGGCCCGTGAGCCACAACTACTGAGCCTGCGCGTCTGGAGCCTGTGCTCTGCAACAAGAGAGGCCGCGACAGTGAGAGGCCCGTGCACCGCGATGAAGAGTGGCCCCCGCTTGCCGCAACTAGAGAAAGGCCTCGCACAGAAACGAAGACCCAACACAGCCATAAATAAATAAAATAAAAATTAAAAAAAAAAAAAACTGTGATAACTTTCCTACCCCGTAGGGTACTGTGAAGATCCCCGGGGTAACAGCTGTGAGCGTTAGCCCAGCGCGGGCTCACGGAAAGCTCTCTGATGTGACCACCCCCCACCCCACCCCCACCATCAACAGCCGCAGCACCACCACCATCTCCAGCATCGTTATTGGCATCTTGCCTTGTTCCCTAGTGGCGTGGCATATATCGATACTCTTGCCTTTCCAGTCTGGCAGTAGATTCCTTGAGGCCAGGCCCCTGCACCTCAGAGCAGCCAGTCCGTGACGGGCACACTGCAGAAGCAGAGGAAGCCCCCCTCCCCTGACTCTTTTCCACGCACACTCATTCTGCTTCCTTCCAGGTACACCAGGCAGAAACGTCCCCTGCCGGGAGGTAAGAGAACTCCAGACAAAGGATAAAGAGGGATGCAGGGCTGGGAAATCACCCCAGCTCCTTCTCCAGGCCACTAGCCATGCACTGCCCTTCACCCACCCAGGCTGAGGGATTCCCTGATGAAGGCCTGGGCCGTGGAGACACAGCACAGAGGAGAGAGCAGCGCCTTCCCTGCACACCGTCAGCGGAGGCACCAGGGCCTCAGTGTCCTCATCTATAAAATGGGGTGGATACGACCATCCTTTTCCCACAGAGCTGTTGCAAGGATCACATGAGAACATTTGGGAACGGGCCTCCAAGAGCACAAGTGCTGGACACACATGTTGGTGATTAGCGCTGCCATTTGTCTGTCACTAAATGCTGCCCCTTCCTCACCCCCAGCCTGCCGCTCCAGGGTCCCTGCCCCCATTGCCACATGAGGCCAACCCAGAGAGGGAGACTCATTTTGGAGCAAATGCCTGGAGCTTAGGAGGCGGGATCACTCGCTGTTCTCTAGATGAGCTGAGGGAGGACAGGCTTAGGAAGAAGTGGGAGCGACAGGAGTGGGCCTTCTGCCCCTGCCTTTCTTTCAGGCCACCTGAACATCCCCAAGGACTTGGCCCCTACTGTGAGGCCACCTTTAGCTCCATCCTCGGCGCCTGCTGAAGGGGAGCAGAACCGAGTGCCAGAGGCTGGTGCCAATTCCCTTCCTTGGACACGAGGTGGGAGGGGAGGTGGGAGTGGGCTGTGGGAACAGACGGTTCTGTGGCTCTGTGGGGTTCAGTGCAGTCTCTCCAACCCAGCCCGGTCATCCTGGGTGGCTCCGAGGGTAGTCCCAGGGTGAGAGGACTTTACAAGGCATGGCACACCCCTGGTGGGGACAGCCCGCCCTCTGATCCACAGGAAGGAGGGCAAGACAGCTCCACATCTGAGGACAAGGCCTGGGCTTTGGGGAGTTGAGGGCTGGGAAACTTCACAGCCCTCCAGAGGATGCTGTCTCTGAACTGGAGGCTCACAGGCCCAGGTCAGCTGGCAGCAGGAAGGTTTGTGTTTCTTTTAATATCAACTCCCAGGCATTTAACATTCCTCGAAGCTTAAACACAGAAACATTTTCCTTACCAGACTGTGCTTTCTGCTTTGCCAAACATAACCTGGCTTCCTCCCCTTCCCCCACCGCCTCCATCTGCTCCTGTCTCCAAGATGTAATGATTTATGGTGTGTTTCCCCTGGGGCCCGTGCAGCTGACAGCAGTGCGAAGGAGGGAAGCAACAGGGCTGCAAGTCCAGGTGGGGACAATGCCTTCGAGCCCTGGAATCCGGGGTCTGGGGGTTTGGCGCCCACGGTGCTTACTGAGCTGGCTGCCCAGGACACGCTTTTAAACTCTTCCATTCTGCAGCCACTAAATGACCCGGGGGCGTGGCCACCGGTCATGCTTCTTGGCTGGGTATCTCCTGAGGCTGGACGGGCCGGCCCAGGGATGTGGAGATGGGCCTCCCGGTCCTCATCCCTGCAGGAAGTAGCTTCCCGGGACTGAATCTAGAGCTCACTCTCATCAGCTCCCATTTCCTAAATAATGAAGGACCGGCTCGTGGTTGCCTGGCAGCACTATCTCCCTGGCGACAGTGCTGAAGAGCGAGGTGCAGGTCCCCAGCATTAAGAAGGGATGTGCTCAGGAACATGGGGTGACATGAGGCAGATGGCTGGGCCCCCACTGAATGGTGCCATCTCCCTTGTTCACACACAGGAGCCTGAGATGGGGTCGGGGCGGGGGGGGGGCACGCAAGTCCCCAAGGGGACACTGCCACCAAGGACACCCAGCCAAGAGTCAGGTACCAAACTCTGCAGCCTCAACAGCGCATCAGAGAACAAATGCTTCCTGCGAAAAAGCATCATTCTACTCCCCGCACCCAGATCACACCTGGGGCAACTGTTAAGAAGCCTATATGTATATGTACAGCTGATTCACTTTGTTATAAAGCAGAAACTAACACACCATTGTGAAGCAATTATACTCCAATAAAGACGTCTTTAAAAAATAATTAATTAATTTTAAAAAAAAGAAACCTAGAGTACCCAAGGCCCACGGCTCAACGGCAGGGTGTCAGTTACCATTTCCTTTGATTGCACGGTCAGAGAATCCACACCCAAAGCAGGCTCCTTGTGTCAAAAGCACGAGGCCATACAAGGTGCCAGATGGAGAGTGGATAGCTCCACACTGAAGGTCACCCCTCCAAGCCTGCATCCCCTCGACAGGTAAGTGAATAGCAGCCGTCTTCAAAACTGGCAGAATTTCCAAAGACACAGGCTGCAGACAAAGCCCTTTTCCCTCTGTACGTTTGTAAGGCACCGAAAAACGTAGCGGAGGCATATATACTCTTACCTTGACTCAGGATCTGCCCCTGCTCGTGCCACAGGACCCACCCTAAGCCAATGAACTCCTGGCACAGGTGAGTAAAGCCCAGCAACCCTAGCAACAGGTCAGAGACCAGCCCCCAGCAACTCAGTTGGATCCTAAGCCCTTCCAGTCCCGTGGCAAATGCTTGGGGTCTCACTCCTCCCACGGCACACAGGGCTAATCCAACACAGCTCTCATGGATACAGCCTCAGAATCCTTCTTAACACAGTGTTCCTGGAAAAAGCCACTAGTAGGCTAAAGATGGGATGTGAAAACAAAGGTAGCTGTCATCCTTGTAGCCCGTCCTGCAGGAGTGTGGATGATCCACTGGCACCAGATGTGGAAGCCCAAGGAACCAGGCACATGTGGGCTTCTGGGGCTGGAATAAGACACCATCTCCAGCAGGGGAGAATAACCACCTCGGGAAACGTTTCTCAGAACAGCTTTGAACCCAAGTCACAAAAGGCCAATCACCCTGACCAAGAAGGTGGAGGAGAAGGACGCCTTCCCCACTGGCACCACCTCCTCACAGCTCCCCGAGCCTTGCCTTGGTGCCCTGGCTGTGCCTGCCTCTCACCTGGATCTGCCCTTTGCCCATGATCTTGTCCACGATCTCGTTGTTGTCCTTGTTGACCTTGGTCTTGTCATAGCACTTCTCGTAGCACAGGATCCTCAGGGACTGAGACCCCTCCAGCTCAATCTCGAACTCCTGGGGAAAGATGGGACAGGGTCCTGAACCTCCAAGGCTGACCTGGCTTCCCAGTGGCTTCTCACCCCACCTTTGCAAGGGTGAGAGGGGGTGAGGCGGGCCTGTGAGGACCACGTCATGAGGCCTGGAGCAGCGTCCTCATTCTCTGGAGCTCCAGAGGCCTCCAAATCACTGAGGAAGTGGAGGTTAGGGCTTGAGCTGTAACGCCGTGTCTAGATACAAACCCGAGATCAGAGCCAGGTGAGCAGGGAGGGGAGGGCAGAGGGGTCAGAGGGACAGAGCTGGCCCAACAGCAGGCTTGGCTGTCCCGGACCAGCCAATAGAACATGAGCACCAGGAGTGGGATGGGCACGGTGGGGGACAAGCCCAGGGGTCCCCACGGGGACACCAGCCCCTCCACTCACCTCGTCCCACTTGGGCTCTGTTGTGTCCCGGAACACCCTGGTTTTGGCTTTGCTGACAAAGTAGCCAAAGGAATCCACCTCCAGGGTACAGTACAGGTCTGCGGGGGGACAGGCAGAGACACACCGAGTGAGGCCCGAGGCTCAGGAACCCGGGAGGGAAAGGGGGATCACTCATCGGTCCCCCCAGCATCCCCATGGGCGGTCTGCAAATCCACACACTCCCTCCCGGGCTCAGGCCCTGGCAGCCTTCCCCTCCATGGGTGGTGCCAAGGTTGTTTCCCAGGGTAATGGTGTATGTTGGAGAGTGGCTTTGGGGTACTACAGCCAATCCTCTGCAGTGTGAATCATGAGGCGAGGGGCAGAGGTCAGAGGATGGACATAAGTGCCCCTCCCAGGCCCCAGGAGCTGCCCAGCTGGGCCATCCTCCATCAGAAGGGCTTTCCTACAGAGGGGAGAGCGGGTACAGCCACCCCTGAGTTGTCTCTAACTGGGTGTGACAGAGACTAGATGCAACCGGGTATCCGAGCACAACAGGATGTGGGCGCAGGTGAACAGGCGAATAATGCAGAAGGTCTAACGCACCCTGGCCTCCATCGGAGCAGAGACGCGTCTGGGTGGCTGAGAGATGGAGGGGCGTGAAGTGCCCCTTAATTGATTCTGCTATGAGTGAACCCTTTGTCAGGGGCCAGGGGATAGTTCCTGGGATAAAAGGAAGGGCTTTGCAGTCAGACTGTCCGTGTCAAATCCCAGCTCTGCACAAACCACCTACCCTCTGTGCCTTACTGCTCTCACCTGTAAGTCAGGAATGATGACGGTGCCTGCACCCTAGGCCTAACGTAACGAGTTTACTATGACAAGAAGCCATGGCTGAAGATTCACAAGGTTTAACTCCCCGAGTCAGAATGAATGTCTGCGTGGGTCAGGGGGCCGGTGGAAGGAGAAGGTGAGGACTGTCTGGAGGTGAGGGGAGACCCTGTAGCAGCACCTCACCCCATGTCTGAGCACCCTGACCCAGTTTGAGAGGTAAAACCCCTGCTCTGGGGGAGTGGGATGCCCCATCCCAATGGGCCTGCTCCCTGAGGCCCATCCCAGCCAAAAGGACGCAGAGAGACAGTAAGCATGAGACATCTGGGCACCAGGAGATGGGAGGGCCCTGGTCCAGCTCAGTGGGCTGCAGACTTGGGTGTGTGTCACAGCCCCAAGGAGCTGACTGACCAGGAATATTCCTGGGCCACCCCCTCGCCAGGGGATTCTGTGGGTGTGGGGAGGGTCCTGGAAGCTGTCGCATGTACCACCAGCACATCCTGGAGTGATGAGTGTGGTGGTCCTGGCCATACTGAGAGAAGGGCTGCTCTAGAGGCAAAAACGTGGGCTTCAGTGTCAGAAGACATGGATTTGATGCCACCACCTGTGCGCCCTACTGGGCCACCCTGGGAAAGTCCCTGGAGCCTGCTGGGCCTCAGCCTCTTTGTGTGCCAAGTGGGAATGGCATCAGTGACCTCAGAGGGATGCCAGGAGAATCAGAGCAGATAACGCACCTGAAAAGGCTTTGAACGTGTCAAGCACTATCCACTCGCTGCCCACGTTTGCATTTCTCCAGCATCTAGTAAGGGACCGAGGCACACAGTAGGTGTCTGGAAATAAACTACTTTGTTCAGCATTTCTGAGCTCCTGTTCATCCAAGGAGTAAGGAGATGTGGTTTCTGCTCTCTAAGAACTCATAGCAGGAGAGGCAAATTTTAAGTGACAAAACAGTATGACAGGTATTGACCCTGGGGTGATGGGAACACAGAGAGGGGAGGCAGATTTACTGCAGGAATTCAGGCTTCACAGTGAATGTTTATTAAATGACTGTTTGCGAGCCAATGGCATAACGTCTCCGTGGTGCACTGCAGGGAGAGAGGCAAAGGGCAGATCTCACCCGCCAGAGGGGAAAAGAGGGAGTGAGAGGAGTCAGGAGCCCTGGGTTTCTGATCCTACGTGATGTTAAGTCCTTTTATCTCTCTGCGACTCAGTTTTCTCATCTGGCAAACGGGGAGAAACTATTAGCTGTCTAACGGACTCACAAATTCCTACAGGGAGAAAAATTAGATAAAAATGGAACTGTATTTTGTGAAATACTAAGAACTGCACTGATGTAGTAGATGGTGATTGAGAAGGAAAAAGAAGTGTGTGTGGCAGTGTGCTGGCACTACACATACAGGTCATATTTAAGCCTGCTCTTAGGTCCGTATTAACAAGCATGATTGCCTTTTATGGAGAAAAAAGCTGAGGCTCAGAGAGGTTAAGAGACTTGCCCAAGGTCACACAGCTTGTAATCGGCACATGTGGGATTGGAGCCCCGTATTTCTGATACCTGGGGGTGGGGAAGGGCTTGGGGAAGAGCAGACCTTGGAGACAAAGGGCAGGGATGATCCCCTGCCAAGAGGAGCTGGTTCCTGGCCTTTGGGGGAATGCCTCACATCTCAAAGGAGCTGGCAGGGCCCCAGCCTGGGCAGACAAGAGCAGAGCAGGTGAGTAGTGGGAGGCCCTATGCAATGGGTCCACAGGGACTTTCTGCGAAAGGATGAACAATGGCCCACCCAGCCTCTTCCTGGGGCTGGTGGTCAGGGGTACTTACTGGCTGACTGTTTAAACCCCTTGGCAGAGTGGACGATGACATGGAGGAAGCCATAGAGTCCTGGAGACTCGTCGTCTGCAAGAGAGAAAAGCCCTCAGGGAAGGCGGTGATGAGAGGCCTGCTTCTTCCCCTCCTCACCCCAGGCTGGCTGGATGCAGAAAGGGCGTGAGACAGTCTGTGCCTTGGTCCCACAGCACCACCTGGTGGCCAGATGAAGAAGCTTCCACAGTCCACTGCTTCCTGGAATGTGAGCCGATGCTCCTTTCTCCCTCCACTCAGCCTGGGTGGCCAGTCCACACCTTCCTCCTGGGCCAGGGACTTCGTCCCATTTCCCACTGGGCACTTTCCCTCCCCCATGAATCCTGCCTATCCCCTGGCTGCCCAACTCAGCTTAGCCTTCCAAATTTGAAATTAACCGATATTAAGTCACTCTGTGCCAAGCAAAGAGAAGGTCCAGCTCCGCCTCCTCTTTGGGACATACGGGGCAGATGACCCCCACTGTGGAGGAGAACTTGCCTTCAAACCCCTCCCCTGCTCCAGAACCTCCCACAGGCTCCTCAGCTTGAACAATATACTCCCTTGCTTGGCATTCAAGGCCTTCTAAGATCTGATCCCTGGAAACTTTCAGCCGTATTTCTCGTACACTACTCTCATCCACCTACCCTTCCCCTCCACCACCACCCTGCCCCATGAACTGGCTTCCATGAACTGATGACCTCAGGAACATATTAACAACACAATCCCGGTGCACCAGGGCGCCAGGTCTTCTCTCCAGCCAGAGGAGGCCAGGGAGTAGTTGGGGCTGTCTGGAGACTCAGCAGAGAACAGCCCCTATTCAAACTCTCTGTGCACCTGGCAACTGAGTCTTCCCAGCCCAGCGGAGCAGAGATCAGCCATGTGTAGCCGAGTGTCTGGCTAGGTCTTTGTGCAAGGCCCCAGCAATGCCCTGGGGGCTTGGACCTGCTGATTTGAGTAACCTCGGGTTCCAGATCTTACCGTCTTTATTGCTGGTGACAGGAATGTTGTGTACAGTCCTAAGTTTGAAACAGGATCCCGTGAGCACCTGGAGCTCCACTGAGCTCAGGACAAAGGCCTGGAGATCTGTAGAAGGAGACAAGAGAGAGGGGAATGTCACCACAGGTCCACTAGGACCTACTGCTCTTCCTTGGGGGCTACTGCAGGAAAAAAGTTGAGCTCTAGGGGCAGAGTGGGTCACTGGCAGGGAGGGAGAGTAGACATTCAGCTGGGAATAGTCATGGGTGCTGCCGGAGGGGTAAGAATTGGAGGGTCTAACTAGAGATGTTCATGAATGCGTGTACGAGACAACAAGAGCAAGAGACAGAGAGCTGGACAACCCTGGGCTTTGGGTCAGTCCTACTGCTAATTCACCGTATGCCTTAAGCAAATCACCTAAATTCTTTGGGTCTCAATTGATCAGTAACATCAATTAAGTGCCACCTGCCCTGGCACTTTACAGAGTGACTGTGAGGGCTAAAGAGGAGACTTTGGACATGAACGTCCTTGGAAATGCAAAAGGCCCATTGTTGCCATGGACACCATCAGGGTAGCGTAGTTGGAGCAGGGCTTTACCTTTCTTCTGTAGTTTCTGAATTGCTTCTCTCCACTCTGACCTCTCATAGTCTGAGGACAGTAGGAATAGATAGCTCTGTAGAAAGGAGAAGAGAATTCAGTAGGATGACCAGAGTCAGGCCAAGGACATTTCTGGATCCTGGGGCCCACAGTGAAGCTCCTTTGTACCCAGGTACCTCTAGGCTTGGAGAAGGGCAGCTGGGAGGAAGGCCTTCCTCCTAGGAAGCCTGGTGACAGGAGTGGCAGTGCCAGTGATGGCCAGCAGAAGGCACTGGCTCCCCACCAGCAGGGAGAGGGAGTCCAGGGCTGGAGCCACAGCAGCCTCCTTGGGAATTGGGGGCCTGATTCCCACGGGTCAGGGCCAGGAGCTATAGAGAGTGGGCAGCCCTGGACCGAGGAAGGGAAGTGTCTCTGTTCCATCCCCGCCCTTCTGACCTTTCCATTCCTATTGTGGATCCGAAATGGGATTGTGGGGGAATTGAGCAGCAGCAAGAACTCATTCTCAAACATCTTCTTTTTCAGGCGCTCGATGGCCCGGCTCTGTCCTTTGTTGGCTTTCTGCAGGGGACAGAGGGCACAGACGGTTCTCTTCACACTCAGACTCCACTTCTCACCCAGTAGCTCTATGTACAACATTCCCCTGTGTAGTCATCATTTTTTTTTCCCTTTTCTATATTTTATGATGATTTGATGTCTTGGGGGGCCAGCCACAGAGTAAACTGCTCCTCCCAGGACATGCTAAATCCTAAGCTAGTAAATGACTCCTCTGTGAGTGCGTCTTTCATGTGTAGACCAATCAATCTTGAGTCCACACCTCCAACCATCTCCTTTAACTAACTCACACACAATCCAATATTTCCTCTGCCCTAGATAACCCAGGGCAACTAGACACCACTACTCTAGCCCAGAGCCTGCTGTCTTATTCAAACTAGCTGGTCCTAAGTTGTTTCCTGTGGAGAACACAATCCAGGCTCTGGGCCATGCACTCCCCACGCTTCTTCTGCCTCTTGACCGAACCTGGTGCTTTCCCACGTGGCACGCCCCCTTCTCTTGGAAATTATAAGTAATAAAATAAATATAAGTAATAAAAATCTTCCAGTGGCATCAGCATCTCTGAGTTGTCACTCAGTCATCTCCATAAATTAAATCCCGGGTACCACTGAGACACCCTGCTTAAAAACTGCAGACACCTTTCAGCATAAAGACCCCACCTCTGGCCTGGCACACGGGGCCTCCCCTGGCTGGGTTCCAGCTTCCACGTCCAGCCGATGTCCCGCCACACGCCCCCTGCACCCTCCACCCCAGCATCACGCTATTATTATCCCTGTTCTCCAACAAGCTGTTCCCCCTCTCAGTCAGTGTTCCCTTCTCCTCCAGTTTTTCAAGTTTATATTTTATAAAGGATCCCTTTCCTTTTATTAACTGCTATCATGTTTCATGTTTCTGTTCCAACGCCGTCCTCAAGCTCCACAGTTAGAATGCATCTCTGCAGCATTTTTTTTTACCCACTAGACTGGCAAAATTGTGACAATTGCTCACAGCTGGCGCTGTGACAGTGTGGGGGAACAGTGACTGTGACACAATGCTGGGGAGAACATGATCGGATGCAAACTTTTCAGAAGGAAATCTGGTAATGAAATGCACAAACCCTCTGCCCCAGACATCCCACTTGTAGGGAGTCTACCGGAGGGAAATATGAGTGCAGATTAAAGAACGAGAAACAAGCTAAAGACTCAAATACGTTGTCATGTAGTTGAGCAACATGAGAGGATGCAGCTGTTAAAAAGGATCTGATAGATTAAATTGCAAAACAGCACGTGTAGTCTAATCTCATTAGAAAATACATATACACACACACACGTATAAGCATAGAAGAGTCTAGAAGAATACACCTCAAACTGTTGATAATGGGGGGGATGATGATCAGTTCTACTCTATACACTTTGATATTGTGAGCATTTCTTGTTATAATAAGCCAGTGTTACACTGGTGATTAGAAAAAAATTGTGTTTAAAAAATACTATTAAAGAATAAATTGCTGCTTCTTTTGTGACTCAGAGAACAACACTGTGCCTCTCCAGTGACTCTTATCATGTTGTGTCACATGCTGTGGTCACACACAGGAATGTCTTCATTCTCCACTGGATAAGGAGGTCTGTGAGGCATCTGGCACACCCCTGCAGCCAGCAGCCGGTAGAGGTGTGTAAGCACAGATTCAGCTAAGCAGAAGGCCATGTCTGCACACCCGGGGAAGGACGGAGGGCACAACTCCTGCTGCTCCCAGGACCGGGTGAGAAACATGCATGCAGGATGCCCCTGAAGTGGGGATGCTGGACAGAGCCTGATGGGGAAACAGGCTCCACTGAGGCAGGGTGAGCCTGGCTGTTCAGGAGGAGGACACCTGTGCTTGTCAGGGAGCTCCCTCCGGGCAGATGCACCCGCAGTCTGACCCTCAGCCCTAGGACATTCCCCTGAACCAAACATCCCTGGGGTTATTACTGTGGTCTTCCTCTCCCCTGTTCAAAGAGAGATATCTGGGTTTAAAGAATCCTTAGAGGCCATTTGGTCATGTATTTCTCAACAATTGTTCCCAAAGCACCTATTTATTACGTGCTAAGTACTAGGGCATAGGACTGAAGAAAATAGTCCCCTCACTAGAGCTGAAATTCTAGTGGGGAAAAGAGAAAGCAGAGCGTGCAATTTTAATTCAGTACCAACAAAGCCAAGCAAAGAGATAAACGTCTGGAACCAGGAAGCCGGGCACCCAACCCAGACTGTAGCAGGAAGACATCAGGGAAGGGTCATCAGGTGAGGTTAGGCCTAAGGCCGAGCCTGGATGGGTGAAGAGGAGAGACCAGGCCAACCAACCAAGCCCCTCCACGCTCTTCCTTCCATTCACGCGGAAGGCTCTGCCTGGAAGGTGCTTTCCTCTAGCCACTGTTTTTAAATACATGAATTTAAGGCTATCCATTGTCCTCTAAAGAGCACTTTGGCTACATCCCATGGGTTTTGATATGGAGTGCTCTCATTTTCATGCAGGTCTAAACAGTTTGCAGTTTCCATTTTGATTTCCTCTTTATCTTGAAAGTTTAACTTCCCAGGCATATATTTAACTATATTCTAGTTGTTAATTTCTAATTTTACTGCACTGTAGTTTGTGAACATGACCAGTACACTATCATTTTTTCTTTTCAATTTGAGATTTCCCATGCAGCCTAATACATGATAAATGTCTGTGAATGTTCCATGTGTGTTTGACAGAATCTCAGTTCTCTGTCAGGACACAAGCTTCTGTGCATTTTTAGATCACGTGATATTCAAGGCCCCCTCTGTTATTTATTTGCCGACTTGATCTGTCCATTTCTGAGGGGCCTCCCAGGTCCTTTCTCTTGCATACATCTTGCTTTTCCTTAAGAAGGACTTTTTCTTCTCTTGCTTTCCTATTCTGCAGTGTTTGGCATACACTGTTCCCCAGGAAACGTCCCATAATTAACCCCACTGAATTCTGAGCACTGACTCCTTGGCCCGCCCTCCATATGCTCAGTGCTAATCTGCCATGGTTAGAGTCTTTCCCTGGGCACATAAATGTATCTTGAAGACTATAAAGAAAGGCCTCCCACTCTTACATCCTGCCTCCCTTGTCAGACTCCCAAACCTTACCACTTCCCCTCTCTCCACCTCCCTGGCACACCCAGTTCAAAGGGCCCCAATAAAAATGGCCAACTTCCCTGCCCCAGCTGATGCCAGGCTCTGCTTACCTCCTTCTGGATTTCACTCTTAAGGGCAGAGATCTTCATTTTCATGTCCTCCAGCTCGTGGTCTGGGAAGGGGTGCACCTGGGGACTGGCCTCAGACTCCTCAGGGGATGGAAACACTAGGTCAGCCAGGGGGATGTACCATTTGCAGTCATATTGCTGGTGCTTCCTGCAAACAAGTCAGAGGGAGATGTGAGCCAGAGAGGAATTTGGATCTTCAGGCCTGAACTGCTGGAACCAAACACCACTTGAAAGGAATTTACTAAGAACTCATCACAGGCAAGAACAATTCCCCTCCTTGAGGAGCCTAATCAGGAAACACTCGTGGAATAATGACAGTTGGGTTCTAGGGTCAGGCAGCAGTAAGGGCTCTGGACCTTGGGCCTGCCATTCTTCTGGCCCAGAACAACTGATGTTCCTAAACAGCCCAAACCTCTAGGGTATGAGCAAGAGTGGTCTCATGCTTTCCTGTTCCCCATCCCACACTCTTCCTTCCCTTCTAGCCTATCTATACTTAGCTTATATTCATTATCTTCTAGGCTAGAGATAGAATACAGATGCTATTTTGAATGCCAACTTTTATCAATAGAGGTCACATGGGATACTGAGTTGAGGATTATAAAGCCACATCCAAGGGACTTCCCTGGTGGCGCAGTGGTTAAGAATCCGCTTGCCAATGCAGGGGACACGGGTTCGAGCCCTGGTCTGGGAAGATCCCACATGCCGTGGAGCAACTAAGCCTGTGCGCCACAACTACTGAGCCTGAGCTCTAGAGCCCGCGAGCCGCAACTACTGAAGCCCGTGCGCCTAGAGCCCGTGCTCCGCAACAAGAGAAGCCACCGCAATGAGAAGCCCGCACACCACAACAAAGAGTAGCCCCCACTCGCCGCAACTAGAGAAAGCCCGCACACAGCAATGAAGACCCAACGCAGCCAAAAATAAATAAATTTATTTTTAAAAAAAGTAGTAAAAGAGAAGTAATCTCTGAGAATGTACCTTAAAAAAAAAATAAAAAAGAAGCCACATCCAAGTCTAATGAGAAATGGTGCCATGGTCTACTAGTTATGTCTGCCTTGGGCAAAGAACTTAAGGCAGAGGTACGTATACTTATGACTGTCACCTCCGCTTTAGAATCATCTCAGATGTCATCTAGTTCCAGGGAGTCATCCCCTCTATTGAAACTCATAATAACCTCTCCTTCTCTCACTTCGCCCAGGACTTTGGTTTGCACCTCCCTGCAACACTGAGCATATGGCTTGTCTCCCCTGGCATACCGTAGATGATAAGGAAATACACGTGGAAGAATGTGGGAGTGAATACTGAATAAGCTTGTCTGCTCATGACACAGAGACACCCATATCACTGGGTATAGTGATGGAGCTGGAAAGAAGCTTTCAAGTCAGATTAAGGTTCAGATCCCATCTCCTCCACTTCAGTTGTGTGACCTTGGGCAACTTATTTAACTTTATTCTAAGCCTTTTCTCTCATCTGTGAGATGGGGATAATAATACCTACTTTGTGGAGTCACTGGGCAGATTAGAAATAATATATTCAAAGCATTTGTCGTGGCACCTGGCATGGCATAACCACTCAATAAATGATAGCAGCAGATTTAATGAATATTCACTGAATTGCAGTTAGCAAAAATTTAGAGATGTCTAATAAAAGGAGAATGCTTAAGTAAATTATGGCATATCTACTTGTAACATCACGCAGGAAAGTAAAATGATGATTATGAAGATTAGGCAGCAACAGGGAAAATGCTTATGACGTGAAATGGAAAAAGCAGAGCCCCAAATTGGGTATTCACTCTGATTACAAGTATACGAAAAAACATAAGAACATTTTAAAAAACTGGAAGGAAATACAGCAGCAGGAGACTGATGCTTATGTTCAGGTGGGTGATGGGTTTTTGTTTTTTTTTTTTCTGTAATCTGGTTGCATTATCTTTACAAGTAAAACCATGATTTATTTTTAGAAAAAGGCTATAAAGTAAAATAAAATTAATTAATATGTTTTTAAAAAGGGGAAAAAATGCAGACTGCCCCAGGTTGCTGAGGGGCTCCACAGTGGGCAGGGTCTAGTCGCTCTCCTGCCCCCCATCTGCACACTCACCCCGCCGATGTCTTCTTTAGCTTGGCGCACAGTAGGACGTCTGTGAAGAGGAAGACATGCCGCAGCTTCCGGGAGCCCTCCGACACTTCCACCAGGAAGCCGTCCTTCACCAGCTGCCGCGTCTGAGGGAGATGGTACACCCACCCCCGCCTGGGAGTCAGCCCAGGGCCCAGCCTGCACCCATCCAGCTGTGGGGGTGAGGGTGGGGCTCCAGGGAGGGACCGTAGTGTCTGGTAGTTAAGAGCACTGGCTTTGGGGTCAGGGACGTGGGCTTAAATCCAGACTCTGCCACTTCCTGGCTGTGATCTTGAGGGCAATTTCCCTGATTTCTCTAAGCCTCAGTCTTAGCAACTGTAAAATGGGGACAATGATATTTGCCCCACAAGGTAGGAGTCATGGTGTATGTAGAACAGTTAGCACAGTGCCTGGCATGTAAGATGTGATCAACAAGTGGTAGCTTTCCACTTCCCTGCAGCTCTCAACAGCTCACACCTGGATGGACCCACCCTGGGTCATGAACACTCCCTCCCACCCCCACCATAAAACCCCCCTAACCCTGCCTAAGATGTTGATCTAGTTTCAGCTAAACCTCGACCTGCAGAACCACTCAGGCCCATTTACACTGTCTCTGACCCTGGACTTCCCTCTGTGGGGCCATCACAGTGTCCTGGGGAACCTGCAGCCATCTCTAACCTGGGCTCTGGCTGGTCCAGAGCATTTTGCTCCACGCATAACTTCCAGAGCCTCCTCCCTGCCACCCTCAGAGCCAGCAGGCTGCTGTGGGGCTGTCACTATCTGTCCCAGCCTTCCCCGTATTATGTGCCGTGTGACCTATATACGTTGCAATATGTAGGTGAGCACGTAGAAAGTATACAATTCAAATGATCTGAAACTGGTCATGTTCTAGGGCCTCTGGAGCTCTTTCAGACATCCGCAGAGTCCAACAAACTGGTGACATTCCAGGGTTTGCAAACCAGGGCTGGGAGCTGCACCAGGGACAGCTCTCTGTACCCTATTAGTCACTCTCCAGAATGTGTCCCTCATTACTTCCCCCCCCAGGAGACACTGGAGGCTCGTAAATGTCACAAAAGGAGCATAAACCCAGCCAGCCTTCACTCCTAAACGCCATTTAATTACCTCTCTTGGACAGGAAACCCCATATGCGGGCCAGGCCGCTGACCCATGCAGGTAACTGTCCCTTTGATTGTTCACCTTGCTTCCCCTCACTGAGGTGTCCCCACCCTTCCACCAAAAAGGGCCCCCAGGGAACTGGAGCTGCTAGCCACACCTAGGCGCCCACCTGGGACAGTCCAGCCACCTGGCAGCCTCAGTCATCTCTCCCTGACTCCACAAGCTCCCTCAGCCTGAGCCATTATCTTCCAGGAGACTCTGAGGACATCATACTGCCCAGAGGGGGGGTGTCTGCATTCAAGAACGAGATAGCCAGAGCCCTGGTCTGGGGGTCAGCGCATGAGGCTTGCAGACAGATAACCCCAGCTAAAGAATCCAGTTCCGACACTTATAGCCGAGAGACCTCATGCAGGAGACCTGGAGAGACTCTCCGGGGCCCCGTTTCCTCTTCTGCTCCTGTGGACTATTACGAAGATTAATGAGACGCTGGACTTTAAGCTGTCAGTCCAGGACCTGAAGGCCTCTCCTTGGCTGGGAATGAGAGATCAGGGTTGGAGAGGCACAGAGCATCGGGCAGTGGTGCCCGAGCGGGCAGGAGAGCAGGGACGGGCAATCTGGGTGCCAGGCTATGCTGGGTCCTGAGCTCACCTCCCCCTTGGGGGTTGTGACTGCAGTCCGGCGGGGGTCAATGTCCTCATTGATGCTGGACAGGAAATTCTGGGAGATGCGGAGGGCATCCTGTAGCAGCGGGTAGTCTGGGTGGTCAACAGGTGTGTGCTTCAGCAGGTCCTGGGAAGGATGGGGTGGTGAGTTGGGGGGAAGCGGTTCTGGGGCTTAGTGAGAAGACAGTGGGGAGAACTCTATCCTCGCTAAAAGAATTCCGAGGGAGACACTAGGGACCCACACTCTAACCTGGTCATGCCTGCAAAATCTGAAATAAAAATTAGGGTCAGAGCAGCAGGGGTGAGGGCAGTGGTGCCCCTTTATTCCTGCTGCGGTCATTACTCTTCCCCCGGGCAGCACAGGCCAGGTGGAGTCTCATGTCACCAAGCAGCTGGGAGAGACACCCCCCTACTCATCCCACAGCTGCTCCAAGGACACTGGAGACCATCAGTCAAGGGATCGGGAGGCAGGAAGTGCCTGCCTCCTAGGGAGCATTTGGCCAAAAATCAAGCTTAGTAGCCAAGCTATTTTTAGGCCCTGGACACATCAGCATGGTCACCACAGGCCAGGCAGGTGCAGTCAGGGCCCAGCGACCCTCTGCCCAACTCCCCAGATGGGCTGTTCTCAGCGACTCCAGTGCCCGCCCACCCTGAGTTCAGTCTCCCATCCAACTCCTAAGCCCTCTCAGGCCATTCAGGGGGTACACACTCACATGTAGGACAAGGGTGCTCCTGGTTACTCGGTCAATGGGCTTGTAGAGCAGAGCTGTTGGGGGCAGGGGCAAAGGAGACAGGTCAGATGAAATACAGGGAGCAGCTTGAGACCTTAGGGGGCAACCTTATGCCCCGACACGCCTCCCTCCCTTGCATGGACACCCGCTTACAGGAGGCCAAAGTGGGTTCCATGGTAACCCACACCTCCATTTTCACCCCAGGCAGGCCAGACCACACCAAAAGGGGGACACACAGCTCTGGTGGCCCAGGCCCCCTCCCACTTGCCTCCTCATTTCATCTCCCACCAGATGTGATTTCTTCGAGGGCTGTGCGTCCCCCAGGCCCGTCCTGGCCTGACCAGGCTCAAAGCAGACACAGATACTCCTCTGTACTCTCCACGATGAATCACACAGCCTTACCCCCCAGAGCTCCAGGACTCTGGGGGTCACACCTGGGACCCCAGAATGCAGGAAGGAGACACTGTTTTTCCAGGGAGGGTGGTGTCCCCGTGCCCCATCATTCTCATATCCCTCTGGTCCAAGGCCTGGCACCGCCAGCTGGGAACAGCATGCTTCGTTCTGACCCACACGGTTGACCTCATCTCCATGAGGAAGACCCCTCTCCATGCCCTCAACCCCCTCCTGGCTGAGGGCCAAGGAGGCATGCCCAACCTCTACAGAAAGGCTCTGCTCTCAAGCTAGTGGCAGCTGGGGGGCAAAGATTTCCTAAAGGAATTCAGGTGGGGCTTCGAGTATGAGAGCCCCTGAAGAGGCTGGGAAAAATGCAAGCTCACCAGGGCCCCCACTGGCCACACGCCTTGGTGACCAGGACACCAAATGAGGATTGCTGGGATTCAGCAGGGACAGGCGGAGGCGGCAGCTGGCCCACTGACACTTCCAGACAAAGCTCCTGCAAGCAGCTGTGCCCTGCCCCTCCCAGCCTGGGTGGTTCAGCTCTGGCCCCACACCTGGACACCTCTGTCCATGGGGTCATGACCTTTGTCCTCCTGCCGTGGGAGCAGTAAGAGGCAGGATGCTGGGCTGGGGAGGAGGACACTAGAGTGGGTGTCCCATGGGACCAGGCTGTGACAGGTCCCAGAGCTGACATTCATGTCCCAGCCAGCCCCCAAACCAGAGAGTTCCCCCAAAGCCCTAGATATAAATACCCTGTGCATTGCTCAATGGACACTTTGGGGAATAATCTGCTGGCTACGGAGAAGATGCAGTCTCAGTGGTGTGCCCCGAGCCTCATCTGCTGGCTTTGCCTGCCTGCCCATTAGAATCACTAGGGAACTCTTAAAAGATTCAGATGCCTGTTTCCCCCTCTCCCATCAACTAAACAGCAGGCTCTGATGGGCAGAACCCAGGCATCACCATTTTTAAAAATCTCCTGTGCTGATTCTGATACGTCATAATGGTTGAAAACCACCGCCTTATGCAAACACATCTCCCATGATTTATTTGCAGCCCTTTCTTAATTTAGCAATGTCTAAAGCCCCTCCCCATGGGCTACGGGAGCTAGAATGGACAGGACCAGGCTTGGGGTATCTCAGGACAGTGAGGGTACAGCCCAGTTACCAGCCCAGGAGGGGGCCAGTTCTGAGGCTGTCTAGGGTACCCACCTGTGGCTCAGCCCATCTGCAGGGGGAAAAAAAATCACTCCCTGAGAACCCCAGAGACCCAGAGAAAGTGCAAGCTCAGCAGACACCTGCCAGGGTGGGCCCTCGAGCTCCCGCCCAGGGAAAGCTGATACTACAGTGTCAGCTCCCTCTGCCCCTCTGCCAGGTCCCAGGAGGAAGAGGTTTCTGACTAAGCTCAGAGGTCTGCACAAATGGTGGATTGGGTTTCAGACGGGTTATTAATATGCCTATAGTCACCTCAAGAGTCCACTTGATTGTGGCCATGGAATGAGTCCTAATGCATCAGCCCCAGGTGGTGGAGGGGCAGGTGGGAGGAAGGGTGGGGAGAGGCAAGTGCAGCGAGAGGGCCCTGGGGCCACCGTCAGATATGGAAGGAGCCAGCGCGGCCCTGATGTTCGTGTTCTCCACGGCACCTGCGCACCTGCTTCCCCTGAGAATGCAGGGTGAAGAGCCCACCTTTCCCCCCTCACCTGCTCCACGGCTCCAGCAGGCTGGCCTGCTTCCTGCCTCTGCTTCACCCACTCTCGCCCCTCCTCACCATGGGGTTCCTGTTTCTGGGACAGACACCATTCACCAAGTTGCAATGCCTGTCTCTCCCCCTCCTCCAGAAAGGCCTTCCCCAACCAGGATTTTCACAAGCAACACTCACAGCGCCTAAAAGTCAAACCATGACATGTGCAAGCTGGCCTCTCTCTAGTTTGCTGAGTACTTACTCTGTGTCCAATGGCACTGTTTTACATGCGTTATTTCCTTTAATTAAAAAGGGAAGCAATTATCACTAGCCCCATTTTACAGATGCAGAAACTTCTCGAAAGCACAGAGAAATTATGTAACTTGCTCACAATCACAAAGCCGTAAGGGACAGCTGGGTTTTGAATCTACCCATGGTCTACACGTGCTCCTATCTTTGAGACGTCCCCTTCCGTAGGGGAGGCAGCACCTGCAAAAGCTCGGTGGCCCTCGGGAGGATTCTGGGAAAGATTCACCGGGAAGGAGTGGATGAGCGGGCCTCTCTTGTTGCCAAGGTGAGCCCCCTTCTTAGGGGCCTGGGTCACACGCGACCTTCCTTGCACCTCCACTGCGTGTGGCCTGAAGCCCTGCAGACTGGGCACTCGGCACACAACCGCTAAGGCAGACAACTGCAGAGTGAGCCCCAAGTCGCACAGCCTCCCTGATACCCCACGACCAGCACCCCTTGGAGGGGCTGAGAAGATTCAAACAGCGTGGTCAGCAAGGGCTCCTTCACTCCTGACCGCTCACTTTAAAGCTGACTTTGTTGCAGGGACCAAAGAAACCCTGAACTCCAGGTCCCAGGCCTGTTTCACTAAAACTAAGCTTCTTTAGGGGGAAGAAAGAGGAAGCAAAGGGCCGACCGTTTCCTCTTTAGGGAGACTGACTGGAGACTTGACCAACTCCTAGGCCAGACCAAAAAGGGCATTTTCCCCTCAGATCTAGGACCAGGCCAGTTTCAAGCCTGTCAGAATCTGAGCCGAGGGGCAGGGACCCCGATCAGCTTCTGCCTGTGACTACAGCTGTCCTGCTGGGACAGCTGGAGGGGGGCGACCTCAGGGGCTATCTCCATCACGAGCAGTCTTCAATGCAGGACAGCCCGAGAAGGTGAGGGGACAGCTGATCGCGCACAGCGGCCTCCAGGAAGAGCCCGAGAAACCTCAGCATTGCTCCTCCAGCATGCTGCCACCCCCCTCTGTTCAGCCTTCGACAAGGAGCTCCGGGTTACCACGGAGATATGAGAGCAAAGTGGCTGAGAGGGGTGCAGAGACAAAACGCCTGGTGGGAGAGAAGGTCCTGAAACCAGCTGCCTGCCACAGGAGCCCAGAGCAGCTGACCTGGGGCAACATTTGACCCTTATGCCCCTGCCAAAGGCAGCCTGGCTCATCCCTCAGGTACCTCTGGCCTCGGAAGGCGGGGCCCACTAGCTTCCGGACACTTCCTTGCCTAGATCTGTGCCAGCCTCCTCTGAGCAAGAGCCTGGCTGACTGCGCACACGTGCCCCAGGACCCCCTCCCTGAGGCAGCTGCAAAGATGCTGCTCCGTCCGTCCCCCCTATTGTATGGGGCGGGTGTGACCTTCACGAACCAGCAGCCGGCCACGCCCCCCTCTCCCACCAGCATTCACGGCCAAGACCTCAGCTCAAGGGTCTCCAGTGGCTAGAAACGAACCCCCTGGGAGCAACCCAATTCCTTCCTGCTCCCAACCACATCCACGTTCTCCCCTGCCATTCAGAGAGGAGAGAGCGAAGGCAGTGTGTGCACTCCAAGCACACAATACCCTGGCCTCTCACGAAACAAAGAGACTCCCAACTTCTCCCTCCAGCCGGGGCTGGCGCCCTCCCGCTCCAAGGCACTGCCATCCAGACCATCTGTCACTCTCCGATTGGCCCCTGCTGACCCCTCTCCAGCCCCAGGGTGGCCACCCCTGCAGGCCCAGCCTCGTCACCTTCTCTCCTTAACAGCCTCTCCAGGAAGTTGCCCCCAGCCTCTCAAGCTGAGCCACTAACTCCCCACAGATCCTCGGGGGTACCTGGACCCTTCTAGCCTGGTCCTCCCATCTCCAAGCCACCCTGCCCCGAGTGGCCCCCAGACGTCAACCCCAGGCTGGAAGCTGGCCGGCACGGGGTTAACATAGGTCCAGCCACTTGTCCCCCCCTCCCTGCCCTGCTGCCCCCCAAACCTTGATAGCCACATCTCAGCCCACTCCAGCCAGCCCGCAGAGGTGGGAAGACACACCACCTCTCGGGAGAGGGGGCCTGGGTTACCATAGGTGCAGTTACAGCAGAAGCGAACGATGAGGAGGATTTCCATGGCAGCCTCCGTCCCCGCGGCGGGAGCTTGCGGCCATCGCTCCCGGCTCCCCAGCTCCCATCAGCCGCCCGGCCACTCAGCCAGCTTCCCGGCTGCTGCTGCACAGCCTCGAGAATCAAGCAGCCGCTTCTGAGTGCTCCTCTAGCAAGGGGGAGGGGAGCGGAGGGCTGCGTGCGTGGAGGGGGGGAGGAGGAGGAGGGGAGTGAGCCGCCTGCTGGCATCCTAGGGAGGAGCACGTTTGTAGCTGGCCAGCTGCCTGGGGACAGAGGCTGGATTCCTCGCATGCACACGCTCACACACACACACGCACACGCACGCGCATGCACACACACAAGCAGGGCACCGTAGTCCACAAAGCCAGACAAAGGAAGGTGACTGTTATCCAAGCCATTCCCCAAAGTACCTTCCATAGTGACTGACGTGTGGCTGTCCTTGGAGTCCTTGGGACCTTTCACTTTCAGTTCCTGCCAAACAGAGGAGAGGAATCACTACCTGCCCTGTCCCCCGAGCCTCCCCATCCCCCATCGTGAGCATGGCAGGAAGCAGGGCTCTGAAACCCAGGGGTGCAAATAGGAGAAGAGAGACAAAGACTAACAGGTGCAGGCCTCCCTCTGCCTCTCTGCTTACTGAGCCCCTGGGCCACACCCATCACCTCCTGGAGCCTCGGGGGTCCAGCGGCTGATACAGGCAAGGAGGAGGGCTTCCAGGGACCGGAGAGGACTGCGATCCTGGTGCTCCTCAGACTGGTGCTCCTCAGACTGGTGCCCTGAAGCCCCTCCCCAGCAGCTCAGAGGGCCTTCCGGAGGAGGACCACCCCCTCCTCCACCCCGCAGCAGCGGCCACTACTCAGAGGTCTGTACACATCAGCCCAGGGCCAACAGGGTTTCAGTGCACAAGCACCAGCGCACCAGCTGGTCCTTGGGCATGAGCAGCCCTTGAGATAAGGAGCGAAGGGTCCCACACACCTGCACAGGGGGAAGCAGAGAGGTGCAGGGCAGTCTGAGCTGTATCTTACCCATATTGAAAGGGACTCACCCAGCCACTGGCCCCACCCACCGTGCCTGGGCTGGGCGTCAGAGAGGAAACTCAAGGAAGGAAGAGGCAACATCCCTCCTGGATCCCATGCAAAGTGACAGGGAGTGAGTGCCGGAAACAGACCCCAGGGGTGGCTTATCTGATCCTAACCTCTTTCATCTGCCTTTAGAGTCAGAGGTTCCAGCTTCAGCCCTTGCCACTGGACCAGTGTGGCCTGTAATTGGAGCTGTAATGCAATCCCCACTTGGAAGACTGAGTGCATGGTTGATGGGGGGGTGGGGGGGTGGGTTCCCAGGGGACGTGTCAGCAGGAAGGCGGGGACGAGGTGAGGCCAAGGACAGGTACCAGGTGATGTTGCCTGCTCTGCCTGGGGGGAAATGCCCAGGCAGTGGGGAGCTCCACACTTCCTACTCCTGCCTCAAGCTGTTTTCTAGACAGAGAAAACCCCTAGGGACTGAGCCTGGGGTGTGGGGCTGGGGAAAAGGGAGATTGCTCAGCTTCTCAAGGCTGTGTCTGGATTCCCAGATTTAGGGAATTTTTCTCCATGTCCCCTTCCAGTGCAGCCTAGAGGTATGAAATCGCTCTGCTGCAGAGGAGGAGGGCCTAATTGCAGTAATTAAGTGGCAGCACCAGTGGGAAGTGATGGCGTCTGCGCATGAGTCAGGGTGAGAAGCCACTGGCAGCAGGCCACAGGCCTCGCTCTGCCCTTGGGGGCAGCTGGCTATAAGAGGGGCTTGGGGAAGAGCGCAGGGGTTTCTGCCCACCATAGGGAACAGGCAGTCAGCCCAGGCTAAGAGGAGACCCCCCCCAACCACTCTCTGGACCACACATGACCCGGGCACCCGGGCAGCCTTGGCAGGGTCACTCTGAACACAGATGGGAAACCCAGTTTGTTCCCAGGGAGGGCGGGGAGCCGTGAGAGGAAAACCCTTTCTCCAGCCTCATTGCTCCACTTAGAGGGACCTTCCCAGCCCTCACTCCACTCCGTCCTCCCAGGCAGAGGGTGACTCACCTGACCCCTAGGTTTGGGAGAAGAAACAGAGCTCAGCCCTCCTCTCTCTGCCCCCAATAGATGTGTTTGAACATGGAGGGGAAGTGTTAGCAAATCCAGTGTGGCTACAGATCCATGTCCACGTTTTTCCAATCCGGCTTTGACTAGTAATCAAGCTGGCATTTTCATCTCCATCTGCCCCACTCTCGCACTGCCTCCCAGCTGATTCCAAACTTGGGTATGACCCTTATAACCCCAGTAGTTTCTCGAAAACTATCCTGCACCTCACCAACTTTTCCAGCATCAGAGCTGAGAGAGAAAGCAAAGGATTCAGAGGGGCCTATAAGGCAGGACTTCCAAAACTGCAGAAGGAGCTCCCTTTCCTTGGAACCAGAGGTTCTCCTTCCCCAAGCTTGGAGCTGGGTGTTGTGATTGTAAAGCCAGTGGCCTGGTGGGGGTGGGGGGTGGGGGGGTATCCCTGAGATCTTTTTGGCTCAAGGGGTGAGCTGGGCTGTGCTCCTGAGGAATCCTAGAGCCCTTCCCTGCCACTTCCTGTCGGCGGCAGACAATGCCACATCTTTGCCCTGCGGAGGAGGGTGGTGGGAAGGCTGGGCTGCAGCCGCAGGGACAGGCATATTCCCAGCCAGAAGATCTAGGGCTTCTTCTCCACGTGGCCTTTGTCCGCTCTCTATGGGACTGCAAGGATCTTAAAAGATCACCTAGTCCAGACTCCCTCAAATCTTCCTGATTATAAAAATCACCTGGGGAAGTTTGTTAAAAAAACAGACTCCTGGGCTCCACCCCAAACCTTCTGGATTGAAGCTCCAGGGAAGGTGCCTGAAGATCTGCATTTTAAACAGTGACCCTGGTGGTTCTTGTTGTCAAGCAAGCTTGGGATGAGCTGGATCAATCCAGACACCTCATTCTACAGCAGAGGAAATAAGCCCAAGAGAAGGGAAGTGACTTGCTTAAGGTCACCACAGTGTGGGAGAATGCTGCCTTTTTAATTTTCTTCTTTGCTTCCCCTGTTCTAATACAGAATAACCTAAAACAGAATAACAAAATCATACATAAAGCGATATTCTTATGTTAAGAGGGAAAATGTCAAGTGCAAGAAAGCAAATCAGGCTAAGTGTTACTCATCAGGGGAACCATTTTCCTCACTGGCAATCAGGGGAGGAGAGGCCCTAAGGCTAGAAGGCTCTGAGCAGCCGCCCAAACCCCGAGTCGTAGGGGTGGCTGTGCAGGGAGCTGCCCACCTCAGAGATCTTCTGGAATTGGTTGTTGGACTGGCTGCACTTCTCAGCTGTCTCCAGAGCGACTTTATAGTTATCCACAAATGCTTTGTACACGCCAAGCTGGCTGGCCTGCAGGGAGAAGAGAGAGAAGGGCAGGAGAGGGACGGGGAGAGAGGATTAATGAATGGATGAAAGCATAACCAGAGCACCTGGAGCTCCCTTAGCACTCAGAACCTCTAACTCAGTCCAAATGGCTAGGTGGGAGCAGAAGGAAAAGGCAGGATGAACATACTACAGTATCCCTCTGAACTTGGTAGTTTCCATGGAAACTGGCTCAGCCAATAAGGTTAACAAGGGGGTATTGGGGGTTGGGGGGAGCAGGGCACGGCCTTTGTTGGCATGCTAAAATTCAGTTCATTGCAGCATTTGGCTTTATTTAGCATCATCAAAGTCTCGCACGGTTTGAAGCCCCTTAATGCCTCACGAGTCTTTCACATCCTGGAATTAGCTGAAGCAGGGGGAGACAGGGAGAGGGGTGGGCACGTGTGGCCTGCTCAGTGCCCCACTCCCCATGCTCAGTGTGGGGAACTGCATTTAAAGGCGCAGTCCCCACTTCCCTCGGCCTCCCTCGAGGTTCCTTTCCCCACCTCCTCAGCCTTCAAGGAGCCAGAAGTCCTTCCTCTCTACACATTTGCATGTCACTTTGAACCTAACACAAAGCTTTCCACAGCTGCGGACCACACAGAGCCTCGTCGCCTCCTTGGGGAGGCAGAACAGATGCCATCAGCCCTTTCTGCAAAAGGGGAAACCAAGGCTCGTTAATTCAATTCCGCAAATACTTATGGAAAGCCTTCTCTGTGCTCTGCATGTACATTTCCTCTTACCAGAACAAAGGGTGGAAATTCTAATTAAACCACAATGAGACACTACTTCATACCCATCAACCTGGTCAAAATTGAAAAGTCTAATGATATTAAGGGTTGGAAAGAATGTAGGAAAATAGGAACTTTTACAGACTGCTTGCCGGGGTGTAAATTAGTATAATTATTTGGAGAGTAATTTGTCAATAACTAACAAAGTTGAAAATATGCACAGCTTAGCCTACTACTTAGCAAATCCTCTTCTACAAACAGACCCCAGGGCTATGCTGTTCCGTATGGGAGCCACTTGCTACACATGGATATTGAGCGTCTAAAATGGGACTAGTCCAAACTGAGATGTGCTGAGCGTAAAATACACACTGGGTTTCAAAGGCTTAGTATGAGAAAGAGAGTGTAGATTATCTCATTAATTTCTTAATCTTGATTACATGTTGAAATGATAATATTTTGACTCTACTGGGCTAAATAAAATATATTCTTAACATTAATTTTACCTGTTTATTTTTACTCAATGTGACTACTAGAAAAATTTAAGTTATATACGTGGCTCGCACTATATTTCTACTGGAAAGCACTGCTCTAGAGAAACTTGCATATGTGTGTGCACAAGAAAATGTGAACAAGGGTATTTACCCGCCTCACTCTTTCTTTTGTGAAAAGACTGGAAACAAATGCTCACAAATAGAGGAACCCATACACACAGTGCAGTTAAAATGGATGAACTAGATCTTTGTGTAGCAACACTGACAAGTTTCAAAATGAATGCTGATTGAATTGCAAAATACATGATACATATAGACACACTTATATACACTTTAAAAGTACGTGCAATGCCATAAAAAGATATATATGCGTAGCAAAAACACGAACTGCAGCCTAGAAGGCTACATACCAAATTCATGCCAGTAGCTGCTTCTAGGTTGAGAGGAAGGGCAAGAGGAAAGGGAGAGAGAGAGAGACTTCATCCTCATCTGTAATGCTTTATTTTCTTGATTGAAAAGTCTTTCCATATATCTTCAGAGCTTAACATCTGTTAATTCTGGGAGGTGACTGCACCATTGTTTGCTACATTATTCTCTAGATTTTCTGGTTAAAATTTTTTTCAGTGAAGTAGCAAGGACGTTCAGCTGCTGCAAGGCTTCTACCCACCAAGGTACGAGGGGGGAAGTGGGCTGCCCCCGAGCCCTGCCCCGGATCGACTCTGCTTTCTGCAGAATCCCTGTGCTCCTCAAGGATCCAAAGAGGTCGGTGGGGGATCTGGAGCCACCCAGGGCAGAGACAGAACTCGAGGAAGCTGGCAGGTGGGGCGCAGGAAAGCCAGAGGGGAAAGTGAGAACTGGGATGCTTGTGAAGAAGCCAGGGCCAGAGCCGTGCAGGTCTCAGCCCCAGATGGGCCAGACTTTTCAGAAAGGAAAATCCCAGATGGGGAGGGGCGGGAAGGGATGGAGTTCATTTCCTCTTCCAGAGGGAGTCCTGGCCCACTGGTGCCCCGAGCTACAGGGGATGTGCTAGTCAGTCACTTCCTAAACCAAAGTATCATTGCTATTCTTCTAAGTATGCACATTCCTTGTCCCCCTTCCCACAGAAGGATAAAGGCTGGGTGCTCAGGGTGGAACGCTACCCTCCTATCCCACTACAGAAGGGAGTAGCCGCAGGTGAGCCAGAAGCAGGAACCACCTGGGCAGAAGGTCTGTGTGCAGGGGTCACCGGCCATCCCAGGCACTGCCATCTCCATGGAGCACCCTAGTCTGCAGGGTCCAAGGCCTGGCCTGCCAGGGCCATTAACTGGGAAGTGGAGGTTGCTTGGAAACAGCAGCTTGGCACTGGGGTGATCCCATAAAACAAATAACAGAGATGCTAATTCCCTTCTCTCAGTAATGGATAATCAAATACCCGGAGACCAGCTGAAAATAAACTGTCTCCAGATGCCTGGCCTGCCCGGCCTCCTCCCAAGCCTGTAGCCCCAGGGGCTTCAGACATCAGTTCATGATGCAGGGGGAGGGAAGAGGGGGGTAGCAAATTCATGGCCAGGCCAGTGAAGCTCAGACCAGAATGGGGAAGCCTGGTGACAGCAGGGTCCAAGTGACAAAGATAAAATGGGACAGCCTTTCCACTATGCTCCAGGCTACTCACTCCTACCCGCGCCCCACCCCTCCCCGCGCCCTCGGGGTTTGCTCTCTTCTGCCCTCCTGAGGGCTGAGGAGAGGCTGCCCACCAAGCCAATCAGCTCAGGCTCCTGGACCAGGCGGGCAGTGATGGCTGTGTGTTCAGCCTCCCTGAACCGGGGCCAGCACTCTGGGGCTGCCAGAACCAGAAGTGTGGAGCTCCCTGGCAACAACGCCTTTCAGGGGTGCTTCTTCCTAATAATAATAATAATAGCAGTAATAATAGTAATGACAGTCATGATAATGGCTAACTACTGAGTATTTACTAATTTACTATTTTCCAAGTCCTGTTCCAAGAACTTTTCAGGTATTAACTCACTCAGTCCTCACAACAATCCAATAAAGTAAATACTATTATTATCCTCGTTTTCACAGATGAGGAAGCTGAGTCAGGAGAAGTTGGGTAAGTTGCCCAGCGTCACAAGCTTAACCTGTGGCAGAACCCGGATTCAAACCCAGCTGCGACCTGGCTCTAGAAGCTGTGCTCATCTCTGTAACACTGCTGTCCCTCAGGACACAGACCTCAGGTCCTGTGATGTCTCCTCAATGCCTTTCCAACTGCTCCCTGGTCCCAGGGGTCAAGGACACGGTGCACTCATTCACTCATTCATTCACTCACTCACTCACTCATTCACATATTGACCACTGGGCTGGTTCTGGGGGTCCAAATTGAAGAAAGTACAGTCTGTCCTCCTGGAGCTTATGGTTCTGGGGAGTCAGGCAGTTTAGTGTTCACGGAGGGGGCTGCATTTGAGAGGCTGTGGAAGGCTTCTCCACGGAGGTCATTTCTAAATTGGAAACTGACCAGAGACGCCAGACAAGACAGAGAAGGACATTTCAGGCTAGAGCGCAAGTACAGAGAGGTCAAGCGTGCTTGCAGTGTGAACTGAGACCAGAAGGTTCAGCGTCGGGGGCACAGAGGGTGCGGCGGCAGCAGCCAGAGGCCAGGGGTGGCCTGAGGCCAGCAGCAGAGGGTCTCATAAGCCACTCCTCGGAGCCTGGCCTTTATCCAAATCCCTGAGCAGGGGGGGGACGTGAGGTCCGGTCAGGAGTTTAGAAAACGCTCTCCTGCTTTTAGGTAGAGGCCAGAGGCTGCCTGGGAGGCAGGTCTGGGGCAGAAGCCACGCATGAGGCCACAGCAGTGGTCCAGGTGAGGGCGCCAGAGGGCTGGAGAGAAGCAGGTGGCTGTGCGCTTTAAAGAAGTGGACTCCCTGGGATGCAGGGAGGTGGAAGGGGGTGGGGGAGGGGAGGTGCCAAGGATGAGCCCCCGGGAGTCATGGATGGACGGGGGTTGGGACATGGCCGCACCCACTGAGACAGAGGCAGGGAAAAGAGCAGAGAACTTCAGAGCCAGTGAGTTCAGTTTTGAGCATGCTGAGCTTGTGGCCTAGGGGCATCCAAGCAAGAGTCCTCTCCATGTAAGAAGAGCAGAGCCCTGTCCATTCAACAGGTCCCACCACTGCAGGGGAGGAAAAGGAGAAGCACTGCTCCCTGTCCCCCACCACTCATACCCAGAGGATAGGGCCACAGACTCCTGAGCTCCATCCTGCCTGCTGGGCTGGCAGAAGTTACGTGGCAGAGAGCCGGGTGGGGGCCCTGTGGGTCTGCCTGGGGGTCCTCAGGGGACACAGCCAGAGACGGACACTGCGCTGGAGGAGAGGGTGTCTCTGCGAGTCGTTCCCGACCAAGGCCGCACGCTACTTCCACCTCCTCTCTCCTTCTCCCTGCCCTGCCATGCGGGTGGGTTGGGCTCTTAGTGCTTTCTGCTCCAGGGTCCTCAGGGGAGGATCGTTAGCTGACATGGTCTCCCACGCGACTCTTCACTTCAGAGGCAGCACGGAAGTGAGGCGAGCGTCTGACGTCTCAGGTGAGCAGTCCCTGCCCGTCCCACCTGGCACTTGTCCCTCTGCCGGCTGAGGTACAGGGTCCTGCAGCCCAGCAGGGGAACCTTCGGTCCAGCCCTGGAGCCCCCGGGTGAGAGAAACAGTGCCCTGCCAAGGGCACCCACCCACATGGCCTGTCTCTGGCAGCCCTAGAAGCAGTCTAGGGCTTCACTGGGGGAGGCCGGGAGTCGGGGCACCAGGCCCAGGTTCCCCATAAGGCAGAAGCCCAGGCTTTCCTCCAGGACTCAGAAATGACCCAGGTCTTCAAGGAGGCCAGGAGGTCTGGGGCTGACCAGTCCTCTCTCAACACCGGCAACTCCACTGAGGCCCCGGGTAAGGGCCCTCCATCAACGGGAGACTCACCAGCTTCTGGAAGAGGTGGCCCATGGTGACCTGGCTGTCCCACTGCTGCACCTTGGGGCAGAGGTTGTCATAGAATTCCTTGTGGATCTCGTAAATGTCCTGGATCTTGTAGAAGATGGTCTCGATCTGTTGGATGGTGAGCACGGGCTGGGAGGTAGTGGCAGTGGCCTTCAGGGGTTTCATGGGCTGGGAGAGAGGAGGAAGAAAGAGCAGAGGTGAGAGGCAAATAAACCGGAGGGTCAGCAGGCCCAGGGCCCAGATTAGGCCCTCCTGCTGCTCGAGTTCTGCCCAGATAAGGCCACTGAGGCCAGGGCACCTGAAGCGTGGTTTGAATGGAGCAGCTGCTGTCACAGGCCCCAACAAGCCACCCATTACTGTAAGAAGAGGGAGCCTGGTCCAGCAGTCCCGCCAGGTCCTACGGGTGGTGCCAGGACACATTTCTCCCACCCCGTGTCCCCTGAGGGACCTCTGGTTCTCAGCCTGTACTGGGTTTGCTTGATGGTTTAACAGGGTCCATAGCTTTCTTCCACAATGGCCTCATGCTCTGAGTCATAAACTCCCTTGTCATGCTTCAGTGGGAAGGAGGGTTGACTGGGAACTCAACCCCTTAGCTATTTCCTTCCAAGAAACAGAACGTGATTCTAGGACTTGGGGAATAGAGTTTCTAAGGGACCCAAACCAATCTCAGCTGCACTGATATCTTAAGTTCCCATCACTTAGTATAGAGAGAGTGAGCAGGTGGCATGCATGCCACCGTGCTACCTCCTGTGCCCATGGCAGACATTGCTGAGCAATCACAATGATCTTTCTCACTGAGCCCTATCGTAGCCTCAGACTCTTTCCCAATGCCGAGGTTGACATGCAAGATGACATGCAATAGCCCTATCTGTCATCTCTGCTTGCCTACACCAAGATGCTCCAAGGCCTGCTGGTGGAGAGGGTGAGGTGACAGACAGAAGCTCAGGACCATCCCCAACACTTGCTGGGAGCTGAAGTCATCACCTTAAAGCCCAACATTAAGGGAAAATGAGGCTTGGATACATTTTCTTCAGTGTGATTTCTGTATTTTCTAAATCACCTCCAGTGAGTAAATATTAATTTTATAATCAGGAAAAAAAGCTATTAAAATTCATCATTGAAACAAACAATAAATAATACTGAAGGATAAAGAGCTCCTCCATGGTTGACCTTCCTTCAGCCCTAAAGCCCCCAAAGATGCCCAGACTGCACACCAAAGGCCCTTCAGGGGAGAGGTTCTGGGAACCTGCCCCATAGAGAAGGCACGGGGGTGGGGAGGTGGGGTACGTTTACTTGAGAGAGAGAAGCCTGAGTCAGACATGGTTGGTGTCCTTCGTCTACTGTGAAGATAAAGCGCTGTGTGGAAAGAGGCCTTTGACTTAGTCTGGGTCATTCTGGAGACCCAGTGGGCAGAAAGGAGAAGTTGCAGGCGCAGGTATGGGCTCACTAGAGCCGCCCCCCACTATCTCACGGGATTAGGTAGCGAGCTTTCGACAAGAGAAGCATTCTAGCAGAGAATGGGTGACTCAGTGCTGGGCTGCAGGGAAACGTCCACTGAGGGAGGCCGAAGTTACCGCTGGCTCACCCTGAGAGAAGACCCCCAGCTCGAGCCAGCCACAGCAGCCGGATGTCCAGCCAGGCTTCACTCTCTCCTCCCATCTGTCTGTCCACAAGGGGAAGTCCCATCTACTTAAAAACCCAGACAATGCTCTGACTTCTGGCTCCCCTGTCCTCCCAGCTCTAAAAAATCCAGACGTGATGATGAAGGCAGGAAAAAGCAGAAGTCCTCCTCTGACCCTCTCAGTGCTGGAACCAATGAGGCCTTAATGTCCAGCCCTTTGCTAGGAAAGCCGGCTGGGGTTCGACCTGGTGCAGGCCAGGCAGTGTGGGCCAGAGTCCCAATTCTGCCGCTTAATAGCTGTGGGCAAGTCACTTAGCATCTCTGGGCCTCAGCAGCCTTATTTGTGAAACCGGGATAATATTACCTTCTCAAGAACACTGATGGGAAGATCAAAAGCCATAATTTATCTAAAATATTGAGTATGTGCCTGGCACATAGAAGGCAATCAATAAATGTTAGCTGCTACTATTATTACTATTTACCCCACAAATAATGGACCAAGTGCCCATGTAAGGCCAGACCAGGGGGTGTAGGGGGTATTCAGTGATTCACTAATCACTGCTCCCATGGAGCTTCCCATCTAGTAGGGGAGACAAACAAAACACAAGGAAACAATCAAACACGAAATCACACGTAAGTGCAATGAAGGAAATAAGAAGGGAATGTCCTGCTGAAGGACAAGAAGGAGACATTGACCTGAAATGGAAGCATGGGGGCAAAGGGGACAGGATTTCAGGCAGAGTTCCTCAATGCCTGGTCCCAAGGTGGGAATAGCTTGGGGACAGAGAGGAGCTGGAAGCAAGCCAGTGAGCCGGTGTGCTGCGAGCAAGGGGGTTGGCGAGCAGGGCCCTAAAGGAGGGCTGGAGGGTGAGCAGAGGCCATATCACACAGGGGGAAGGAATGCGGCTTTTAAGCCCATGTAATGACCTGGCTTTCCCTGGAGGGATTGAAACAGGGGGGTGACGGGGTCCAATTTTCCCTTTAGGAGATTATTTTTATGACTCATGTTCCTTGCTCTGGACAACGTTATAATCTATTTGGGTAAACTGGACCAACACAAATGAAACATTTTCGTGGACAAAGCAAGAAACACTTATTACTCGACTTGGACTGTAAATACCAACCAACTGGCACAGCTCGGAGAGGGCTTCACAGAGGAGGTGATGGGAAAGGGCCTCAGAGGGAATATCAGAGTAAGTGGAGGGTTGGGGCCTGGGGAAGCATGCCAGGCAGGGACACAGAGGGAACCGGGGCCAGGAGAAAGGAAGAATGTTCTCCCCACCCCAGGTGCGCAGCGACATTGAGCTCACGCCTCCCGATGTTCCGTGAAGGATACAGAGCTGGCCCTTGGGATCAGTCAGACTTTATCCTTTTTACCTCTATCTACCCAGGTCCAGGGGAGGGTCCAAGTCACCACGGAGTCCCTGTCCCAGCCGGGGTGCAATCCCCACCCGGGGGGGAATAAAGGAAATAGGAGAGAACAGTCCTGGGGAAGAAACGGGGGGTGGGTCAGGATTGCTCAGAAGCTTCTGGGGAAGCACTCAGGCCTATGCAGGGACAAGACACAACTGCTCTGCTTCCTCCTAAAGTCCCACTCTGTCTGCAAAAGGGGAAGCGCCGGTGCTCACCAGGGGCAGGCCACACAGACAGGGACTGCGCTTGGGACATCAGGCCGTTGGTTCTCAGGACAAGGTTGGGGGCCTTTGGGGGAAGGGAAAGTGCTGGGTGCGTGCCCCTAGCTGGCCTGAGACCCTTAGAGGCAGTTATTTTTATCTGGTGAAGCCCTGAAAATAGGCCTCGGGCGGGGAGGGCAGCAGAAAGGCACAGGCAGCCCCGCTCTCCTGAGAGAGCACACCAGCTACCCCTCCCTCTTCCCAGAATCCTGCAGCAGAGGACGGGGCGCCAGTTCCCCATTTTATTAGAGTTAACTCTGGCTCTGGCGTCCCGTGAAGTGCCTGCCCCTCAGGAAGGCGGGCCAGGCAGGTTCGAACTCCTTTCAGGACTTCACACTGTCATTTGTCTCTTCTGTCCCCCAGCAAGTTGCCTTTTGCCTTTGGAAACCAGGGAAAGAAATCGTCCCACTTCCTCTACCTCCTATCCCAAGAGGCCTGGAGGCTGCCACATGCACCTTTGTTAACTACCACCACAGGCTGGGGGCGGGGGTGGAGGGGTCGGGGGAGCGTCCTGAACCTATCTTACAGGTAAGGAACAAAGCAAACTCCGGAAGGAGAGTCTAAGAGAGGAGGGCCAGGTGGGGCCCAGGGCTGGAAGGTGCTGAAGGCAAAGGCAGGCCAGAGGCAGCACCCAGCTCACTTGCAGCCTGGGGAGACTTGCAGAATTACGTGCATTTGGTCTGCCCCCCTTCCTCCACTCCCCACCTCAGCCCCAGCTCCCAGAGCCTCTTCCCTTGTCATCTGAGCCCATCAGGAACCTGGAGGTTTCTGGAAGGTTACCACACCTTGCCCAGCCAGCAACCCAGGCGGCGGGAACAGAGCCTCCTGTGTGGCCTCCCTGTCTGCGTCTGTGTGTCCACAGTCCAGGCTACACACGCCCAGCTGTTTGCGTATCAGGAAGTGTGAAACTGAGAACAAACACTCAGGAGAAGAGCTGCGGGAATGGGGGTAGGGTGGCAAGAAGGAGAGCTGGGCGTGGGAGGCAGAGGGAGCTGGGGAAGACAGGTTTTCTTCTCTGAACGCCTTTGTCAGATCACCCCAAAGAGCAAAGGGCTTAGCTCCTGGGTAGCTGGGAAGGGCCCCCAGCTCCTGGAGAGAGAGGAAGGCTTGATTCCTCATCTCTGAGGCTTATTATCTGAGACCGTGGCCGTGGAGGGTCCTGCCCTCTCTTCCGGGGGGGTCTCCAGGTGCAGACCAGGTCTCCTGGCTCGTCCCTCCCTAGCTCTTGCCTCTGCTCCAGAAAGGACCAAGCCAGGATGAACAAGCTCGGGGGAAGAGGAGGGACCTACCCTGGGTCACACCCCAGGACTGGGAGCCTCAGCCTCACAGTTTTTGCCTTGAGAGCATGAGCTGTTAGAAAGGCAGGCAGGGAGGGAGTGTCTTGGCCCCTAAATCTGTTATCTTTACCCAGACAAATGGAACTCAAATTAGGCCCAGTGACAGATGAGAACCGAGCTGGAATCTAAGAGGGGCACGCTTCTGATGGGACCATGTACCTCACCTTCCTTCAGGGAACTGGTGGGTTGATAGAAACAAACAGGCTCTAACCTGCGCTCTTTCCCAGAACAGGAGAAAATAATAGAATCTGCTCACACTCAGGCTCTAAGACCTTCCCCTGCAAACTCACTTAACCCTCACAACAACCCCATGAAGAGAGTACTAATATTAGTATACCCCGTTTGCTGGTGGACAAAATGAGGCACAAAGGTTCATTAATCTGCTGAAGGTCTACAGCTAGTAAGCAGTTGAGCAGGGATTCAAAGCCAGGCAGTCTGGTTCCTTTGAACTTCTTTCAAATATGCATCCTTTAAGTAATGACAACTATGCCCCTTTGTTTGGGCACAGCAATTCATAGTTAATAAGGTGTATTTCATCTGTCTGTCCTCCTTCCTTTGGATAATATTTCAGTGTCTAAGTACCTGGCACTGTACTAGGTCCCCAAAAGGATCACCTGATTTTCTCAACCCCATGAAGGAGAGAGAGAAGGTAATGGCATTGTTTTCATCTTCAGATGAGGAAACTGAGGCTCAAGAAGGTTACCCATGGCTTGCCCAAAGCCGTTTTTTTTAAAAAATTATTATTTATGCATTTATTTATTGGCCACGCCGCACAGCATGTGGGATCATAGTTCCCCAACCAGGGATTGAACCCTTGTCCCTTGCATTGGAAGGGCGAAGTCTTGGCCGCTGGACTGCCAGGGAAGTCCCACCAGTGGTTTTGAAAACCGACAACGCATGTAAGAAAGCATGTGGCCCAGTACATACATACACATATCCACACAAGCCGAAAGTTGCATGAAATAGTACTTATTCTTACTACATGGGATGCATGCCGACATTTTCTTTCTCATTTGTTTTAAAATGCTGGTTCACCCCACTACACTGATTACACTACCCACTAATGGTTAAGTTGCACAGTTTGAAAGACAGGGCAATAAGTCTACTATTAATGGCAGTGTCAAGTCTTGCCCTAGTTCTGGCCCCAGACCAGAGTCCTTATGGACCTGCCAAACTGTTCCTCCCTTGAAAAAATGACTGTGCAGACCAACAAACTCCCAGTGAGATTGACCACCAGCTCATCCCAGTGTGTTACAAAGCAGCTACACATCTCAATAGTTACTCCTGGGGTAATAAATGCCAAGTTCCCTGGGACACCGGGTGACAATACCTCATATCGCAGCAAGTACATAAATGCGTATCTTACAATTCTTGTAAGAATGACTTTCTACTGATTTACATCTACCTTTCTTATCCCTCCTTTTTCTGATATCAGCTGATGTCTCAGACTGCGCAACACCCAGGAAAGAGAACTTTACATGCCACAATCACTCTGCATAGTAAGTATCCAGACGCATCTAATATGCACTTTCTTCAGAGGCAAAAACATCTTATATCTGTGTGGTTACTTTTACCTTTTGAAAACATTGTATTATTCCCCTCTCAGTCCCATTCTCACAACAACGCCTCCGTCTTGGAGAGGAAACTAAGGCACATTCACAGAGGGCGGCAGCCTGTCTAATGCCTCAGAGCTTCTCAGAACGATACAGACAGCCCTTCAACTCACATTTCCTGCCAGAGGGCCTCAGGATGGTGCGAATGGTTAACTATTCCAGGGAGAAGGAAGGAACGGGACTAGGGATGACAAAGAGGTCTCAACGTGATTGACTGGTTGAGATTGCCCAGAGTACCAGCTGGAGTCGGAGGCTAAGACCCCACCTGGACAGAAAACTGTGATCCATTAGTAATGCCTGCACTATAGTCAGGGATGATGGAGTGTCTGCCACCCCCAACCAGGTGGTGCTGCTTCTTCTACCTTTCCCAGGGCAGGTAATGGAGAATCGGAGCTGAGAGGCCTTTTCAATGACCTTGGCTGCCAAGCCATGGGCAGAGTAGTACCACAGACCCCGCCCCTGGGAAGGACTGGTCCAGGTCCCCCTCCCTCTCCAACTCCAAAAGCAGTTTTAGAGCACAAAGGCCCCAGAGTATACACTCACCAGCAACAGAGCTTCCAGCTGGTTAATATAGATCTCTTCGCTGGCCAGGAACCCCGAGAGAACCAGCTTCCTCATCTCCAGGCCTTTCCCTGCTTCCACCTGTAAAAGCAGATCAAAAGCCAACAGCTCATGAGAAAGGAGACCAAAATCCTGAGCAGCCTATTTTCTTGCCTTTTTTCTCTTCTTTAACACTTTTGCAGGGGATAAAAGCCAAAGACTTATTACAGAAAATTTGTAAAATACAGAAATATAAAAGGAAAAGCAATCACCCTTACTCCTACTGCTAATGTCTTGCTTTAATCCTCTCCCATCCTTTTTTCCCCCACATTTCCTTATTTGTAGCCATCCACCTTTCAACCTTATAATAGTGAGCAAGATAAAAAAGAACCTGACCCCATGTGTGGGAGCAGTTTAATGGGGGGGGATGGGATACAGACAGTTAAGAAGGGAAATCAGAGTCATGACTGAGGCAGGGCATGGTCACATGGAGGGCACAGCAGGGGCCAGATGAAGTGCCCAGCGGAAGTGATCTATAAAGAGAGAGGAGTAGTGATAGAGAGGATGGGATGGAAGTGGGCATGGGACCCCGGCCGAGTGGCCTTCCAGCTACACCTCTGACTATATCTTCCTGTCCCTGGGGGTTCAATCCCACAATGGAAGGTGCTGGCTGTGGGCCATCAACTTTACCCCTTGTACCCCCGACCCCCGCCAGCATTTCCTGACTGCCTGACTGCGTAAGGCACAGACGCCAACAGGCCTCCTCCTCCCTCCAGAATTCCTTCTCCTCTATGGTGGAGATCATACCCCATTTCGCCTTGAGTGGCCACCAACTAGCACAGTGCCTGGCACAGAGAAAGTGCTTGAAAACTTTTCCTGAGTGAAAAGACGTATAATTCTTCTTGTCACCTAAGATCCCCAAGTCATTCCTGGCCTCCTCTTCCTCCTCTCTCCCCCTCCGCTGCCACACTGAGTCCCCAAGCTCTTCAAAGTGTCCTTGCTCATCTCTTGCAAGGATTCTTCCCTTTGCTCCACCCTCTACTCTGCTGTGGCAGAGACCCACAGCATCCCACTCCCCACAGGATTCCAAGTGCCGCTCTCTCCTGCCTCCGCTCCACTCACCAGAGCCAGATCAACCTTCCCAGAACGCCACCCTACACCTGAGGCTTGTCAAAGACTTAATACTGCAAAATGTGATTACTGGGGGACTCAAGTAGGTTCTTCACTCATTGATTTATTCATTCAACAAATGCCCACCAGACCCTGTAGATACAATGGGAAACAAGCATTCAGTAGCCTCTATGCTCATGTGGCTTATAATCTAGTGGGAAAGAAAGACGTTAAAAAACAAAAGCCGAAGCTGCATAGCACAGGGAGATCAGCTCGGTGCTTTGTGACCACCTAGAGGGGTGGGATAGGGAGGGTGGGAGGGAGACGCAAGAGGGAGGAGATATGGGGATACATGTATATGTATAGCTGATTCACTTTGTTATACAGCAGAAACTAACACACCATTGTAAAGCAATTATACTCCAATAAAGATGTTAAAAAACAAACAAAAAAAACAAAAGCCGAGTAAATATAAATATATGACTATAAAGTGTGATGGGGGTTCAGCATATTCTTTCCTTAAACACCTGCAGTGGCTCCTAGTGCCTCTCCCAACTTGTCCAATCTCCCCAACAGCCGTCAGATCTCTGCCTTCCCAACATGCCAGGAATGTTCCAGCCTCTGGACTTTGGTTCTCGCCGTCCCTGCTGCCTAAAATGCCTTCTCCCACATGGGCTCTTCTCTCCTGAAGACACAGCTGAAGCCTCTGGCCTGCAGTGTCAGCTCTTGTGTCAGAATCTGTGGCACCGCCGCAGCACCTGACGCGTGCCCTATCTTGTTACCTGCCCGGTGATTCTGTAGGGTCTTTGAAGCACCTGCGTCACGCTCCTCTGGACACCCCTAAAGCCCAGCACCACGTGATGTCCCTAACGTGTGGGCACCTGCCATTTATTAAGCCTTGTAAGTCCTTTCCACTCTCTCATTTAGCTTCATCCCTCTCTCAAATACCTCCCTGAGGGAGGTACTATATTCTTCCATTATACGAATAGAAACAAACAAATAAGACTTAAAAGAGGGAGGGGACTAGCCCAGAATCACACAGCCAGAAAGTGGCAGAGCTGGGATTCCCCTGCAGGTCCTCGAACACCAAATTCTGGTCTCGTCCACTGCTCTGATGATTTCCTCACTCTCTTGTTCCTTTTTCAAGCTTCGGATGCTTAACTGGAATCTCAAACAGATCCCTCTCTGGGCATCAAATGCACACCCTTAGCATAAGCTGGGAGAGTGTCTGAAGCTACCAGAAATCTCCTAAGTCCGAAGGAGAGCTGCTTTCCCCCTGCTGCATGGCCACCCCAGCATGTTCTCACAGGCTGTCCTGCCCTTTCCCCAGGTGAAGGACTTAACCCTTGACCTTCCATCAGCAAACCAGTTAGCAAGTTGTGCCGGAGGCTGCCTCTCCCAGAGTCTCTGAAATGTAATCCAATCCTGTGATAGAAGAACAAGGTCCTGCCAAAGATGTCCACCTCCTAATCCACAAAACCTGTGACTATGTCACCTAATGCGGCAAAAGAGACTTTGCAAATGTGATTAAGTTAAGGATTTTTATGTGGGGAGATTATCCTGGGAATTATCAGGTGGACCCTATGTAATCACAAGGGTCCTTGTGAGAGGGAGGCAAGAGAAAAGGCTATGGAGGGATGGAGCCCACAGAAGGAGAGGGAGAGGCGGAAGGGGACGGGGAGATATTGAGTGCAAGACTGAAAGATGCTACACTGCTGGCTTTGAAGGCAAAGGATGGGGCCATGAGCCAAGGAATGCAGGAGGCCTCTAGAAGCTGGAAAAGGCAAGGAAACAGGTTCTCTTCCCTAGAGCTTCCAGAAGGAATGCAGCCCTGCTGACCCTTGAGACTTGTAAGAGAATAAATCTGTGTTGTTTTAAGCCACTAAATGTGTGGTAATTTGTTTTCGGCAGCATTAGGAGACCAGTATGGATGCCAAGCTTTAGGGAAAGACAATGGTTAGTTATTGATGGCTTCACAAGTACCAGGCACTGTTCTAAGCACTTTCCGTGGATTAACTCACTGGAATCCCACAGTCTAGAAGTGTGATCATTGTCCCTCTGAGGCACAGAGAGTGGAAACTGCCAGCTTCCCAGAACTGTGGGCATCGCAGGCAGGCAGCACCCCCTCCAAGGAATGAGACCGGAGCTCGGAGCACGGCTCGCAGCCCTGGAGGTGGAAGTGGAGGTCGAGGTCAGACCTGCTGCTTCCCCAGCCTGACAAATGGGAACTCGCCCTCCACGTTGGGGGCCAGCGCTCCCCTCCTGTGCCCCATTCCCTTCCCGTTCCCTGCCAACTGGGGATTTGCCTGAGGGCCTGGCAAACACCCTCTCAGGGAAGTCACTTGGGGGCACAACGTGAGCTTAACTGTAGAGCTGGCTGGACCAGGACCAGGGTGAAGACGGGGTGACTCACAGCCCCACCAAGCCTTCACCCACCCTGGCATGAGCACAGACCCTTGTGTCAGGCCCCGTGACAGCCCACTGCAGCAGGACCCACTCCTCATGAGACTCCAACCTCAGAGTCCAATCTTGAGAGAACCCCCCAAAAGGCAGTAAGTAGTCACCCCCAAGAGTCCCCACTCTGGGCCACATTCACCTGACATTTTGGCCGGCATGGGGGTGGAGGTGATGGGAAAGGATGTGAAATTAAATTCTGTGCATTTTACCACCAGGTAGCCTGTTGTTAGTTACCGCCCAAAACCTCGTCCATCTTCACTTTCCTCAGACCCCACCTGTTCCTGGCTTGGAATTACCTGGAAATTCACAATTGTTTCTTCAATCCTCCTGGAGCTATTCTTATCCCATAAAACACCAGGGCTCAACATCCATTCACTCATTCCCCACCATGTGACCGGCACTGGGAAGACAAGTGAAGGAGACAGTCTCTGCCCCCAAAGAGCCTTCCAGAGGTGCCCACACACCCAGAATCCCCAGGGAAGGGAGTTTTCCAGAGTTCAGGGCCCCCAGAGCCCGTGCCACGCTGCTTGCCAGTCCTGCAGCATAAGGAAGCTGCCATCTGAGTGACACTGTCCCCACTTCCTCCCCAACTGGAGCTTACGAAATGCAGCAGCCACGGGGGGCTTGTTCATGCCCAGCATTTTACATAATCTGCTGGGCTGAAAGTGTCAGCCTGAGGCCTCAAATCCAAGGGGCCAAGTGACTCTGGTAGGGACAGTATCTGCAAGTAAGGCTTAGCTGGCTCTGGCCTGGCCTGGTCTTCTACCGTCGAGGCTAAATAAAGTCTCCGAAGGTTTGGTTCCAGGCCAAGTCAAGACTCTCTCCAGGAGCCTTGATCTCCTCCAAGACAACAATGTGGGCTGAACAGGCAGGGCCACTTGCAATTCAGAGCCCTAGGCCAAGCAGCTCCGTAGACAGTAGAATTCAGTCCATGGGCCACACCAGTTTGCAAGGAGCACCCCGGGGGTGGGGGTGGGGGGCTGGTCAGAGCGGATGCCACTGGGTCTAGGCACCATGTCCATGCCAAGTATCAGCCTCAGCCTCAGGACAGCGGGCCCCTCCCTGAGTTGAGTCGATGCAGGGAACCCAGCCATTCTCTCCTCTCCCCAGCCCTAGGCACCAGGGAGGTCTCTTTCAGCTAATTCCTCAGCAGAATAGAGTGGGGGGTGGGGCGGGCACTGCTGGGGGACCCTCCTAAAGGGTAGATCTCCATATTCTGGGCTCCCTGCTGTCTGAAGCTGCAGGCAGGTCCCATGGGGTCCAGCAGTGTTTTCAAAGTTCAGCTATTCGCATCCCACACCTTTGCAGTTCTGTCATACATACCACCGGCACTATTATTTACTTAATACTGTTCTTTACAACAACTGGCTTCTTAAAAGCACAGCCTTATCCCAAGCATTATATTTGAAATCACAGGAAAGACGTGCAAGTCATTTTTTTATTTTTTATTTTTGGCTGCGTCACGCGGCATGTGGGATCTTAGCTCCCTGACCAGGGATGGAACCCGTGCCCCCTGCAGTGGAAGTGCGGAGTCTTAACCACTGGACCACCAGTGAAGTCCCTATTTTTTTCTAAGATACATTAAAATTTACGCCTAACTATTAAAGTGCAAAATATATATCCAGGTGCCACCTAAAATCATCTCTCAAATCATCTCATATGTGGCCCACACTTCGGGAAAAAACCTAAGTGGGGGACACAGGCATGGCCATCACTGCACATGGAGGGAGCAGAGACCTGGACAAGTGAAAAAGAAACACAGGTGGTTCAGATAATACATTAAAAATTGGCACAGAATTAACCTGAAGGGTTAATCTGCATTACAAAAGGATTTTAAAATTCCTGACAAATGAGTTCCTTTAAATAGCAGCCTTTATATAGCAAGGCCCCTATCAGCCCTAGGTACCTTTAAATAGAATCATATGAAAGATTTGGGGTGGGCTTCCCTGGTGGCGCAGTGGTTGAGAATCTGCCTCCCAATGCAGGGGACACAGGTTCGAGCCCTGGTCTGGGAAAATCCCACATGCCGCGGAGCAACTAGGCCTGTGAGCCACAATTACTGAGCCTGCGCGTCTGGAGCCTGTGCTCCGCAACAAGAGAAGCCGCGATAGTGAGAGGCCCACGCACCGCGATGAAGAGTGGCCCCCACTTGCCGCAACTAGAGAAGAGCCCTCACACAGAAACGAAGACCCAACACAGCCATAAATAAAAATAAATAAATCAATTAAATTTAAAAAAAAAATAAGAAAGATATATAAAAAAAAAAAGATTTGGGGGATGTACACAACACTTTACAGAGGGGAGGTGATGCTGCTATCAGTATTCACATTATTATTAGTTTATAGACCATTAACTCCTCAAAGGGGACTGTGGGTTGAAACACATAGCAAGCTCCAGCTCCAGCTCTGGAGAAAACCACTGCCATCTTCACATCTGTCCCCCAGGAAGATGAAGCATCTCAGAAATTACACTGAAAACAGGATTGATTTATAGGACTGGCATCTGGACATGTGCTCAGGAACACGACTACTGTTTAAGGTAAGTACTCCTGAAGTAAAGTAATAGCAAAGAGAGAACTGCCTTGGACTTCTACCAGCTGCCAAGAAGAGTCTACCATGCAGGAGTGTGCCCAGTCCACAGCCCAGGACAGGAGCACACCCTCCAGAAATGAGCCCTGACCTCACACATGTACACGTGCACATGCACACACACGTGCACACACACACGTGCACACACACGCCCAGTCCAGCCCTGACTCAACGAGAAGTGGTCCCTCCTCCTCTGAATTTAGTACCCTTTTATCAGAACCCTTCTCATGGCCCTGCCTACTTTCTCATTATATTCCTATTATCTGGGCACTTGCCCCCTTACCCTGAACTGTGAACTCTTTTTGAGAAAGGACCAAGCCTTGTTCACCTGTCTCCTCCCCCAGGCAGCCTGCTTTGCATAGAACACAACCTGACAGTGTTTGTTGAATGAATCAATGAGCTTTCTGTTTGTCTTCTCCCTCTATAGATGGCCAAGCCTGGTAGAGGAGAAGGGCATCCTAGACGTGTTCAGGCTGGGACAGGGGGCTTGGAATCCCCCAACACTCAGGAAAGGGCCCCTCCCCCCAGTGCTGGAGACAGGTCCGGGAACACTGAGGCGGCGAGGTAGAGGGGAAGACTCCATCTTGGCGCTCACAGGGCTCTGGGAGGAACAGCATTTTTAGGTGTGATGTGCACCCAAGCCCCTTTGGTATCCGTGTGCTTCCTCCTTAGAACACCTCTGAGATGGAATAAGGCCAGGGACATGGTACGCCCTGTGTGGGCCCCGTGGAGCCTCACTCACTCCACCAATCCACTGGACACCAGCCACACACCAAGCACTGTGCAGCGCTCACAATGAAAGCAAGAGGGCCCTGCCCTGGAGGAGAGAGGCAGACGTCTAGAGTTCCAAACAGAATGAAATAGGGGCTAGCCCGGTATAAGCCAGACTAGCGGTCCAGAGTAAGGCAGGACCCATAAGGCAGCATATGAGTGGGACCCCATCTGTGCTGGGGAGGGTGTCTCAGAGAAGGGCCATTAGGAACCCACGGAGGTCCCATCCCACACACTACTAAGCTCCCAGCAGGTGCTCTTGGTTCATAACCAGACTTTTCCCCATCCTGTTCCTGGGATGGCTGGGCAGACCCTAAGGGTAAGGCCTTGGGGGCCCAATGAGAGATGTGACTTACCCCAGTGTGCCGAGCTAGCACCAGATGAGAAAACCAGGGATGGGGCGCCAGCCACTGCCAGCCTCCCGTTACGGCTCCTCTCTGCCCCACACCCGGGCCTACAGCGACCGCTCCACCCCTTCCACACATCAGCCATCTACCCGTGGGTCTGCAGTCTATTTTTACCTCCATTAGCTCCTCCTCTGACCCACACTGTAGCACGGGTGGAGCAGGGCAGTGATCCCCATCTTACAGGAGGGACAAAGACGCCCAGAGAGGCTCAGCGACAGCCTCCCGCCCAGAACAATGCTCCGTGCACCATGCCCTCTGGGGTGCAGTGCTGCCAGGGCAGACAGGCTCGGACCCCACAAGACGGGCGCTCTCTGTTAGGCAGCCTGGCTTGCAGTCTGTGAACTCCCTGCCAAACGTTCTCACTGGCCCTCCCTTCGAGCCACAGAACAGAGAGGAGGTGAGCAAAACACTGAGGTTAGAGGTGAAAGAAAGGAAGGACGGTGTGGTGTGCACGCCTTAGGCAGCACTGGTGTGCTTTCAAGTGGGATCCCGGCCCCTGGGGCGGGGTGGGGGGGCAGGGGGGGGCGTGAAGAGAAGGGGATTGAGGCAACCGCTCCCCTCCTGCTCTACCTTCGAGGCAACTTCTCTGATTAAACAGAGGCATTGCTGCCGAGAATGCCCACAGCCCCAGAGTCGGTGGGCTGGGGTCCGGCAGACGCTTCCTGCCTATGCCCACCTTGGGTAAAGTGCCTAGCCACCTGGCTCCTGCCTCCAAGCCAGCTGTTACCGCCCCTCTTCAGCTGATCCAATTCTTTCCCTTCAAGGAAGTTCAGGGACCTCTGGCTCTCCATCTCTCCAAATGCTCTCGTGCCCTAGCCCAGATTCACCAGCTTCCACTTGCTTGGAAGAGAGTGGCTCCCTTGGCCTGAACTTCACAAGTGCACTTATCCCACTGCTGCCATGGAAACAAGGAATTACGGCCTCCTAGTTTCATGTCGGCCAGCTCCTCTGGGGCAGCAGGCTCACACCACTGGCGTGCCCACCAGGGGACTCATGTCACTGCCAGAGAAAGCCCTCTGCACAACTGGCCTGGGGAAAGCCAGCAGCCACTCCCCCTGAGGACAACTGGTCCAGGGGGAGGCGGCGGGCACTGCGCCTCTCCCCCAGGAACAGCTGTGCCCAGAGCACAGCCCCTCTCATCCCCTGGCAGGCAGGCGCCAGCCCCTCTCAGGCTGAGGTGCTTCCACTCGGCCACAAGGTCTGTGCACAAATCAGCCATTTCTGCCGCACAGGCTTCGGCAGTCAGAGCTGCGAGCCCTGCCCCCTCCCCCGACAAGCATCCAGGGCGTGTCACATTCCCACCTTCACAGCCACCAAGAATGGGGACCCTGAGCCGGGGCTGGTCGGGGTTCCCAGCTCGCACTCCTCCAGGAGAAACACATCTTCATCCTCCAGGACCTTGTCCAAAAAGCCTATCGCCTCCTCTTCCTCTTCCATGGCAGCGGGAGCCGCGGAGGGCAAACAGGAAGCAGGGTCCCAGCAGCAGCGGCAGCGGCAGCCGTGGCCGCCGGCGCCCGGGAGCGAGGCCGGCAGGCGGGGACGGGAAGAGCGTGCAGGGCAGGCCTAAACCAGCACGCGGGCCTCCCCGGAGTCCGTCCTGGCGCCCGGCCACCGGCTGCCGATGAAAGGCTCCATTATGAGCCTTCTCCCGCCCGCCGGCTCCGGGTCCTCCCGGAGAAAGGGGAAGCGGGGCGTCCGTGCGGCCCCGGCCGCCTCTCGCGGGGAGCTCCGCCGCCGCTGCCGCCGCCGCGATTCCAGGGCTGTCACCGGAGCCCGCGCGCCCCTGCCGGCCGCCGCGGCCCTTCCTGCCGTGCGCGCCGGCTCTCCAGGCAGGCGGGGCCCCGCTCCCTGCCGCCGCTCCCAGCCCGGCCGGGCGCCCCGCCGCCGCCGCCGCCACCGGCCCCACAGATCCCGCCCTCCTGGACGCGGAGGTTCGCGTTCGCTCTCAAGACACAGGAAATGCACGACTCGACGGGTGAGGTGGAGCCGTTCCCTCTCTGCGGTCGCCGGGCCAGCCGGCTGGCGGAGGCTTCGGGAGCGCGGAGGAGGGGCGACGGGGCCGCAGCCGGGCCGGGCGCAGGGGGAGGTCCGCTTCCCAGAGACAGGCTTTATTTACAGCCCCTCACCGGCCCCGCGGGCAGGCGGGGGCGGAGCGGACGAGCAGCTGCCCGCACAGCCTCTCGGGCCGCCGGGCCAACCTCGGTGTCACCTTGGGATGCAGACAAGCCCCTTCTCACTTCCGCCTCAGGCTCTGACACCTTTGAGGAAGGGAGGCCAAGCCCTGGTGAGAAACCATAGTTTCTCTGCATCGCCACCGTGGCTAAGGGAACAAGGCTTTGTGCAAAGGAGGCCTGACCTGCCTCGCCACGAAAGAAGCACAAGTGCCAGCCAGGGGCTGCAGCGGGGCCGCCTCGAGCAGCCGGAGGTGCCACACCTCCTGCTCACAGATGCTGCTGATTAGCGACACCACACCTCCTCGGAGCTCTTTTCCCTCAACAGGGGCCTGGGCCCAGTAGAACCAGCCCCACAGGGGAGGGTACACTTAACCCAGGACCAGGAGCACGCCAGCCCTGCCCACCCCCAGCCTGCTTCCCCTGGCTTCTTCCATGGTTACAGAAGGTAAATCCATCCAGAGGGTGAAGTGCACACTCTGGTCCCCTGGCCCCATCCAGGGATGTAATCCACCTACTCATGGGGGTGGAGTTTAAGGGCAGCAGCTGGGAAAAGCTCTTTCACAACACCTAGGGCAAAGGTTGCCAACTCCAGCACCCAAGAGGGTGCAGGTAAGATTAGTTAGTGAAATGAGCCAGGTAGGGTGGGACCAGGTGAACCGAAAAAACTGTCACTCAGCTCCAGCTGCTGGCTGCCAGGGGCAGTGCAGGCTCAAGGTTGCCCCATCTTGGATTGTTCAAGAGAAGCTGGAATCCGGATTTTTAGGTGATAGCTCTCAATTTAAAAATGATGGCAGATAAATTATATTTTAAAAACAAAACCTGATGCAGTCTCAATGAAACACATCTGTGCACTGAATCAGGCCCACAGACAAGGTTGCTGCCTTCTTGCAGTTGGTTGTGTTTCTTTGAGGGAAGGTTGGGAGGGGTGTGTGTGGGGGGGGTGGGGTGTTGTTCCTTGAATATCACCTCTGTCCCATTTCATCACTGGACCTGGCATCTTGGAATCAAATTCAGCTTCACACATGACCAGCCCACTACTTATCTTTGCAAACCTGTATAATAGGTGCCACCAGCCAGACAGATCAAGTGAAAACTCCGGATTCTGAGTAATAAGCCCTGAAGCTCCAGCCCCACTCACGCCAATCCCCCCAATCTCCCACCAGCCCCCAAACCATGTCTCTAGTCAGGGATTTCCTCAAAATCCTAATGCTTCTAGCTCACAAGTGTCTCTCCCAGTACACAGTTGCCAGACCAGCCAGTGTGGTTCTTAATGATACAGTGTCTGAGTTGTCCATTAATGCCTCGTGTGTCTACCACTGGCCTCCTTATGCACATGGCACATCCCCTGCCAGGTGGCAACTGTATGGCCACAGGGGGAAGAGTCCAACTCTTTGGAGCTCGTTTGGAAATGCATTCCAAAGGGGGGGTTAACAGTGTGCCATCCTAGGCCCACCTGGGCTCATCACCTCTCCTTCCCACTGGGCATCTCAGCTGAGAACAGGGCCCTTGGCTGAGCCTCCAAGCTGGGTGGAGGGTTGAGGAAGAGCGAGGAGGGAAAAGGAGAGGAATGGACATGGTTCCTTATCCCAACTCCCCAAAAAAGTCTGCGGAAGTTCTGAGCTCTAGGTGGGGCTCCTGCCATTCTATTAGAGCAGAAAACCTGTCCTCACCAGTAAAAGGTTTCTCCCTGTCACCATAGCTGAAATGCAGACCAAGGGATTTGGGGTAGGTTCTCTGGGGCCTCAGGGCTGATGGGGTTCCCCAGAGGCACAACCCCCCCCCCACACCCGCCCTCTCCCTCAGTCCCTGGTTCTTCCCTGTCCCCGCCCTGGCTGGGTTATAAATAGCCAGGGTAGATCTGAAGGGCCCTCTCAGCCACAATTCCTCATTTGGTTTGGGCGGGTGAGGCTGTTCCCAGCGCTTGGGAACAACCAGGCCTGGCATTCCCCAGGGCACAAGTGTGCCAGCCCGGGGCTCTTTGCCAGTCTGTCTCCCATCCTGCAGGCTCCGAGTGCACGGCATGGGCTGCCCCCTCCGCTCGGACAAGCAGGTGTAATGGGAGAAGGGCCTAACAGTCCCAGGGCCCCCCCCACGGTGTCCCTTCCCCCGCCCAAAGGAACATGAGGGGCCCTCAGGAGTCTCCGAGAGTAGCCCTGTCTCCATTCCCCATGCCCCTACCTAGCATGGCAGGATCGACACCCACTTCTTCCAAACCCTGAAACCTCTCAGAAGCTGCTCCCTGAACATCCAAGGCATCTCCACTCCACCCCACCCCACCCGGGTTGGCTGGAAATTCCAGTGAGTAATCTGAATGCCCTTCCATCTCCACTGGGCACACAGACTCCCCTCAGAGGCCCTCAGTTCTGCCCCTGGAGGGAAGTGACTCACAAGTCCCAACGGTGTTCCCTGCCTTTCCCCTACCAATGCCCTGGACACGCGCTTCCTCCCTGCGTCCCCTACAACTCTGCCTGCTTTCGCCTGGCTCCTGATCCTTCTCTCCAGAGAAGCAGCTGCTCCAAAGGCCTCCAAACTGCCTTATTCCAAAGGCAGAGGCCTCCTTCTCTCCTCCTCAGCCGCTGCAGCCTGGACGCTCTTAAATCCCTTAGCTTCTGTGGCCATGCTGATGCTGCCTGTGATCGCTCTGGTTCCGGCCGGCCCTTCTTTTTCACCCATTCGGACCAGGCCGCAGCCCTCCCCTCTCTATCCTTGGAGAACTCATCCCTTCTCACTGCTAGGCCAATGGCAGCCCATCACCATCTGCAGCTCCAACATCTTGCTCTGCTGGAGTGTGACATCTGTGCTGTCAGCTGGTTCTCCTCACTTGGAAGTCCCATCAGCAGCCCCTCAGCTCCACATCTCCAGACCAAACGACCCTTCCCCCTCCCTAGACCAGCTTCCCCTTCTGGCTTCTCCACTTCTGTTGGCGGGGCCGCCATCTTGCGACTCTTCCTTCCCTCAGGCCCCACATCCCTTTTACCGAGTCCCCTTGGTTCTTCCTTCTTTCCCTTTTCCAAAGCCACCACCCCAGCCAAGGTTTGTAGAATCTCACACCTACGTTAACCACAGTAATATTCCACTCTGACTTCCGATCTCGCCTGTCCATCCATCTGTTCATTCATACGCAGAGAAGGCCTGGCATTACAAATACACAGATCTGCGAGACACAGGCCTTGCCGTTAGCATGCTCTCAACCCACAGGGGGTGAAGGACATATCAACAAATGAGGCAGTGTTCTCTCTGGTCAACACAGTGGGAACATGGGACAAAGGCATTAACCCTGCCTGAGAGGTAAAGCTCCACAGAAGCGTGGCCTCTGAGCAGCATCTTAAAAAGGGGAAGGGTTTCCAGGCAAAGGGAGGAAAATGTTTTGTAAGGAACCCCAGGAAGCACAGCTGGAGGACAGAAAAGGGGCAGGTGATGAACTTGGAGAAGTGGGCGGGAACCACTCCCCCATGAACAAGGGGCACGGACTGAGATTTCAGACACCCGCCAAATCCACGCTTTCCAAGCCACCAACAGTTTACTCTCCCCAAACCCAACAGCCTTCTCTCACACTCATTCTCCATCCCCTCATTCCCTTACCCACTCAATCAACAAGTATCTCTTCATTGCCCACCATGCACCAGGCGCTGTGCTAGCATCCAGAACACAGCCACAAGTGGGACGCTTTGTCTACCTCCGTGGGGGCTGATGGTCTCAGGGACAGACTGACCACTGCGAGCCAAGGCAGGGCCAGGGGAAGGGCACGACCTCAGAACTCTGGGGCTAAGGTACAACTCTTCCAGAAAGAATAACGTGGAAATATCTATTGTGACTTAATATGTTCTCACCCTCTGAGTCAGCACCTCCACTTTAAGGAATTTTTCTGCAAAAACATTTCTACAAGGACTCAAAGATCTTTGTACAAAGATGTTCACTGCAATGCTGGTTATACCAGTGAAAGACTGGAAACAGCCCAAATGTCTAACAGAAGGGGACTGGCTAAGTGAATTATGGTACAACCATTAAAAGAAACACTGCATACAGTCATGAAGGAGAATGAGGTAGGTCTTTAATTACTGATATGCAAGATGTTCAAGACTTATTAAATAACCAGAGCAAATTGCATAACAGTATTAATAGTATGATCCCATTTTTTAAAAAAGTATATATATAATATATACACAGAGAAAAATGTATTTTTTACATATATGTGTATATATATATATATATGTAATAGCTCACATGGAAAAAGAAGATGTCTCTTAACAGACATTCTCTCTGTAGGATGAGACTTAAGGAGACTTTCACTTTCCATATTATATGTTCCTGTAAAGTTAGAATTTTCAGTGATGTAATCAGGAAAAATAGAAATTATTTTCTTTTTTAATAAAGAAATTAAAAAAAGAAGTGTGATAAGTGCTATAATTGGGCAAGTAGAGTGAGCTCTGGGGGCACAAGACAGAAGACATATCTGATGCAGCAGAGGGGGGGAGTCACAGAAGGTTCTCCAGAGGAGGTGACATTAAAACTCCTACCTGAAAATGAGCACGGATTAGCCATGCCAGGGGGACTCAGGGGCAGACAGGACAGCATGAGGAATAATGAAATGAGTTCAGTCTGGGTGGCAAGGCTTCACCCATTCAACCAATACTTATTAGGCATCTCTTATGTGCCAGGCGCAGTTCTAGGCACTACAGTTTGCAATGAGCAAACATTTTGGTACAAAACTGACAAAGCTCCATGGCAGAGCTCCCATTCTAGCTGGGGGGTTGTAATGAGGCTGCAGAGGTAGGCAGAGATCAAGTGGTCAGGTCAGGCACGGCCTTGACAGCATTGCTACGGGCAGGCACTGAAGAATTTTACAGGGAGTGGCCAGACAGTGTCTCAGTGCATCCCTCCTGCTGACATCAGATTACTCTTTCTAAAACACTGCTCACTCTGTACCCAGCAGGAAGCCACCAAGTCAGCCCTAACAAGGGCAGTGGGGCCCTTGCTGATGACTCAACTGATCAAACTGTTGACAACAACTTCTGCTGTTTGCTGTCCCATGAAAGGGCCAGGTGCATTCTCACCTCCAGGCCTTGACCTGGCTTGGAGCCCCCTCTCCCTCCTCTCTGCCTATCCCTGGCCCTTTCAACTTCCTTGGCAGGAGCTCAAGTCCCACCTCCAGACTTTCTGGAGTTCAGCAGACCCTGGGCCAATGAGAACTGACCCCAGGGGCCAGTGCCAGGGGCAGGTGGAGTCAGCCACAGCTGCAGATGGAATCAGACTCATCATCTTCTTGATAGCCATCCTCCTCCCTCTGCCTTCCCTTTTTCTGCTATAGCAGAAGTTACTCCAAATCATATATAGAGGTCAATTACATGAAGCAAATGTTGGATATAAGCCACTACATGACACTGTTTATATAGTAAAACAAAAACAAACAAATAAAAAAACTCTCCTGGATGTTGGATTTGAATCCTCGTTCTGCCTCTTGCCAGCTGTGTGACCCTGGGCAAGTCGTTCAAACTCTCTGGGCCTCAGTTTCCTCATCTGTAAAATGGGGATAATTCTAGCACCAACTCTAGGTTTGCAGGGAGGACTAGTACACATGGGGCAGGGCCTGGCACATGTTGAGCCCTTGGCAGGCACTAGCTATTCTCCTCTTCTTTGGCAGGGGTGGTGGTGTGTGGGGAGTGCAGGAGGGGGGAGCCCTAGCCCGCTCCCAGCCTCACCTCCCACCTCTTCCAATGAACTCAGTGCCCGGCCACACTCGACCATTCTCCTTTTCTCACACATCCAGAGGTTTTCCCACATTCCAGAACTTACACAGCTCCCTTTATCTAGAATGTCCTTCCTGACCAGTGCTCAGGCAGAACACTACCTACTCTCTGAGGCTGCCTCCTACATGCTCCCCTCCTTGATTCCCCCACCCGAGGTTACGTGGCTCCCTCCTTGGGATGTTGTATTAATACATCTCTCAAGCCTTGAAATTGAGGGACTGTGTGTGTGTGTGTGTGTGTGTGTGTGTGTGTGTGTGTGTGTGTAGGGGGAGTAAGGGGCAACCCCTGTTCATGCTAATTCCCCACAGCACCCAGAACAAGTTCTTGTAAAAAGTGGGTGCTCAGGGAGTTCCCTGGTAGTCCAGTGGTTAGGACTCTGGGCTTTCACTGCCGTGGCCCGGGTTCAATCCCTGGTTGGGAAACTGAGATCCTGTGAGCCATGTGGCGCAGCCTAAAAAATAAATAAATAAAGTGGGTGTTCAGAAAATACTTAGTGAGTAGAAATGACTCCAGGAGGCTTAAAGGGCAAGGCAAAGGGTCTCCCAAGAAGATAAATCAAGGGGTTCAGGTTGGGTGGATGGTACCTAAGGAAACTGGTCATCCACGGTGACACCCTCCAAAGGCACCTCTGCCCAGCAGGAATGCCAGTGGGAGCTGAGCCACCTCTGCCAGGACTAGAGTGGGGATGGGAAGGCCCGAGGGCAGCCAGAGCTGGGGGCCCATAGAGAACTGGGTTCACATCCCAGGAGAGATTCAAAGTCAACTATCACATCGGGAGCTGGTCCTCCTTGTGGTGCAGACTGTGCGTTTTCAGTCACTGTGTCACTCGGTCCTCCCAGCAGCCCTTCCAGATAGGAGGCATTTATCCTTATTTACAGCTGAGGGGACCAAGACTCTACAGGTTATCCAAAGTCACAGAGCCAGAAAGACGTAAGGCGAGGGCACTAAGGTTCCTGTTCTGGAGAGGTGGCAGAGAACAGCGGTGGTGAGCCCCCACCACTGACCAGCTGTGGGACCTCAGGTGGGTTATGTCACCTCTTAGCACCTTAGTTTTCACATCCGTAAAATGGGGCAGTAATGGTGCTTACTTCCCAAGGTGTGGTGAGGACTAAATGAGTTAGTATTTATAAAGTGCTACAACAGTGCCCGGCATTTAGTAAGTGCTATGGAAGCGTTTCTCTTCTTTCTCTTCTTTCTGCCACACAGGCAGGAGGGTTGGGGGGGGGGTGGGT